>NC_048265.2:15757575-16060606 GCF_005286985.2 Setaria viridis
GTATTATTGCGATCATATCCGGGAGGATGCACCAGAGTACTGTGCGTACCTTGTCGTTTTGCAATCCGGGCGGATCACATGCGAGCGTTTACTCTGGTCGGTTGGCTCTACATGTGGGTACTGTACTTGTGCCAGGTGGTGGGGCAATCTTTGCACTGTGTAGTCACAAGTGACTGGTGGTGATTCTTGGATGGTAGCTTGGCTTCCTGGCTATAAATAGAACTCCATCTACCTCTGTGAAAAGCATGGCTCGGGTTATAGCAGTGGTTGCCCTTAGGCTTCTTCTCTTTGTTGGTGGTGAGCTTCCAATGAGTGCCTTGGTGCTAGAAGATTCCTCGTATTGAGGTTCCACATTCCCTCCACAGATGCTTGAGCTGAGTTCAGTGGCTACGATGCTATAAGAATCCTCGTACGAGGAATCACTATGCGCCCCGGCTTTTCCCCTACTCTTTGGATGAATCGACGCTACAGCTCGCAGGCGGAGAAAGGCCTATGGAGGGGAGGGGAGGAGTAGGGCACAGCTGCTTAGAGCACCGCTTTCTTGCGTGCACTTCCTACTTCTTGACGCTTCTTGCTCCTGGTGTTGGAGTAGTTTCCAGGCTCATCCGCGCATGCTTGGTGTGATATAGTGAAAGCTTGGGACTTCTGATGTAACTGCCAGTAGGCAGTTGCTTGCAGTCATTGTGGTGCACTTTTGTTGTATTCTTGTCCTTTCGATTGCTTTAGGCGGAAGCATTTGATGTATCCTGCAAGATTCGTTAATACAAAGAATGCATATATGAGATAAGTAGTCGAAATGTGTAGTTTTGTGTACTATTTTTGTCAACTTGATGGCTTGTTGTCCTGCTAGTCCGTATTTACAGACCGTTTGGATGAGTTGAATAACTCGCTTAGACTTGTGAATACAAGCCAAGTTGGGGCATTCTGGCCCAAAGAGCTTACTAGCTCATGGTTGCAGCTGACCCACCTTTGTGAGCTGCTTGGTGAGTTGAATAACTCAAGTAGACTTGTGACTACAAGTCGTACTAGGGCACTAATGCCCAAAGAATTGAATAGCTCATGGTTGCAGCTGACCCGCCTTTGCGAGTCGCTTGGTGAGTTGAATAACTCAAGTAGACTTGTGACTACAAGTCATACTGGGGCGCTAAGCCCCAAAGAGCTGAATAGCTCATGGTTGCAGCTGACCCGCTTTGCGGACCGCTATTTGAGGCGAGGACGTATAGTTGGCTGCCGCCAAAAAATAATTGCATAACAAAGGTTGAGGTCAGTGGCCTGTGTACAATGTCCCGTAGTCTACTGACTAGGGGTAGAAATGACAGAGATGCCCAATGTTCCACGAGTTCTCGACGTCTTCGCTGGAGAGAAGTTGTAGCCTGTAGGATCCTGAGCCTGTGACCTTGGATACGATGTAAGGCCCTTCCCATGGTGAATTGAGTTTGTGCAGCCCTGTGGTGTCCTGGATGTACTTGAGGACCATGTCACTGACGTTGAAGGAACGTTCTTTGACGTTGCAATCATGGTAACGGCGGAGTCCTTCAGGGTACCTTGCTGACTGGATGAGTGCCGCACAACGGGCTTCTTCTAGACTACCTATGTATAGACACCTTGTTTCCTCTGCCACGCCTTCATCGTATTGTTCGACTGTGGGAGATTTCCACATGATGTCGGCAGAGAGTATGGCTTTTGATCCATAGATCAGAAAGTAGGGTGACTGCCCCATAGGCTTGCACGGTTGAGTACGTAGCTCCCAGAGTACATTGGGTAGTTCTTTGAGCCACTTGCCTCCTTTGGTGTTGCCAATGTCATGCAGCCTTTTCTTCAGAGCTTCCAATAGCATCCCGTTGGCGCGCTCAACTTGGCTGTTGGCTCTTGGGTGGGCGACGGAGACATAACGAACGTCGATTCCGCTATTTTCACAGTACTCCCAAAATTTATGGTTGTTGAAATTGGAGCCTAAATCTGTGAGGATCCGGTTTGGGAATCCGTAGCGGTGGACGATCTCGTCAAGAAAATCGAGTACCCTGTCTGCCTTGGGGTAGGTGATAGGCTTCACTTCAATCCATTTGGTGAATTTGTCGATGGCTACGAGTACTCGATGGAATCCTCCGGGCGCAGTTGGGAGTGGTCCAATCATGTCGAGCCCCCAGCATGCGAAGGGCCATGTTGGAGGTATTGTAACAAGCTTGTAGGCAGGGACATGTTGTTGCTTTGCAAAGAACTAACAACCTTGGCATCGACGGACTCATGCTTCTGCATCGGCTTGTGCAGTAGGCCAGTAAAATGTTGCTCTGAAAGCCTTGCCTACTATTGTGCGTGAAGATGCGTGGTTGCCGCAGATCCATTTGTGTATTTCTTCCAATATGTCCTTGCCATCCTCTTGTGTGACACACTTCATGAGTACTCCTGAAGATGCACCTCTTCTGTATACCTTGTCTCCGATGAGTACGTAGCTTTTGTTTCGTCGTAAGACTTGCTCTGCCTGTGTTTTGTTTGAGGATAGTTTGTGCTCTTTGATATAGTCAATAAATGGTGTTCTCCAATCCACATCAATCATCATAACCTCTCGATCTGGTTCTATGGGGCCGAGATCGGTGGCTGCTGAGGGTTCCTGCTCCGTGATGAATGGCTTGCAAAGTTCATGGACGAAGACTCCCGCTGGAACTTGAGCACGTGTTAAACCCATATTGGATAGGACGTCCGCAGTGACATTGTTATCATGGGCAACGTGATGGAAATCCAGGCTTGAAAATTTATTTTCCACCTTGCGCACTTCTTTGCAGTATGCGTCCATGTTCTCTTTCTTGCAATCCCACTCATCGTTGACTTGGTTGATGACAACTAACGAGTCGCCGTAGACTAATAATCTCTTGATCCTCAGGGATACTGCTAGGCGTAACCCATGTAGTTGCGCTTCGTATTCGGCTTCATTATTGGACACCTCCCAGAATATCTGAAGAACATATTTGAGTTATTCACCCTTGGGGGATATCAAGAGTACTTCTGTGCTGGCGCCTTCAAGCTTAAGTGATCCATCAAACTACATGACCCAATGCTCTAGGTGTTCTGCTGGTGTGGATAGTTGATTTTCTCTCCACTCTGTCGTGAAATCGACTAGAGCCTGAGACTTGATCGCGGTTCACAGCCTAAATTCCAGGGATAGCACTTCGAGTTCTACTGCCCATTTGGAGATTCTGCCCGTGGCGTCTTGATTATGGAGAATTTCTCCTAGGGGGAAATTGGTGACCACGGAGATCTTGAGTTCCTAGAACTAGTGTCGCAATTTCCACGAGGTGAGTAGTATACCATAGAGCAGCTTCTGAATTGGTGGGTATTGGGTCTTGGAGTCTGAGAGTACTTCACTGACAAAGTAGACTAGTCTCTAGATCTTGTATACGTGACTTGGTTCCGACCTTTCGACTACAATTGCCGTGCTTACGACATGAGTAGTAGCAGCGATGTATAATAGCAAGTCTTCATTTGGAGTTGGCGCTGTGAGGATCGGTGGTTTTGATAGGAAATCTTTCAGCTGTTGCAGAGCCTTATCGGTCTCCTCTGTCCACTAGAATTTGTCTGGTCGTTTAAGTAGTTTAAAGAAGGGGAGGCCCCATTCTCCAAGCCTTAGAAAAATCTGTTGAGGGCTGCCATGCATCCTGTTAACTTCTGGACGTCCTTAATGCCGGATGGAGCTTTCATATTGGTAATCACGGTGATTTTCTCGGGGTTTGCTTCAATGCCTCTGTGGCTGATGATGAACCCGAGTAGTTTCCCTGAAGGTACGCTAAAGATGCACTTTGTAGGGTTGAGTTTCCATCGAAATGCTCGCAGGTGAAGGTCTCTTCCAAGTCTGTGTTGAGATCATCTGGATTTCTGATTTTGACTACCACGTCATCCACGTATGCTTCCACTTTGCGGTGGAGTTGTTTCTTAAAGCACATCTGGATGGCGCATTGATACGTCGCTCCTGTGTTCTTCAACCCGAAGGACATTATTTTGTTGCAGCAAGCTCCAAAAGGAGTGATAAATGCAGTTTTGGCTTGGTCTTCTTCCTTGAGAGCTATTTGGTGATATCCTGAATAGCAATCCAGGAAGCAAAGTAATGGGCATCCAGCTATAAAGTCGACGACTTGATCAATCCTTGGGAGCCCGAAAGGATCCTTAGGACAATGCTTGTTGAGGTCCATGCAGTCCACACACATCCTCCATTCATTGTTGTTCTTCTTGCGGACCAGGACTGGGTTGGCAAGCCACTCAGGATGGAAGACTTCTTTTATGAAGCCTGTCGCGAGTAGTTTTGCTAACTCTTTCTTGATGTCTTCTATTATATCCTGGGCGAATCTGCGTAGTCACTGTCTCTTTGGAGTAGCTTTAGGATCTACGTTGAGTGAATGCTCGATCAACTCCTTGGGCACGTCTGGCATATCTGTCGGTTTCCATGCGAAAATGTCTCGGTTTGCCCAAAGGAAGCTGACAAGCACGCTTTCCTATTTAGCATCCAGCCCTATGCCAATCAGGGCTGTCTTGGTGGAGTCGCCGATCTCAAGGTCAATGGCTTTGAAGTCCACATCACTTGTCGGCTTGACTTTAGTAGCTCCCAACTTGTTCTCCGGGATTTCGAGTTCTATCAGGGAGAGCTTTTTTGTAGTGGTGAAGACTTGTATCGAGCTTGGTACTTGAGTAGTCGTGGCCAACTTAACAGCTTATGTGTCACATTCGTATGATCTCCGTAAGTCTCCACGGAGGGAGAGTACTCCCTTGGGTCCTGGGATCTTTAGAAGTAAACATAGTGTGGGATTGCCATGAATTTAGCCAGTGCTGGTCTTCCGAGGATAGCGTGATAAGAAGCCTCGAAGTCCACCACCTCAAACTGTATGTACTCTGTGCGGTAGTGCTCCTTAGTTCCAAAGGTAACTGGTAGGACTACTTGTCCAAGTGGTATAGATGCGTTGCCTAGGATGATCCCATAGAATGGGAGTTCATTGGGGTGAGCATGTTAGTAATGTCGAGGCCCATCTTCTTTAGAGTTGTGGCAAAAATGACATTGAGGCCACTGCCGCCATCAGTGAGTACTTTGGTGAGTCTTGAGCCAGCGACAACTGGGTCCAGGACGAGGGGGAACCGTCCTGGTTCTGAGAAACTTGTCCATTGGTCTTTCCTGGAGAAGGTAATATGTACCTCGGACCACTTGAGGGGTGTGGGAGTAGCGGGCTCAATGGACATGATCTCTCTGAGTACTACTATTTGGTACCACTTAGAGGAAGTGCTTGGGATCCCACCAAAGATGACGTTGACGGTCTTGGATGGGGTCTAGAACTTGTTTTCGTCGTCTTCGCCTTTGTCTACCTTGCCTTTTCCCTTGTCATTGTTATGCTCCGAGGGTTTTGGTAAATCTTTCATTACCCTACGCGGGCTGTAACAATCTATAGCAGCGTGCTTGCTATGCGGGTGCCATGGGCACTACTTTTTCAGCAGCTCGCTGAATACGGGCCTATCTACGTTTCTGTTAGACCCTTTCTTACTTGACTTCATCATTGTGGTGACGGTATTGTTAGGCTTGCGCTTGCGGTTTTGGTTGCTCGAGTAGTTGTATCGGTGGTCAGCATTGCGGTTTCTGTATTTCTCTTGGTTGTTGCCGTCATTATTGTTGTTGTCACGGCCGCGATTGCGATTTGAGTCAAACCTCTCATATTCTTTATCTTACTCGTCTGCCCATGACTGGGCCATGATCTTGAGTGCCTTGACATCCGTGGGGTGGCGCCTACCGAAGTCTTGGAACATGCGGCGATCATAGAGGCTGTTCAGGAAGCATTCTATCACGTCTGGTTCTGAGATGTCCACAATTGTGGCCTTTTTGTCAAAGAAACAACATAGATAGCTGCGTCGTGACTCATCTCGTTGCTGCTTGACTTGTGCCAAGTCAATCCTGTTATCGGGGTGTTGCATTACCCCTGCGTAGTTGCTACTGAAAACTCATTTCAAGTCTTGCCAGGAGTTGATGGAATTGGGCTTCAAGGATTCGAGTCAGGTCAGTGGCGCAGTTTCCATGTATACAAGAAAGTAGATGAGCTTTGTGTCGTCACTCCCCCCTGGAGCCTGGACCACCAGCAAGTAGCAGCGGAGCCATTGAACTGGGTCTTCCTTGCCATCGTACTTGGATATACCCAAAGGTTTGAATTTCTCTGGTAAGATTGTGCTCCTAACTCGACTTGTAAAAGCGGGAAAGTGATCATTGTCATCACCCCTGTAGTCTTCTTCAAATTCATGCTCCCGACTCCGGTTATTAATGATGTTGCATGCGTCACGGTTGCTGTTGATTTTATTCCTGAGATCACCATTGATGAGAGAGGGTTCGGGGTCAGCTCTATGGTGGCGAGCGCCTCCCCTAGAAGCTGTTCGACTACCCTCAGGCATTTCTCTATATTGTCTTGGGCTTTCGAGTACATCTCTGTTTCGCCTCACAGCCCGAATTACGCCCTCGTGATGTCTAGTGTCTTCGCGTGGTCGAGCTGAAGGTCCTGCGTGGTCTCTGCTGCTGCCATGCTGACTACACCTCGATGGGGTGTGAGAAAGCGATGGAATTGGAGTTGCTCTGTCGAGTAGTTCATAGGCGTGTTCTGCCAATTGAGCTATCAGAGTACTGTATTTGTCTTGAGGCATAGCACGAGTAATGAGGTCGATGGAGGCGATAGTGGCGAGTGGCATATTGTGTTGTCATGTTTGCACTACTTTGAATGCTCTATCGAGGTTCATAATTGGGAGCTAGGCGGCTAGTTGAAGATGTCGTTCTACTCTCTACGCGTTTCTTGCCCTCCGCCGAGTCCTTTGGCTTTCGGTTTCTTCGATAATATTAGCAGATAATTCATCTTGTGATACATCATCTGGGTGACGCTCTCATCGGGGGATTCTTGGTTGATGTTGTTCACCTTCTTTCCCATTTGTAATTAAAGCGAAGAGTTCTCTTTCTGGAGTATAGTTGTCAGAGCCTGAGGTGATAACTTATGTAGAGCCATCTTCTTTATAGATTGGTGACAGGGGTGCTCCCTCTTGGTATGGTAGGATCTCAAGGTTGGAATTCGTCTGTGACTCATCATTCTGGTCAAGGAAGGACGACTTCATGCCTGGCCAGTAGACAAATCTGCCTTGGGGAGCTGAAGTAATGACTAGGCCCTGCTGCAGACCTGACAAGTTAATTTCTTCAATGGAATCCGAGTAGAAGTTGAGGTTGTGGTCTTCAATCATCCCCGATCCGGATTGTGACTTGGATAGAGTTGCTTGATAAACCAAAGCCGCGTTTCGGAGTCCCAACGAGGTAATCGGAGTTTGATTTGGTCTGTACAATGACTTGTTTGCCTGCTCATGGGAGCCAATCCGAGTTGTTGTAGAGTTCGAAATTTGTCAGATTGAAAATTTTGCTGAATTTCTCGACGAAATCCTCCATAGCTTGTTGACAAAGGGTGATGTCGAGTTGCTTCTTCTCCGGGGCCTCTGCGATGTAGCGGTGGAAACTTCCATTGCCATTGGTGATGCAGACCCAGGAGCCAAAGACAAACGTCGTGCTGACTTCGAATGCAATTATAGGCTTGATGATGACTTGATCCATCGAACTCGCCTAGAGAATTTTGGCAACTACCCCTACCTAGCGCGCCAGATGTCGATGTTTTATACCTGGCAACCTACCAAGGGAGTACCCGAGGTAGAGTCTTGGTTGGTGGGTATTGCCAAAATCAGGAGCTCGATGGTGTACGTAGGCATGCGATTTAGACAGGTTCGAACCTTTAGATCGTGTAATACCCTACGTCATGTATTTTGTTTGCTTGTAATGGATTGAACTTGTCTGGAGGGGGTCCCTGCCCACCCTTATATTTCGGGGGAGCAGGGTTACAGGGTAGTTATTTTACAAGAGTACTAGTCGAAACGACTACGGAGTTCTACTCTAATTCGGAAGAGTAGTTTCCTTATCTATGACTAGTCTCCTGGTAGTTCATGTAGACCACGCCACCATGTGCCGTAGTCTCCATGTCCTGATATGTCTCAGTGTACCTCTCCTCGTACGGATCTGTACAAACCTTCGGGTGGGTCCATGGATGTATGCCTGACAGTTATAGGGCAGTTGTTTTACAAGAGTACTAGTCGGATACGACTACAGAGTTCCACTCTAACTCGGAAGAGTAGTTTCCTTATCTATGACCAGTCTCTTGCTAGTCCATGTAGACTACGCCACCATGTGTCATAGTCTCCATGTCCTGGTATGTCTCGGAGTACTTCTCCTCGTACGGATCCGTACAAACCTTCTGGTGAGCCCATGGATGTATGCCCGACACCACCTGCTCTCGCCAAGGATGACTATTCGCGTCTCATCGCCTACCTCAACACCCTCTTGTACCAAGATGGAACTCCTCTGTCACCCATCTATGAGGAAGGAGAAACTACGGGGGTCATCACTTCAAGTTCAGGAAGCAATTCCCCAGAATGAGAACTCTTCTCTCTCATTATTGGATAAGAAGATGACGAAGAAGAGCAACAGGATAAAACCCGCGGCATAAGCGTCACCCAAATGATGTCTCGAAGGATGAGCTCACCACCAACGTTGTTGGAGAAGAGACCGAAGCTCAAAGAACTCAACGGTGAGCAAGAAACTCTGCAAGAGCAGCGCGACGCTACCGCCTTGCAGCAGACTTACCAAGCCAGAACCTGGATAACACCTTTGAAGCAGTTCAAACGCGCCATCATCGTACTCCTCTGGCTACCATCGTATCTATTGATCTCATCACCTGCACGATGCCTCAAAACAAGTACACAAGACAGTTGGCTCAACTGAAGGAACTCACTTATGAACAACTCGATCAGCAGAATCTGATATAGTCGGTCCAACGTTCCCCAACCCAACGTAGCAAACATGGCAGCAGCCATAGAGGCTCTCCGTCCAAACCAAGCCAACTTGGAGGTACCAGACCAAGCCAAGCAGGAGCAGAGGGTAGTTGGGCAGGACCTTCGCGAGGCTATGGCCACCGTGGGGCTAACCCAGAACCCGAACGCGCAACAGAATACCTCCGTAACAAGATCAATACCAGTCGCGACGCTCGTACCATCATTGACAGACGATCGTGAGCACGAGCAAAAATTCAAACACCCAAGAGATGATATTGATTGGTTCCCCGCCTTCTCATGATGTGTGAGGAGGATAATTCTACCCGAAAAGTTCAAACCTTCAAGTATCACTAAGTACGATAGCAAGCAGGACTCAATCCAATGGTTATCACTGTCAGTACAAACAGCTGGGGAAAACGACAACACCAAAGTCATCTACTTCCCAATCTGCATGGAAGCAGGGCCACTCACATGACTCAAATCATTGGATAAGAACTCCATCGACTCGTGAAAGGACCTCAAGGTAGCATTCACCAACAACTACGTAGAGGCAATGCAACATCCTGCTAATAGGATCGACTTGTCTCAAGTTAAACAACAAGAAGGCAAGACCCTGTGGATCTACTGACATCGCTTCTTCGACAAGAAGGCCACAATCATGGACATCACGGAGCGTGATTTTCTTGACTGCTTCCAAAATGGCCTCCACGACCGTTGGATGTTTCAGGACTTCGGCAGAAGATGCCCTGCTGATGTCAAATCTCTCAAGATAATGGTACAAGCGTTGGTATATGAACAAGACATTGAGATCGAAAGTTCGATTCCAATCGCAATAAGGGCCAACACAGCAACAATCAAAACAATGGCCAACGCAATGACAAGAACCACAATGATCGTTCTAACAATGACAACTGAAATAACTACTCAGGAGTTCACAACCACAAGCAAAAGATAGACAATAATACCACGGCAACGTCACAGTCGTCCAAGAAAGGTGGTGGCCAGAATCAAGTCAGGCCCTCGTTCAATGAGCTCCTGAAGAAACAGTGTACATGGCATCCACACCACAAGCACTCTGCGATAGATTGCTTCAGTCTACGCAGAGTCATGAAGACCTCCTAGAGCCATCTGGCACCAAAGACAAGGACAAGACCAAGGAAGATGAAGACGATGGTGATAATGGCAAATTTCAGAACTCATCCAACACCGTTAACGTCATTTTCGATGAAATCCCGGGTACTGCTAATAAGCGGTTCCAAAAGCTCCCTCTTCGAGAGATAATGTCCATTGAACCTGCGACACCAACGTTCCTCAAATGGTCCGAGGTGCCAATTACCTTTCTACAGGAAGGACCAATGGATTAGTTTCTCAGACCCAGGATGGTATCACCTTGTCCTGGACCCAATTGTCGCTAGCTCCAGAATTACTAAAGTACTCATCGATGGCGGTAGCGGTCTCAACGTATTATTCGCCAAGGCACTGAAGAAGATGGGCCTCGACGTCATCGATATGCTTACCCCAATGAACTCTCTGATCTATGGGATCGTCCCAGGAAACACGGTTGTACCCCTTGGATAGGTGGTTTTACCAATTACCTTTGGGACCAAAGAACACTACTGGACAAAATGCATCTGGTTCAAGGTAGCGGACTTCAAAATAATGTACCACGCCATCCTCGGAAGACCAGCATTGGCCAAATTCATGGCTATCCCACTCTACGTGTACTTAGTACTCAAGATGTGGGGATCCAAGGGAGTACTTTCCCTACGTGAAGACTTGAAGAGGTCATATGATTGCGACACAGAAACTGTAGAGCCAGCAGCAACTACCCAAGTACCAAATTCGATGATGCAAGTCTTCGCTGCATTCAAGAAGCTATCCCCGCCAGAACTCAAGATCCCAGAAAAGAAGACAGGGGCAACCAAGGTCAAGTCGGCAAGTGAAGTAGACATCAAAGCCATTGAGCTTGAGACTGGTGATAGCTCCAAGACAACCCTGATTGGCATAGGGTTGGATCCTAAATAGAAAAATACGTTCATCAGCTTCCTCTGAGCCAACCGAGACATCTTCACCAGATAGCTCTCAAGGAGGAAGACCAGATCAAAACCGCGTTCATCACCTCATATGGAGCTTTCTGCTACACAACAATATCTTTCGAGCTGAAGAACGTCGGCGCTACTTATCAACGGGCAATCCAGGATTGCTTCAAGAAACTTTGACAAGTTTGTGAGAATTTTGGTGGAAGCTCAACCTGACAAACTGCATCTTCGGCGTACCCTCCAGGAAACTACTCGAATTCATCATTAGTGACCAAGGAATTGAAGCTAACCCCAAGAAGATCTCCGCCATCACCAACATGACTGCCCCATCAGGCATCATGGATGTACAAAAAATGATTGGATGCATGGCAGCTCTCAATAGATTCATCTCAAGGCTTGAAGAACAGGACCTACCTTTCTTCAAACTACTCAAGCAGCAAGACAAGTTTCAGTGGGTCAAGGAGGCAGATCAAGCCATGCAACAATTAAAAGACTTCCTATCAAAGCCACCAGTTCTCCCAGCGCCAAACCCCAATGAAGACTTGCTACTTTACAAAGGCATTTGTGGCAACCATGCATCCACACGATCGATCATGGGCAAAACTTTCATAGCAAGGTTCTATTGACCTACAGCTCTGGCTAACGTCGAGGAACTAGTCCACTGATGCCAAGGATGCCAATTCTTCGCCAAACAATAGCACGTCCCTGCCTACAAGTTGATCATCCTACCGCTCTCTTGGCCCTTTGCATGCTAGGGGCTTGACATGATTGGCCCACTACCACGCCGCCTGGAGGATTCAACCGAGTATTGGTGGCAATTAACAAGTTTATCAAGTGGATCGAGGTGAAGCCAGTAACCTGCCCCAAGGTAAACAGAGTACTCGACTTCCTCGATGAAATTGTCCACTACTACGGCTTCCCCAATCGTATTATCATAGACCTGGGCTCCAACTTCAACAATCACAATTCTAGGAATACTGCGAGAACGGTGGGATCGACGTTCGGTATGTCTTTGTCGCTCATTCATGGGCCAATGGCCAGGTTGAGCGTGCTAATGGGATGTTGCAGGAAACTCTCAACAAAAGGCTGCACGATATCGGAAACACAAAAGGAGGAAAGTGGCTCAAAGAACTACCCAATGTCCTCTGGGGGTTGTGTACCCAGCCGTGCAAGCCTACAGGGCAATCACCCTACTTCCTGGTCTACGGACCTGAAGCTGTTCTACCTGCTGATGTCATGTGGAAATCTCCTACAGTTGAGTAGTACGAGGAGGGTGCAGCAGAAGAAATAAGGTGTCAAGACTTAGACAACCTCGAAGAAGCTCGCTATGCAGCACTCGTCCAGTCTGCAAGGTACCTTGAAGGAATCCGTCGCTATCATGATCACAACATCAACGTTCGCTCAATATAGGCGATATGGTACTAAAGCGTATCCAAGACACCAAGGGGTTGCACAAACTAAACTCACCATGGGAGGGACCGTTCATCGTCTCTAAGGTCACTGGACATGGGTCGTATAGACTCCAACATCTCTCTAGTGAAGACGTTGACAACTCGTGGAACATCGAGCAACTCGATCGATTTTATCCCTCAATTTGGATTTACATATTTATGTACATCGGCCATCAACCCTAGTTGTAGAATTACAATTCAATAAAGCAATCATATTTTTTGTCGTAATTCGACTACTTATTTCTACCTAATTACAGCTTGTAGAAGCAAGTTAGCAGAGCTATTCAGCTCCCCGAGCAAAATCGTCCAAATCGCAGCTTGTAATAATAAGTTTGCACAACTACGACAAGCTATTCAGCTCCCTAGGCAAAATTGCCCACATGCGGCTTATAATAACAAGACTGCAAAATCTTAAAGAGTTATTCAACTCACTAGACAAAATCGTCCAATTGGCAGTAAACTTCGTGAGTTAGTTAACTCTTTGGACAAATATGTCCCTTAGCGGCTTGCAGAAAAGAAGCCATCAATACCTCAAGAGTTCACTAAACTACTTGAGATACTATCCACCAGACAAGTCTATCTAGTCATGGCTTGTAATAACAAATTTGCAGTTCCAGGTTTTCCAGAGCGCAACATCAATACAACCTAGAGAGGTTGTAAAGATAGGCTCTTGTCGAAGAAACCCTGAAGAGACTACTCAACCAGAGGTCTACCTACCAGATAGCCTAAGTACTCACAACCAACAAAAGAAGAATGCGATCTTAAAGTACTCTACAATATGCATCTGACGAGGCTCACAAAAGAAGCCTTGTATGCAAACACTCACATCTACCGTATGAGCAAATATCAGGGAAGATCATGGGATGCACTAAAAACAACAAGTCAAAAGCGACAAAGATTGCAACAAGACTTAGAAACATTTACATTTCAAAGCATTCATATTATGTTTACAATAACAAACTAATATTTTGCTTTGAGATAGAACTACTAAAGGACTAGATGATTAGCTACTTCTTGCGCAATGAGGTCCATCTCTTGCAAGTACTACTGAAAAAGTTCGTCCAAGCAGTCCTCCGCTATTCCCTCCGCAACAGGAGTCAGATCAGCTTGAGGATAGAAAGATCTGACAAAACTCAGCAATTGCTTGGAGACAGACTTCGTCATCTTCTAAATATAGCTGGTGAATCTCGCTGGCACGTCCTTGAGTACTTCAGATAGCAGGCAGGGCTCTACACCCTCAAGTGGAGGCTCCACCATATCCGCTATTGGCTGGGCTACTTCAGATATCTCCTTCAGAGCACCTTTTGCAGCTTCCAGCTCAGACTCGCGCTCCTGGATGGTTTTCATGGCATTGACCAAGTCAACTTCACCATCTTCGCGCATCTTCCTCTCTTTCTCCAGGTGATGCTCCAGGTTTTCATATCTTGATACTAGTTTATCATGCTGATCAGCTACGCAGTAATGCGCGTTCTTCCAATCGGAGACTTGTCCCTGGAGATCTTCTTAGCGCTGCACAAATAATACACAAAGAGGATCAGTATTACAAAAAGAATTAGTACTCGAAACCAAATGAGAAGAGTAATTATCTTTGATTTGCTGGTTCAATGACTTATTCCGCCCCTTGAGATGGTCTTTCTCCTCCTCAAGCTCCTGGATGCAGTTATGATACTCAGCAGGAGCTCCATCGTACTTCATCAGCAATTGGGAGGAGTACTCCCTCTCCTTGCCAAGTTCTTTTTCGAGGGTATCAACACGGAGTAGTATGTCCCCATAGCCTTGAAGCATCTGAGACTTGTGGCGGGAGCATTTCATGATATCCTACGCCACACAATAAGTACTCGTATCAAGGCATGGGTACTAATTACAAGTTATGGAAGAAGCCAGATCAAGCATACCTCTGCATAAGCACCGATATGACGGTGCATCTCCATTATTCCAGCTACCATGTCCACGTTCAGCAAAGAGTCATCGATCAGTTGGATATCTTCCAGACTAATTTCTCCAGCCACTAGTGGATCCACGTGAGCTTTAGAATCAGATGTACAAAGTGGAACCATGACAAGACTTGTCAACGAACCCAGCTCGGAAGATGCGTCGGCAGCCATAACTACCAACAATGTCGCCGCTTCAATTTCCATCTCTGGCTTGGGGGCTACAAGTGTAGCCATAGTGCCAGAGGTAGTCACCACCACTTCTTCGAGTACTTGTCACTCGGGGGCTAGCACTACAACGTCAGTCAAAGATGATATGACATCTTGCATCAACGCAGCTACAAGAGAGACATCACCTGGATTGCTTGTCGTCGTAGTGTGTTCCTGTGGCTGTTTGGAATGAGTAAACATCCTGGACCTCGTGGCTACTGCCATCAGTCATGGGCCCCAACCTAGGCCCTCCAAGGTCCACATCAGAGGATTTCGTGCATAAAGCAAAGCTTCAGAGACACGACAAATTGATCGTGATCTACAATTAGTACTCAAAAGAGCAGCAAGACATAACTTGTAGATCTCCTCAACTTCAAAAGGGGTTCTCCTGTCAGGCGCAACGGCTTGATGGTCGGAGACGGTTTCTTTAGCGTAGCTTGCATGGTCGCAGCACGATCATTGCCAACCTTAGCCACCGCCTCTGTTCTTCAAGTATTTCTTGCGTCGGCAAGGTCCACCTCAGCAAAAGGAGGCTCTGAATCATTTTCAGTTTTGATCACCTCCTTAATGACCGGCAATCTATCTTGAGCGGCCAGAGCAGCTGCTTTCTCAGCATCCATCGCTGGCTTGAGTACTTGCAAACCACCAAAGTCATCTTGAGTAGACACGGTGGTTATGTTGGAATTGCCTACTAGGAGTACTCGATCCTCAGGATCTTATTCTTTCTCATAAATAATTATCGTGGGAGACACATCTTCTACAATGACAGACTTCTCTACGGCCCACTTCACAGCAATGGACCGCTTCTTCTTTGGTGGTGGAGGAATTGCAGCTTCAGGATCTTCATCAGCTGTGCACTTCCTCGATCCAAAGGATGACCCGGCCTTATCAGATGGTCGGGTCTTGACTTCAAAGTCCTCCACAGCATCAGACCTAGAGCTATTGGAGGCCTCGAGTACTTCCTCTTACTCGTCATCACTCTCAGCGCTCTCCGTCGTATGCACGCGAGGAGCAGCTTCACAAATATCTTCCGATCCAGGAGGAGGAGGAGCAAAGAAGTACAAGCTGACATCTTCCTGCAAAGAAAGACAAGTTAGTACACCCAACAACTACAAAATAAGTACTCGGGGGCTATAGCCACGGGTACTAACAGACTTTAGTGGGTTGGGGATGTCGTCCACATTCTTGAACATCTGCTTCAACCTCGCCATAATTTCCTCTGTGCTGAGCTCCTCAGGAGACAGTCTAGATGGGTCATTGACACCAGTGTACTCATAGCCCTAGTGGCATCGTTGCTATAAGGGCTGGATTCACCGCTTCATAAAGCTGAACGCTACTCCCACTCCAGTGAGCCCTTCTTGCTTCAGTTTGGATATTCTATCAAGTTCGCTAGTGGATTCTCGATGAGAGCCTCTACGTAGCGCGCCATCTGTCAGTGTTTAAACCCGGCAACCTACTCAGGGGGGAGCCCGAGGTAGTGTTTTTGTTAGCGGGGCTCGTCGAGATTAAGAACTCGAAGGTAAACACAGACACACGATTTAGACAAGTTCAGGCTGCTAGATTGCATAATACCCTACGTCCTATATGTTGGTTGGATTGAATTGCTTTGGAGGGGGTCCTTGCCTCACCTTATATTGCCGGGGGTAGGGTTAAAGGTCGGTTGATTACAAGAATACTAGTCGGATACGACTAGAAGAGTTCTACTCTTACTACAACAAGTACTTTTTTAATCCTTGACTAGTTTCTATCTTTCCATGTAGACTACGCCGTCCTGCGCTATGGTCTCCATATCAGATACGTCTCAATGTCCAGTCTTATATTTAGAACTGTCCCGACCTTCTAATGGATCTATAGATGTATGTACGACCCCCCAGGCTTCGTGCGGAACCAGCGAACAAAACTTCCATCTTTCCTTTTTTTTTTAAGTTCACCTGGCACAAGCTGAAGACCCCGAGAGCTTGTTTGGATAGAAAAGAATTGAAGGGGATTGAGTTTAGAATACACTAATTTCTCTCCAATCGATCTTGATTGGATCGTGTTTTATTTGTTAGGTACAGTGATTACATCAAGATCCAAAAAAAGCGAACATGCTCGACAGTAATTGCTAACACTCAGGCACCACTTTTCATATGATTTGCTGCATTCATCAGATTAATATTAGCTAAGAGTAAAATACAGAAGGGCGGTCCTGGACTTGTCATCTGGTATTATTTAGGTCTCTAAACTCTCAAAATATGTTTTCAGGTCTATAAACTTGTCTCGAGATGCCATCCGATTCCTTAAATTCTCAAAACATATTTTCAGGTCCCACAATTTATCTCATGGTGTCATCCGAGTTAAACTCTCAAAGTGCATTTTAAGATCCCATCAAGCGCTAAGCAACACATGCATGATCACTAGTACAAGGTGGTTGTGAAGGTAACAAGCGAGGAGGAAGCATTGCCATCAGTAACAGGCGATAAGTTTTAAGATTTTAAAATGTATTTTAGAGTTTAGGGACCTAGATGAAATCTGAGTACAAGTTTGAGGATCTAAATATACACTTTGAGAGTTAAGGACTCAGATGACACCTTGAGATAAGTTTGGAAACTTGAAAATGCATTTTGAGAGTTTAGGAACCCAAATGACACTATAAAACTATAAGACAAGTTTGGGGACTGCCAGTGCATATTACTTATTAGCTAATGAACTGAACAGTGTGCACTCCACACTTCTCGACGAGAAATCAAATTAAACTAGCTGGCTAAACAAGGCACCGATGCAATTCATCAGTTTCATGATTTGCATGCGCTGTAGAAAAACTGTTGATGCAAAACAACTCCGTTCAGAGTACAAATAAACATGATCAAAGCGGGCAGAAGCACAATTCATTTCTTGTTACAATCTGGGGTGTTTGCATTGCAGAATTACAACAATTTATCCTCCCACCATCCTCGGCGAGGATGTCCACCATTTCTTCCATTCTCGCTTGCCAGGAGCCCAGGACGACAGGACCCGGTCCGCGCCCGCGCATCCTGTCCGCGGGCCGCCGCTGCAGATGGCGAGTGCTTTCAAGCTCTGACTCGCAATCACCACAGGCTCCTCCACGGGCCTGGCACTTGCCAACACCACGCAGCTACTAAGCCCAATCAGGCAACTTCAGCGTGGGGCAGGCTGACTCCGAACTGGTGTCATCACTATCACGACCAAAATGCACACCCTCAGTGACCCTCTGATCCAGCAAGATTAACCTAGCAACTACAGACATGGTTAGACAGTCAGAGTGCCTCCCCACCTTTTATACTCAATAGACATATACTATATCTAGATATATAATAATATATATGAACTAATAAAAAGCTAAAACGACCTACAATTTGAAATAGAGGAAGTGCATCTCAGTGCACCAATGTTGCAACCTCCGCCTAAACACTATCTACTCCCGCTTCGTTCTCAGATGATGGAAAGGTTGAAACAATACGCCTGCGCTTCGAGAGCTTGTTACATCTCGTGGTCAGGCCGTCAGGCCCAGATGGCTAGCATGGACATCAAGCTAGCCCCGAGCAGCAGCGAGGCGTTCAGCGCGAGCTGCAGGCGCCCTCTGCTCTGCACCTTGGCGCTCATGAACTCCTCGGCGAGGATGTCCACGAGCGCCATGTAGACCAGGATCCCAGCCGCCGCGGCCTCGAGGAGCCCCTGCACGAGCAGCGCCGTCGGGCTGGTTTCGTCGTACACGGAGGATATCGCGATGCCGATGGAGACGCCGGCCGGGGTCGTCACCGAGAAGAAGAGCGCCATCGCCACCACGGATTTGAGGCGAAACTTGGCCTGTGATAGAAAGAAGAAAGTATACGTCATCGCACTGGACTACTGGAGTAGAGTAGTTAACAAGGAGTGGCATCTTTACATGGGCTGACTTGTTACCCTGCCTAGGGCCTAGGCCCAGTAGTATCAGATATGTATGTGGCCATTCAAGCAGTACCGGCCCAGTTAGTATTATTAATTTTTTCACAAAGTTCTATAACCTTAGCTCGTCAAACCAAAAGATGGAAAAATCTATATCTATACGTAATATTAAATAATATTAAAGAGAGTACGCTTCTTTCAACCGTCAACAGTCGTGGACATTTTGCAAGTAATCAAAACGCAGCCACAGTCTCCGGTCTCCGTCTACTCTTCCGCGGGCGCACCCCGTCTCTTTCCGTCCGCCGCTAGTGGGGGAGGGGTTAAACCCAAATCGTCCATCGGCATCGGCGTCAGCGTCCGACCCTCCGCCGCGACGCCCTACAGCGGCCGGCCCACCTCCTCCCTTTGATCGGCATCCCCGAGCATTAAACCCCACCCCAGCCTCCTCCTCCTTCCCCACGCCTCCATAAGCCACCAAGCACCTCCACCGCCGGGTCGATTCATCGAAGCTCTGGCCGCCTCCACCAAATCGGCCACGCCCACACCTAGCCCACCTCCCCAGCTCCACCCTCGACTCCTCAATGCTGCTCGCCACCCACCACACGATTGGGAATCAGAGATTCCCCATCCGCCAGGTCGGCCGGGCGCTTAGCGGCCGCGGCAGGGAGCGCGACGGCGAGCGTGGCCAGCGCGGCGAGGAGTGACGCGGCATGCTCCCAGAGCTCGGCCACCAGCGCTTGGGCCGCGGAGGCAAGGAAGCGCAGGAGCTCGGCAAGCTTCTCCCCGACGACATCCCACGGGAGCACGCCTTCGACAAGGTCGAATCAGAGAGCCTGTTTTGCAGCGAGGGACGCGGTGCTGAGTTTCCTTGGGGTTGGCATAGCCTGATGCTGCTATACTCAGCCTGATGCTGCTATACTGCGAGCTGCTCAGCTTGCAGCTCGACCGATCGGCTAGATGTTCTTGGTCGTCATCCGGAGGAGGAAGAAGTGGTTGTTGGTTTGTGCGTGTGATGACGGGCGTTGTTTATTTAGAAGATGGTGATGATGATCGATCATATCAAGGTTGGACACGACGACTTGTGCACCGAATAAATTAGAGCTGCGGATTTGAGCCGTTGAACAGAAAAGCCTGTCGCTGCAAACCACTAGAAATAGGCCGGGGTCAATAAGCTTTGGTCCCGTTGTGCTCGCCAATCTTTCCTAAAGTCTATTCTGAAACTAACATTCTTTTTACATTTTATCAATTTTTATTTTGTATTTGTAATATTATTATTTTTAATATTTTTATTTGTTGAAACATGTGAATATGATTTGTCGAAGATCGGTGCACGTAAAAGAAACAGGATAGGCCAGCAGGTGGCACATCAGTTTAGGAAGTCAATCGGTGGGTCTATGACCGCTGAGCGGTTTGAACCATGTTTGCTTCGGTGTACTCCTGCAGCTGGCACTAGTAGAGAATTGGCTTTCAATGCACCCTATTTTGTTCCGGTTTAAAGTTGGCCCGGGACAAAAGATTCACCAACCGGGACTAAAGCTCGGTCACTGGTGGGAGGCTCACCAACCGGGACCTTTTATCCCGGTTGCAAAGGCTAGTGTGAAAAAAAGATCCTGAGAGACATTTTATCCCGGTTTGAAACACCAACCGGGATAAAAGACCCCCCTTTTATCCCGGTTGGTAACACCAACCGGGATAGACCCTTTTATCCCGGTTGGTGTTACCAACCGAGATAAAAGGGGGTCATTTATCCCGGTTGGTGTTTCAAACCGGGATAAAAGGGTCCCCAACAAGGTCACTAGAACATGACTAAATCCCTCGAATCCTTTTATCCTGGTTTGTAATACCAACCGGGATAAAAGGGGGTCTTTTATCCCGGTTGGTATTTCCAACCGGGATAAAAGGGTCCCCCACGAGTTAATACAAAAGGATAGCATCCCCTCCATAGTCAGATGTGGTGTGTAGGTGGGATGGCAAGGAAGCTACACGCAAGGCTGGAGGTTGTGGGTTCGAATCCCACGCAGTGCGCACGCGCATATTTCTTTTGCAGCGCCAGGGACTAAAGGTCAATTCTCTACTAGTGTGATTTGGTTGAGTTTGGATTTAGAAATAACTAGCAAAGTAAAACTTGAGATCAACCGAAAAGTAAACTAATAATACAAATAAAAAGATAGAAATGCAATGAGTATTTGAGTATTGATTTTTTAACAAACGTGTAAAGATCCATTGAGTATAATAAAAATTGAAAATGAGTCGTCAAATTATGAGACGTTAAGGGTCGTGGTTTTGTGTTTCTCAAAAAAGTAACAACAGCGATTTTGTGACAAGATACTTTGATGTGGACTTTGCAAGACCTAAAAGATGAAACATAAGTTCTAAAGGTGCTGCGTGACGTTTTCCTTGACAATGTTTAGAGGATTGGTAGGTTCTGCTTAGTGCTAAACCGCAACGGCCCCAACCTTCGCCATTGATGGCGCAGTTTAGTGGACAAGGACGCGAACTGACTACTCCTAAACCAGACCAAATTGGAAGCAAACAGCGTCCTCACCTGGACAATGCACCCGCCGAGGCCGATGCCCTCGAAGAGCTGGTGGAACGTCAACGCCGGGACGAGCGGGCGCACCGTGCTCGGGAAATCCGAGGCGCCCAGCGACATCCCGATGATCAGCGAGTGCACCACCACGCCCAGCTCCAGTACCTGGATTCACGACAACAACACGGCTCGATTAAATCAGTTGAAAATCTTCACCGCACCTATCTGTTTTTTGGAGCAGGGAAGGTGTGGCCGTATGTACCTGAGAGATGACGCGGTGGCGCACGAGCTCGTCGCCGGCGGCGGTCGGCGCGGGCGCGACAACGGACATTCCGTGCGCGTGCCCGTCGGACGCCTCCTCCAGATCGCCCTCGCAATGCCCGGGCTCCGGCGGCTCGTCGACGACGGCCGCGGCCTTCCTGGCGACCGTGCGGCGGAAGTACCCCGTGGCGACGGTGTCCACGACGAGCGTGGCGATCGCGGCGAGCATGGCGACCATCCCGGCGAACGGGAAGTGACTCCACGGCCCGCTCGCGAGGCACGGCGAGCCCAGCGCGTCGAAGGCCGCGGGCAGGATGTGCACGAGCCCCGTGGCGAGGATGACGCCGCCCGCGAACGCCTTGATGGCGAGGAACAGGTCCGTGCCCGGCCGCAGCGCCGGGAACCGGCGGCCCAGGGCGGGCACCGCGGCGCCCGCGGCGCCGCCCGCGAGGATGCAGAAGATGGCCGCGACCTTCAGCCGCAGCGCCCGCGCCTTGTCCCGCCCCGCGGCGTCGTCCGAGCAGCTGCACTCCGCAGCGGCGGCGAGGTCGGGAAACAGGAAGACCGCCAGGAGGAGGTAGCAGAGCGCGGCCGCGAGCCTGGCCATCGTTTAGCGCTGCGCTGCGGCTCGGCTCGATCGGCACGGCGCGGCGCGGTGCTCTGTGCCGCGTCGCGCGGAGGCTGGCACTGGCACATGCGCGTGCGGCGTGCGTTACCGATCTGTTTCCTCGCGACGTTTTGTACCCGGCGTGAGTGACTCGCCATCTCACTTCCCGGGTGTTACGAGACGCGATGGGGATGAGCTCACCATGCGTGCTCTCGCTAGGTTCCGGCGCACGCCGCGACACTTATCGTGTGAACGCTTTGACACCTCGCCCGCGCCCTCGCCCTCGCCCTCGCCGCCGAATCGATGGGTGGTGAAAGCAGCGGAGCAACGGCGAAGATCAGTGAATGCTGCCACACGACGACGTGTTTTCCACGGACCGTACGTGGATAGGGCTGCTGGTGCCGAGTTACTGGCAGTAGCAGCTCAGCGAGGCGTTTCTGACGGGATTGGATGCCCGTCGCCGTCTTTGCTCTGCACGTCTTCTTCGCCCGTTGGTCCTAATGCACTTGCATGACAGTGGCATTCAGAGGGCCTGACGGTAACGTTCAGATTAGATCCGATGGTTACGTCCCTCGAAAGACGGCGAGCGATCCACTTTACGTTGAATGATCCAGTACCTCAGATGTTGACTGTGGTAAAAGGCAGTAGATACGTGTCCAGGACTCGAGGTAATGAAACATATATAGCGGAATTAGCGGGTCGATGTAAACTCGATGGCTTCAACCTGATAGACTATTAGGACATGGAGAGAGTACACCCGCCGGGGCACTTAACAACTCGGTGACGAGAAAGTCTTGGGGATCGTGACTTTTGACATGTTGACACCATGTCGACACCCTGTGTCATGTACATGAGGTCGGAGGACCTTCTCATGTTGTGATCTACACACGGCCACGCCATGTTCCAGAGTCCAGAATCCAGACGGGTTCAGTAATATGTATTATGTAATGTAGTGGCATATGCTACGCACACGTATCTAGTGGCTTACCATAGTCAACTTGCATTCTTTTTTCTTCTTCTGTCCAGGTATTATATTGCAAGAGAACAGCAGGTGCGCTTTCACGATTGGTACGAATGGAAAGCGCACCAGCTTTTTGCTTGAAGTGGGTTTGATGCAACTGTCCGCCTTTATATATCTCTCTTTTTTGCAATCCTCAACGTACAGTCAACAAATCCGTTCACAGTTTTGCGTTTTAGCAGCATAATCGGCATTTTCTTACATGGATCATGGATTTTATTTGGAATGTACTTTTTTTTACAAACATAAATAATAAACTGTCAAGTGATGATCCCAGATCCCACAATAAAAAGATTCGAAACTTCAAAAAAGGAAGAAGAAGAGTTTGGATCAGTACTGTACTCACTAGTGTTTCAAGCCCATATAGCAAGCATGGACATCAGCGCCGCCCCGACCAGCAACGACACGCTGACGATGACCTGCAGCCTTCCATTGTTCTGCACCCTAGGGTTCATGAAGTCTTCGGCCAAAAGGTCGACGAGGGCCATGTAGTTCAGGATACCAGCCGCTGCGGCGTTGAGGACCCCTTCGACGATGAGGGCCCTGGGGCTGTTCTCGTTGTAGGTGGAGGAGATGCCGATGCCGATCACAACCCCGACCGGCGTGGTGAGCGAGAAGAAGAGGGCCATTGTCAACATGGACTTGAGACGGAACTTGGCCTGTACGAACCCAAGAATTTTCATCATACCAATAAATAATCATTATTATATCCTTATGTGATTTGCTTAAACCCTAATCTTATGAAAATGAAAGCACTGTCCAAATGTATTTTTTTCGCTTGGCTTATTATGCACGTCAGACCGATTAGCGCGTGGATGATGACGGCCACATAACACCTAGTTCCTCCTTAGCTAAATCGGCGCACAACATATTAATAGTGGAAGTTGCCAGTTTGCCACAGTGGCTTGGCCAGACAAATACATCCACCTGCAAGCCTGAGCCCAAGCCACTATATGGCGCATTGGACGACCTCTTTTGCCATAACAGCTGAAAGATGCCAATGAAGGGTACGCTGTCTATGATCGATCACCCTCATAATTGTATTTTTTTTAGTAAAATACACCGGCGGTACGTAAACTTGGCGTCGAGTGTCATTAGGTCCTCAAACTCCTAAAATGCACATTGAAATCCCTAAATTTACTAATCTATTCACGTAAGGTCCAAATGGCACTTGCTTAAGTTAAACGCCTACGTGTGTCATGACATGGCGTGGTGTGGGACCCTCACCCTTTCTTCTTCCTCCCTAGCTCTCTCCCACGCACTTGCAGAGCAGCAGGAGGAGGCTCGCATTGAGGCGGCCGGTGGCCGTGCGCAGGCGGCCCAGCACGAGTGGAACCGCGAAAGCCGCCACCCTGCCGGAGCGGTTGGAGGCGGCCCAGAGGAGAGGACGGTAGCCGAGACCCCGATCAGTGCAAGTGAATAGCGGTCGCGGCCACAAGCGGATGGGGGCGGAAGCCGCGACCAGCGTGGGGGATGGCGGCCGCGGCCGCGGTTTAGTGCGAGCGAACGAGGACCAAGGCCCCGGCCAGCACAGGTGGACGGTGGAGGCGGCCGTGACCTCGCGTGAGCCGACGGGCCAAAGCCGCAGATGTATGCCCACGCCGAGTCGGCTCAAGGCGAGCGCAGTGGCCAGGTCCGTGATGCCCACACCCATGATGACGGCGTTCACCTCCAACAGCCGCGGCATTGCTGAGGTAGCTGCAGGGCGGAAGCGTCGGCATCCAGGACACCGTGGATCGGAGGAGGAGAGGAGGAGGAGCACTGGTGGAGCTAGGGAGAAGACATGGAGGTGGCCAGTCGGGGCTGCGGGCCTCGCTCGACCCCACACCCGTCCGCCGTGCTGTCGTAGCTCGCCCCGACCTCGCCCCTTTTACCACCACTTGCCCTGACCTCACTATTGCTCGCTCCGACCTCGCCCCACCGGGGCCACCGTTGCATGACCTCAGGTTGCCACGGGGCCACCTGCGCGCGAGCTCGAGCACCCCCCGCCTGCAAGCGCCCTTGAGCTCGAGCACCTCCCCGCCGGCGACAATCCAGGCAATGGAGGGAGGGAGAGAGAGAGAGAGAGAGAGAGAGAGAGAGAGAGAGAGAGAGAGAGAGAGAGAGAGAGAGAGAGAGAGCGGGGGGGGGAGGGAGATAAGGTATTAGGGCCACCTCAACGCATAGTCAGCACGCCACTTATGCAGTTTAATGTAGGTTATGAAGATTTGGACCTCACCTGATCGATTAGCAAATTTATGTGCTCCAATGTGCATTTTAGAAGTTTCGGGACTTGAGTGACACTCGCTGCTAAGTTCATGTACTCGCCAGTGCATTTTACTTTTTTTTTTACTCTGTCTGCTTTCCTTGATATATATCTCCTGAGCTTGGAAACTTGCAGCACCTCAATATTTTTTGCTGGTGTCTCACTGTATAACATGTGTGAGTCTGAGAGCCACATGCCAATGAAGGTATGCATAAATTCTAAAAATGACAAGAAATTGGGTGATCAATTGTACAGGTTCTGTCATTTCCTGTTTGGATTGATGGTATTCCAGGCTCAGGGAACATTATTCTAAGATCTAGTTCAGACTTGAGCTAATTTTCTTAAATTTTCAATGGAATATCCCCAATCCACGCAGGCGAATTAATTAGGATCATCACATGCTTGAAATATTATTGTTGAACATTGATTTAAATAATCAGTAGGATTTTTTTTTGAAGTTACTGAAATATACATCAGAACTGCAAAGTCACACACTCTCGCTCACTCTTTTTTTTGTCATGTACTCCATCCATTCCAAATTGTAGTTTGTTTTGACTTTTCTAAGTTTATAGTATTATTATACATCTAGATATAGTGTATTTCTAGTCTAAAATAGCTAAAACGACATACAATTTGAAACGGAGAGAGTAATATACTTGACCAATAAAAGAGTGATGCAATGACTGGGCTTGAGTAGAAATTTAGGGGGGTGCGGGGGCGGGGATCGGAGAGCCTGCAACGGGGCTCAAGAGAAACAAGTTGCAATAAGATGTTGTACCCTAGCTTATGATCCATCTGTAAGAGGTGAGAAGACGGTGCCAAAGGCGCTCTTCGAAGGTAATGGATGTGTCTGGGGAGTGTTTTAGGTGGTAAAGGGGGCGATGTATAGGAGACCAGGGACAAAAGAGAAAAAAAAAGCAGGTCTATTGTGCCCTAACATAATTTTTGAAATTAAGCTTGGTCTAATGAAGTAATGATTGTATTGAGCACCTATTTAATCGTACAGTGTTTACAGCTAGCGTCTCAAGTACTACTGTTGTTGTTGGAGGTATGCCCTAGAGGCAATCATAGAGATGATGATATTCCATTTGTATCCATGATTTGTATATTGTGTTCATTGAATATCCATTAAAGGCTACTTGAATTGATTTGCAATTATGTGAATTGTATGTGAAACTCTTTACTTGTATGGTTATTCTAAAGTTGTCCCTAGTCGGAGTTCATGTGAGGACACACATGAATATTAGACTAGCACATGTATTAGTTGATGACTATGTTTCACAAGTCATGGACATGGAGATGTTGAACTAATAATGTGGACACATGTGGAGACATGTGTTAGGACTGACCCAACACGAGAAGTAGTTCTCTCTTTAAACAACATATACGCTTTGTCCTTAGACCTGAGATTGTCGCATGTATTCTAGATGTGGATTGACCTACTTAGGGGCTATCAAACGCTACGCCGTAACAGGGTAGTTATAAAGGTAGCTTTCGGGTTTGTCAAGAAGCATGCTATGAGACATGGTCAATCAAGATGGGATTTGCCCCTCTCTGATTGAGAGTGATATCTCTGGGCCCCTCGAGTGATCGGATCCGAAAATGCATGGCCATGCTACGTACGGTTAAGAGTTAACCTACAAAGGGATTCCGAATCACAGGATCGAGAAAGAGCGGTCGGCTTGAAGCTAGACCAAATATCGTGAGGCAAAGGGAATAGCATGTATATTATGTTGTGATGGTTCGTCTGATATGATCTTCGTATGCGTATAGGAGTTGGCACGTCTTGCTAGAGGCCGCTACCGACTATTGGGCCGAGTAGGAGTACTCGGGCCATGTCTATACGTATCCGAACCCATAGGGTCACACACTTAAGGGGCTGGAAGCCCAATTCGGATCTGATCCGAGTTGGATTAGGTTTAGGAGTACTAATGGGCCTCGGATCCAGAGGCCCATCAGGAACCCCTATAAATAGAGGGGTGGGGGCGCCCTAGGGTTTCACACCTTTTGGCTGAACACACTTGCCGCGCCTCCCACGCCCTCGCTTGTTGCAACTCGCGGATCTAGCAGTCCGGCTTGCGACGCTTCCTCCCTGCACGTGTGGATACCTTGGAGGTGTTGCGCCTGCAGCACTTGGACGAGCCATCGACGAGCCGCCGACGAGCCACGACGAGCCGACGACGAGCCGCGGCACCGGAGGCGATCTTGCTGCACGTGGACGAGCTGCTGGGGAGCTGCTGGACGTGATCGACTACGTACGACTACGTTGATCGACTACGTACGACTACGTGATCGTCTTCTCTGCACCGACGCATATCTACATCTTCCGCACCAGTAGTGCGTCGAGTGGTAATCCCGTGATCCTTATACGGCAGTTCTTCCTGGTTATACGCGGTAGAAAATTTTGATTTGCGCTAGCGTAGCCTACCTCGTATCCCAACAGTGGTATCAAGAGCCGTAGCTGCTTAGTTTTGGATTCGGGATGTGTGCATATGGAGATATGCGAGTTCTCTGTTTGATCTATGTCCTGATTTCGTGCCCTTGCTGCAATGGTAGTGTAACGACATACTCCTACCGGTCGGTTTCCGCCATCGGAGTTAAGTGATACACGTAAACCCAGTTGCAGTGAGGGAAGATCAATATGATTGGTCGAATCGAGATCCAGGGTCATACGCCAGGCGCATTAGATGTGCTATAGTAGATGGGATCTACTGCCGGGGTCGGGATTTTGCCGTATGCGCATGCTGCGGTAAATCAGCCGTAACTTTTCGGTACGATCTCGGATCGGGGCGATTTCTATACGAAAATTGATCTACAGAAAAAGTTACACATGAAATTCAACCGCTTTGCCGTTTTCGGCGAAATTAGATTTCCCAAATTCGGCTTGGAAGATGGAGTTTCGGGCCTCCGAAGTTTGGAACGTTAGGACGCCTAACTCTCTTTTGCAGGATGTATGTATATATCTTGTGATCAGTATGGCCCCCTTGTGTATGTGATGCATGTGTGTAACTCATTCGTGACCTGCGTGTCACGCGTACGGCAACACGGCAGGAGCCATATGTGTTGTCACTTTAATGTATTTAATGGTCTGCGTACCAATCTGTGATGATCTAAGCAACTGTGTAATCTTCATTACTAGATTCTTTACTAGCTATTAGGCGTAATAGCATGCTCTAGTTCTTGGAGGACTCATCACCAGAAGGATGGCGCACATAGAACATGGAGATGGAGATCACCATGGTGAACAGGTTCTATGGAGATGGAGATCACCATATGAAAACGGGCCATACTGTGTCACAAGCTGTGTGAATGCTATTCTATTTATGTTTTACTTTCTGCATGCTGTGATGTTAGAAGTAGAACGATCCCTCGCAAAGTTTAAGTTAGTATGCCCTCCCAACTAAAACTTGCACCGTCCCATGTCTTGTACAATTAGTGGTGGGTCTATGAAAATAGGGTGCCACTAGTTTTCCTTGACTAGACGGGTTTGTGTCGGACACTTACACGCATAAGGGTTGGTTAGCTTAACGAGGTCATCTTAACGGTTAAGGACCTTGGGGCATAAAGGTTGGGCGCCGAGACATAGAGATGTCACCCAACAACAGGAGTCATATGTTGATATGATTAGCAAAAGTTGCTTACCGATCTACCTCGTTTGCTAGCGTTGATGCTAAAGCTCACTAGTGGACTTGTTAGTTGTGGATCCTGAATCACTAAGTTTCAATAGAGGGATATTGATTTTAGTGGGAGTAGATTCTGTTAAAATAGTTTAAAGTAATTTGCTCTATCATGGATACGTTTGTCTTAGTGTATTTTGCATTACTTTTGTTGTAGATTAAATGGCACCTAGCAACACCACCGCATCGTTTGCTTTGCGTTCAGTCCTTGAGAAGGACAAATTGAATGGAACAAACTACTCGGATTGGATCCGTAACCTGAGAATTGTTCTCAGGGCTGAGAAAAAGGAAGATGTTCTAGACACCCCACTACCACCAGTACCTGCTGATGATGCATCTGCTGCCGTTAAGGCTGCTTACAAGAAGGCATTTGATGCTAATCTTGAGGTAAGCTGCCTTATGCTTGCTTGCATGGAACCCGAGCTGCAGATGCAGTTCGAAACAAATCATGAGGCTTACGATATGATCGTGGCGCTCAAGGACATGTTCCAGACACAGGCTAGGACCGAAAGGTTCAATGTGTCCAAAGCCTTTCTGGAGTGCAAGTTAGCAGAAGGCGCAGCAGTAGGACCACATGTAATCAAGATGGTTGGTTACACTCAGCGATTGGAGAAGCTGGGCTTCCCAATGGGCAAAGAGTTGGCCACTGACTTCATTCTCTCATCTCTTCCGCCTAGCTATGGGAACTTCATCTCGAACTACCATATGCATGGGACGGAGAAGGGTCTGAATGAGCTGTGTGGTATGCTCAAGACAGCAGAGGTAGACATTAAGAAAAGCGCTAGTACCAGCCATGTGATGGCTGTACAGAACAAGCCTACTTTTAAGAAGAAGGGCAATTCTTGGAAGAAGAAGGGCAAGGCTGGAACGTCCAAGCCAAACCCACCGCCCAAGGCTAAAGCTGGACCTGCTCCAGATAAAGAGTGCTTTTACTGTCATGAACTTGGTCACTGGAAGAGAAACTGCAAGCAGTACCTAGCTTCGTTGAAGAACGGCGGAAGTAAGAGTACTTCTACCTCAGGTACGCTTGTTGTTTATGTTATAGACAACATATTTCTCGCTGATACAGTTATTAATTCTTGGGTATTTGATACCGGATCGGTTGCTCATATTTGCAATTCGATGCAGGGAATGATAAGAAGTAGAAGCGTGGAAAGAGGAGAAGTTGATATCCGCGTGGGCAATAATGCAAGAGTTGCTGCTTTGACCGTCGGGACGATGCAACTCCACCTCCCGTCAGGATTTATTATGGAGTTGAATAATTGTTATTTTGTTCCTAGTTTAAGTCGAAACATTTTATCTCCTTCATGTTTGATGAAGGATGGTTATTCATTTGCGAGTGAAAACAATGGTTGTGTGATCTCTAAGAATAATATGTTTATGGCTTTTGCACCCATTGTGAATGGATTGTTTGTTTTAAATCTTGATGGTTCACCTGTCTGTAATGTAAGTGCTAAAAGGCCTCGGCCTAATGATTTGAGTCCTACCTACTTGTGGCATTGTCGTTTGGGTCATATAAGTGATAAGCGCATGAAGAAGCTCCATTCTGATGGACTTCTAACTTCGTTTGATTTTGAATCATACGAGACATGTGAGGCTTGCTTGCTAGGCAAGATGACCAAGATGCCTTTCACAGGATTTCCTGAGAGAGCAGTAGACTTGTTGGAACTCGTACATAGTGATGTATGCGGACCAATGAGCACGACGGCTAGAGGAGGATTCCAATACTTCATAACTTTCACTGATGATTTTAGTAGATATGGCTATGTCTACTTGATGAGGCACAAGTCTGAAACCTTTGAAAAGTTCAAGGAATTTCAGAATGAAGTTGAAAATCAGCGTGGCAAGAAAATTAAGGCCTTACGATCTGATCGTGGAGGCGAATATTTGAGCCACGAGTTTAGCAATCATCTAAAGAGTTGCGGAATTGTTCCACAACTTACGCCGCCTGGAACACCTCAGAGAAATGGTGTGTCCGAGCGACGTAATCGAACTTTGTTAGACATGGTTCGATCAATGATGAGCCAGTCGGACCTACCGTTGTCATTTTGGGGATACGCTCTAGAAACAGCAGCTTTCACACTTAATAGGGTACCATCTAAATCCGTAGTTAAGACACCATATGAGATGTGGACTGGAAAGGTTCCTAGTTTGTCTTTTCTAAAGATTTGGGGATGTGAAGTGTTTGTCAAGCGACTTCAGTCAGACAAGATCACACCCAAGTCGGATAAGTGCATTTTCGTGGGATATCCAAAGGAAACTTTGGGATATTATTTCTACAACCGATCAGAAGGCAAAGTGTTTGTCGCTCGGAACGGGGTTTTCCTAGAGAAAGAGTTTCTCAAAGGAGAAAAGAGTGGAAAGACAGTGCATCTTGAAGAAGTTCAAGATGAGCCAATCGGGCAAGAATCAATGAGTGATGCTAACGTAGCAGAACAAGTTGAGATACCCATGGCAAGAGAAGCACCGCCACAACCACGAAGGTCGGCAAGGCTCCGCGAAATGCGAGAAATATTATTGTTGGACAATGATGAGCCTGCGACATATGCAGAAGCAATGATGGACCCAGACTCCGAAAAATGGCAGAGTGCCATGCAATCCGAAATAAAGTCCATGGGAGACAATCAAGTTTGGAACTTGGTTGACCCGGCTGATGGTGTTAAAGCCATAGAGTGCAAGTGGATCTATAAGAAGAAAAAGGACATGGATGGAAATGTTCACATCTACAAAGCACGACTTGTCGCAAAAGGTTTTCGACAAGTTCAAGGAGTTGACTACGACGAGACCTTCTCGCCCGTAGTGATGCTTAAGTCCATTCGGATTATTCTAGCTATAGCTGCATATTTCGATTATGAGATATGGCAGATGGATGTCAAGACAGCTTTCCTGAATGGAAACCTAGCTGAGGACGTGTATATGATACAGCCCGAGGGTTTTGTCGATCCGAAAAATGCTGGAAAGGTATGCAAGCTTCAGAGATCCATTTATGGATTGAAGCAAGCATCTAGGAGTTGGAACATTCGTTTTGATGAAGTAGTCAAAGGGTTTGACTTCACCAAGAATGAAGAAGAGTCTTGTGTTTACAAGAAGGTTAGTGGGAGCTCTGTAGTATTTCTAATCTTATATGTGGATGACATATTACTGATTGGAAATAACATTCCTATGCTTGAGTCCGTAAAGACTTCACTGAAAAATAGTTTTTCGATGAAGGACTTAGGGGAAGCGGCATATATTCTGGGTATTAAGATCTATAGAGATAGATCGAGAAGGCTTATAGGTTTAAGCCAAGATACTTACATTGACAAAGTGTTGAAGCGGTTCAGCATGGAAGAGGCAAAGAAAGGGTTCTTGCCTATGTCACATGGCATACATCTCAGCAAGACTCAGTGTCCTTCGACTGCTGATGAGTGGGATCGCATGAGTAGAGTGCCATATGCCTCGGCTATTGGATCTATCATGTATGCAATGATAAGTACTCGCCCAGATGTTTCATATGCGCTAAGTATGACAAGCAGACATCAATCTGATCCAGGTGAGAGTCACTGGACAGCGGTGAAAAATATTCTTAAGTACTCGAGAAGAACTAAAGATATGTTCCTCGTCTATGGAGGTCAGGAGGAGCTCGTTGTAACAGGTTACACCGATGCTAGTTTCCAAACCGACAGAGATGATTCAAAGTCACAATCAGGATTTGTGTTCACGCTAAATGGTGGTGCTGTTAGTTGGAAGAGTTCCAAGCAGGAGACGGTGGCCGATTCTACGACAGAAGCCGAGTACATCGCGGCTTCGGAAGCCGCGAAGGAAGGTGTTTGGATAAGGAATTTCCTCATTGAGCTTGGTGTGTTCCCGAATGCGTCCAGCCCATTGAATCTCTACTGTGATAACAATGGGGCAATTGCGCAAGCAAAGGAGCCAAGGAACCACCAGAAGAACAAACACGTAATGCGGCGATTTCATCTCATTCGAGACTTCGTTAACCGGGGTGAGATCAAGATATGCAAAATACACACGGATCTGAACATTTCTGATCCGTTGACAAAACCACTCCCGCAGGCTAAGCATGATGCGCATGTAAGAGCTATGGGTATTAGGTACCTTCTAGATTGACTCTAGTGCAAGTGGGAGACTGTTGGAGGTATGCCCTAGAGGCAATCATAGAGATGATGATATTCCATTTGTATCCATGATTTGTATATTGTGTTCATTGAATATCCATTAAAGGCTACTTGAATTGATTTGCAATTATGTGAATTGTATGTGAAACTCTTTACTTGTATGGTTATTCTAAAGTTGTCCCTAGTTGGAGTTCATGTGAGGACACACATGAATATTAGACTAGCACATGTATTAGTTGATGACTATGTTTCACAAGTCATGGACATGGAGATGTTGAACTAATAATGTGGACACATGTGGAGACATGTGTTAGGACTGACCCAACACGAGAAGTAGTTCTCTCTTTAAACAACATATACGCTTTGTCCTTAGACCTGAGATTGTCGCATGTATTCTAGATGTGGATTGACCTACTTAGGGGCTATCAAACGCTACGCCGTAACAGGGTAGTTATAAAGGTAGCTTTCGGGTTTGTCAAGAAGCATGCTATGAGACATGGTCAATCAAGATGGGATTTGCCCCTCTCTGATTGAGAGTGATATCTCTGAGCCCCTCGAGTGATCGGATCCGAAAATGCATGGCCATGCTACGTACGGTTAAGAGTTAACCTACAAAGGGATTCCGAATCACAGGATCGAGAAAGAGCGGTCGGCTTGAAGCTAGACCAAATATCGTGAGGCAAAGGGAATAGCATGTATATTATGTTGTGATGGTTCGTCTGATATGATCTTCGTATGCGTATAGGAGTTGGCACGTCTTGCTAGAGGCCGCTACCGACTATTGGGCCGAGTAGGAGTACTCGGGCCATGTCTATACGTATCCGAACCCATAGGGTCACACACTTAAGGGGCTGGAAGCCCAATTCGGATCTGATCCGAGTTGGATTAGGTTTAGGAGTACTAATGGGCCTCGGATCCAGAGGCCCATCAGGAACCTCTATAAATAGAGGGGTGGGGGCGCCCTAGGGTTTCACACCTTTTGGCTGAACACACTTGCCGCGCCTCCCACGCCCTCGCTTGTTGCAACTCGCGGATCTAGCAGTCCGGCTTGCGACGCTTCCTCCCTGCACGTGTGGATACCTTGGAGGTGTTGCGCCTGCAGCACTTGGACGAGCCATCGACGAGCCGCCGACGAGCCACGACGAGCCGACGACGAGCCGCGGCACCGGAGGCGATCTTGCTGCACGTGGACGAGCTGCTGGGGAGCTGCTGGACGTGATCGACTACGTACGACTACGTTGATCGACTACGTACGACTACGTGATCGTCTTCTCTGCACCGACGCATATCTACATCTTCCGCACCAGTAGTGCGTCGAGTGGTAATCCCGTGATCCTTATACGGCAGTTCTTCCTGGTTATACGCGGTAGAAAATTTTGATTTGCGCTAGCGTAGCCTACCTCGTATCCCAACAGTTGTAAGCTTTGGTAGTTCGTATGTAGCACTGTAGACAGTAAATCAAAGCGTATACCTGCACAATGCATCCTCCAAGCCCTATTCCTTCGAAGAACTGATGAAACGTCAGCGCTGCAACAAGCGGTCTGATCGTGCTGGGACTCTCAGATGCACCTACAGACATCCCGATGATCACAGAATGCACTATGATCCCCAGCTCGAGCACCTGCTTGAGGACATTCATGCAATACAAGCCAAGGACATATACATCCATATGAGCAAACGCACGTGCAGCATGATCAAGTACATATATGAGTTATTATACTCCGTTGGATTCATGGACAGGGATGATGATAAATCGATCAGAACCTGCGCGATGACGCGGTGGCGGATGAGCTGCGCGCCGCCGCCGTCGGCGTTGGACGTCGACGCCATCACGGACACGACGCCGTGCGCGTGGCCGTGCCCGCCGTGCGCATGGTCTGAAGCCTCCACGTCCCCGATAACGGGCGCGGCGGCGGTCTTGGCGCTGTGCGCGCGCTGGAAGTATCCCGTGGCGATCGTGTCGACGACGAGCGTGGCGATGGCTGCGAGCATGGCGACGAGGCCCGTGAACGGGAACTTCTGCCACGGCCCGTCGACGAGGCACGGCGAGCCGAGCTTCTCGAAGGCGTCCGGGAGGATGTGCACGAACGCCGTGGCGAGGATGACCCCGGCCGCGAAGGCCTTGACGGCGATGAAGAGATCGGTGTCCGGGCGGAGAGCCGGGAACCTCCGGCCCAGCGAGGGGATCGCGCAGCCCACAGAGCTGGCGACGAGGATGCAGAAGATGGCGACGATCTTGAGCGTCAGCGCCCTCGCCTTGTCGCTGTCTTCGTCGGTGGAGGCCTCACATTCGCAGTCGGCGACCGCGAGCAGCGGGAGCGTGGCGACGGCCAGGAGGCAGAAGACTGCAGAAAGCTTGAGATCGGGAGCCATGTTTTAGTGTAGACCGAGAGCTAGGAACAACGGTGATGGACAGTATGGTTGTATGGCTGTATGCCTGTATACAACTACAAGTATATATGAAGCAGTCCTTGCTAGAGCTTGATCATGGATGTACTAAGAAAATGAAAAGGGAATATGAGACGAATGTTAATTAAACATAGTAATCGCGTGGAAATTTTCTGGAGAAGTAATAACACGGCATCGAATCGTTAAGTCCTGCCAACATGTCAAAATTTTAATTAGCAAATGGATTTGGTCATGGGCTCGCAGCTCGCTCATTGGGTGGCTAGATACAATCTGAGCACAAATTATTGGCAATTTGGAGCGCGAGCTGCATGGCTGCATATGGTACGTAATTTTGCAGTTATCCATAGTCTACCACCGTTTTCCTTGATGGATACTTTGCACACACATCAATTCGTCCTTAACAATCAGCTTCTCCAAGATCTCCGAGGCGCCAGTCACCGTGCTCTCTTGCATCGATGATCGATCCCTCTTTTCTTGGAACCGAACGAATCTCTACGATCACTGACACACGCCGTTCTCGGTCTTCACGTGGAGTAGAGACCAGCGAGCAGTCAGAACTCGGATAAACGTGTTCAAAGATTACGGACTCTGCAATTATCTCGTATGATACTGCTCTTGCAGTACTGTCACTCCAGCGCTCTCTGCCAGCTCCTCAGATCCATTCATCGGGTCAACGCCGCCCCATCGCCGCCACCAATCATCCGCCCCGGCCCTGTCCATGTCTGATTGGCGCTCCGTCATGTACGCCTCCCTGGGATGAGATGCCGTTTAAAAATTTCGGGGTCAAACGAGCATACAGAAATTGTCGTCGAGAGATGTCAGAATGTCGACATACAATTTGGGCAGCACGCGACACGGAAGGCAGTGATTCGGCAGATAACCTGGTCACATCAAATATTTATATACTAATTAAGAGTATTAAATATAGGTTAATTACAAAATTAATTGTAGAAATGAAGAATAATTCGCGAGATGAATCCATTAAACCTAATTAATTCATAATTAGCACATATTAATTATAGTATCACATGGTCAAATCATGGATTGATTAGGACATGATTAGCACATATTAATTAACCTATATTTAATACTCCTAATTAGTATCTAAATATTCGATGTGACAGGTATTAAACTTTAGTCCCTGGAACCAAACATTCCCTTAGTTTTCTTAGGGTTTCATGTGGCACGACGTATCTGGAGTCGCTATATCCAGTAAAATGTACTTCTTCCTTTTAGTTATGGTTTGATTAGTGTAGTTGTCAAGAATGATGAGTCAATACTACGGCAAATGAATTTGTTTTCTATGCGCGTAAGGCTCGGATGGTTGCGCGAGAGGACACGAAGTTTATACTGGTTCGGGTAGGAATAGCCTTATGTCCAGTGTGGGATGCTGCTCGTGTTACTCACGCAGAGTTTGTAGTAGTGGTTACAAACGGGCGAGAGAGGGAAGCTGGTCCCAAGTCTCTATGGGTGTGCACTGATGCTCATACGGAAGGGTTGCGAGTTGGGCGTTTTGGTTGCTTGAGAGTCGTCCCTGTCTCGGGCCTCCTGGTCCTCCTTTTATAGCGCAAGGAGGGCGCAGAAGTTACAATCGAGCCAGGAACTGAAGGCAAGTGAAGAAGGTGAGCAAGAAAGTAACAGCGCAGGGAGAAAGACTGGGCCCCCGGGGTCGTCGCTTTCCTTTCCGGTCTCTGTCCCCTGTCAGCAGGACCACCGGAGGGGGATGGTTGTCTGTCCCCGGTCGGCCGTTGTAGCCGGGCATGCGATATATGCATGGCGACCGTCCGCTGTAGCCATGCATGATGATGATGATGTCCGGCCGCCGCAGTTGTGACCTCTGTAGCCTCGCGTGATGACCGGGAGGCGCGGCCAACATGCCCCTGCCGCTGGGCCATGCGGGAAACCGGGCAGTGCTCCCTCCGTTGCTAGGCGGCATGGGCGATGAGTGCCCTACGATGAACGTGACAGGGAAGAGTTAGGATGGTGCCGCTATAGCCACATGCGGTCATGGCTACAGTGTACCGCCCGAAGACTGTGGCGGATCACGCCGAGGAGCGCGGGCGCCTTTCTGCGTGTCAGAGCCGCATTCCAGGTAGGCGCCCCACAGGTCGCATTTATGGCGAGATCGGTGGGGGCCCATGAGATCCGCGCTCCCGTCTGCTGGTCTGCGCCCACCCTCGGGCGAGGCGAATCCCTGTCTTGTGGCCCTGGATGCGCCCGACCCCTAGCGCCTGGGGTCGGGCGAGGCGGAGCCTTGCAGCGAGGGGTCAGGCGCGTCCGACCCTAGGACCATGGGTCAGGCGAGGTGAAACTCTATCTTGTGGGTCCGGATCCGCCCGACCCCTTGCGCCCAGGGTCGGGCGAGGCGGAGACCCGCCGCGAGGGGTCGGGCACGTCCGACCCCTCCCGCCTAGGGGTCGGGCAAGGCGGAACTCGCTCGGCTAGGATGAGGAGCGGCCTCGGGGGGTCGGGCGTGTCCGGCCCCTTGACCCGAGGGTCGGGCCAAGTTGGCGGAGGTTACTATTGCTGGAGGTAGGCCCGGGCCCTTATGATCGTCGTTTACGAAGTATAAGGAAGTCGTTAATATTTCCCCCCAACAGTAGCCCCCGAGCCTTTGGTGGAGCAAAAAATGCTCCTCCAGAGGATGTATTCATCGTTCTTCAAGGATTTTTGTTTGTTCTGCAACCTGCATTTGATCAGGGAGAAAAATTTTCGCTCGTTCGGTTTGGCCGAGGAGTTTTGGGTAGGCAGGGAGTTCCGAGGATGGCTCGGTTTGGGAAGATTCCCTATCATTTCGACGACCACTCCTGCTCCAAGACTCCAAATTGTGACCACACGCGTGGTTGTTTGGTTGCGATGCCAGCCCCCGAGCCCGCGCGCGTTGCACAAGACCGATCGAGAGGTTGGATCGACTTTTGATTGTTACCCCTCCAGCGTCCGTTCGCTAGGATGGAGGGGGTGAGCTATGCCACGTTATCCTCGTTGGACGAACCGTGGTGCTCGTTGAGCTACGAATGGGTCAGTTCGAGTGGAGTCCCGGTCCCCGTTCGGGGGGGTCCGGCTTGGGCCAAGCTGGTGGCGTACTCCAAATTCCGGATGGCCAGTTCATATAGTTCCCGGGTCCGTTCGATTGGATCCGGGGGCTCGTTGCCTTTCTTTGGGGAAAAACCATGAACTTAAACACCAGTCCGGACTCGAATGTGAAGTCGGGACGCCCTTGGCTTTCGCTCGCCTGGGTGGTGGCCGCTAGCGGACCCGTCCCTTCTCACCCCTTGCTCGGGAGCGTCCTGGGGCAACTGTCGAACCCTGCGGTGGGCTAGCCTTTGAACCCCTGGACCGTAATGGGCCGTAGGAGCGTTTTCAGCTCCATATCCCTTTTTTACTTGTTGGTGGGCCCTAGGCCGTACGTGGAAGAAGTCACGCGCGTGCATCCTCTGGGAGGTGAAGTGGCGAAAAACACCGGGCCCGCGAAACGAGGAGGGGAGATGTTCCCTGCAGCAGGAAGAGATCATGCACACGGTTTCCAAAAAATGCGGAGGTGATGGGTGTACCTGGCGTTGCAATAACTGCGATCAGATTGCTCTTTTCGCTTCCCGCGCGCCTGTGGTGGAACCACCCTAATTAACTTAGCTAAAGCACAATTAAGTCGCCTAACACGCGATCTTATCCTGTAATCAAGTTAACTCGGCAGTCCATCGGATTTCATCCGATAAAACCACTAATCAGGACCGAGAAAGCAGAGCTCACACGAAGGTGAGAGGTTCCAAAGAATACAACAGATCATCCAAGTTAAACAAGTCCATTAATTTTTCAACTCGGGTTCAAAATTTAACAAAGTTTTACAGAGTTCTGAAGCAGCAGAAAAGATAAACCAACGGAAGCTAGCGTCGGGGGTCGGATGTCACAATGAGGCTGACCATGACATCACTGGTCCCTGTCCTCGCCGTTCGAGGAGGGATCCCACTCGACCGTCCACCCAGGAGGAAGCTGGGGAGGCCAAGTGCCAACAGCAACGAACTCAGGAGCTTCAACATCACCTAAAAGATGTGCCACAAGCAAGGCTGAGCAACTATGCTCAACAAGACTTAACCGACCAGTGGGAACTACTCCACCAACTTCTAGACATGCAAGGCTCTTTGGCTGAGGGGTTTGTTTTGCCAAAAGCGACTATAGTAGGTCCTTACTTTCACTATTTTAGCTTCCAGTTCTAAGTTCATTTACCAAACTAAGTCAGCAGCTATACTAAACAAGCAAAAGTTCCCAAGAAATTTATGACAAGAAAACATATTACATCATCATCAAGTTCCATTCTTACTCAGTGTAGCATAGCGATCAAGCAGTCCCAAACTGTGAGAGGCAGATGAATCGATTCGAATTTCTTAACCATGCATGGCGAACCTAATCTCACGACATCCGCGCACCACGAAGGTCGCTTCATTTGTCAGCCGTCCCCATCAATCCTGAGGCGCGCGTCAGGTCCAAACTTTCCTTGGCATGCAATGCTCCACAGTCCCGACCTCTTGCCGTACTGTGACCGCACTTGCACCCACATGATGCACCATGGGAACCTCGTTCCAGGGACAGCAGGGGTATAAGCCACCCCCTAGTTCAATCAGGTACTAGGCTTCCCCATCCCATACTAGGTATGAGATTAGTACTTTCAAATACTTGATCACGAACACCACACTTTCCGACCTTAAACAATTTCATGTAGGCAGACAGGGCAATCCACCGACCACCAAAATAGTTCACTGAGCCCTGCCCCATCCATCGTCCTTATAGTTGTAACAAAAAGGAGAACAAGCAACTCCTATAACTCGCGAGTGATAGGGAATCACTCGACTTTTACCGAGTCCTGTTCAAGCATTGCAACTACTCGGCCTATCATACTAGTGTTCAGATCAAAGGGAACTAAGTCATGCATCTATGGTTTCAAAGAACTCCTGTAACGTAAATGCACATACCTACAAAAGAAGCCATGCGCAAGTTTAGAAAGACTGGGTGATGCTCCGGGGCTTGCCTTCGAGTGGGGCGGAAGCAAACTGATCTTCGGGGTGCTCGGCTTCAGCTCCTGCAGGCATCTCAGCTACAACTTCATCTTCGGGCACCGGGTGCAGCTCGTACGTGCCGTCAGCAAGGTTAGCTCTACACGAAATGCAAATGCAAAGGGTCAGACACTTTGACGGTGATTTTAACAACACTTTATTGGATTCTACTCAGAATGAGGATTCCATCCCAAGGGATTTCACATTTTTCTGATTTTTTCTCGATTTAAGATGAATTTCCCAAGCTTCTATCAATTTAGAACAAGGTAAAAGAGTCCGATCGGGGAAAACTTACGATCTGACCCTCAGACCTAAGGAATAATTGTACCAGGGCCCTTAGATTTAACTCAGAGGAGTCCTCGGAATTTTACACAAATACCCTAGGTCAAAGGAAAAAGACACAACCGAGCCCTCGGGCGAGGCGGACAGGGGTCGGGCGAAACGGACAGGGGTCGGGCGAGCTGGAAGGGGTCGACAGCTCACCTTTGGTCCTACTGACGAAGTCTTGAGGTTGGGAAGAAGCAGGCTCAGGCAGAATGACGAAAGGCGTTAAGTTCGGGCGGCGACGAGGTCCGGCAGTGCTCCGGCGGCGGCGGTGCTTCTTGTGGACAACGAACAAGCTCTAGCGGTGCGCGAAGGAAGGCGACGCGGCTGGCGGGGTGTTGGGCAGAAGGGGAGCTCCACAGAGAGCTCAGGCGGTGACGCGTGAGCACGAAGCAGAGGAGTGTGCGGCGGCGAGTGCGATGGAGAAGAACAAAGCAAGCAGTGCGGCAAAGGCAGTGGCTGTGAAGGGAACTCTGGTAGAAGGCTGCGGTACTCTTTTTATAGCTGCGCAGAAGTGAACAAGCTTGAGAGGTGCAAGGATAAGATCGAGGGAGAAGAGGAGTGCTCTACCGATGCGGCCATTGGCTGACGCCTCCATTGGCCGGAGAGGCGGAGCTCCGGGGACAGGACCCTACGGCATTGGACAAAGGAGATAGCGTTAGGCAAGCGTGGTTTTGTCGGGCCGAAGGATTGGCGAGGTCGAGCGTGTGCTTGGTCGCATCAAGCGCTGGATTGGGTGCGACGGCTCGGTATTGGCGGACAAGAGGGAGGAAGGCGCACCACAGGCGGGGGTGCTGCAGGTGAGGTGACAGGGCGAGCGGTGTGACGCGAGCATGTGCGGACTAGCGGCTCTACCGGGGCACGCTACTGGTGAGGTGGGGGAAAGGAGTTGTCACTACCTACACGGTGATTGGTGAAGACGGCAGCGTCGCGCGGCGCGTGCGCGGGCAACGTGACTGAGGTGTGACGGGAGGGCCAGGAGGCGTTGGGGCGCACGGTCGGGGATCCGAGTGGGACGGATGCGCGCGGAAGGCGAGGCGATACCGACGCGACAGCGGCCAGTCTTTGGTCACAGCGGTGGGCAGTGCGCCTGGCGCAGCCGACGAGGCCTCGGGCGAGACGAGACGGGGCGGAAAAGTCTGCAGGGCGCTTCTACGCGATTGGGAAAGAGGCACGATGATCCATCTTGTCACGGCTGGCGACTCGGCGAGGCAGCGCTCGCCGGTGAGGTCACGCCACGCGGTAACGGCGCTCTGAAACAGGGCGCACGCGCGCTCTGGCGCTCTTTTTCCGACGGATCCGTGAGATTCCTTGTCGGGCCCATCTTCCAACCTCTTGATCTCCTAATTTCCAAACTGCACCACTTTGACTCCCTTAACAAGAGTTGTAGTACTCAGGGCAAAGTCCAACTCTTGTAATTGGACCGAGTTCAAAAACACTATGGATTTGGAGATCCAAAGCTCCAAATTTTGGATGAACGTCTGTTCTCAGGACTTAGAGAAAAACGACGGTTTGGCTGGTTTTCAAGGGTCGGGGCTAATTTGAGCTGCAGATTTAGGAAGCTTCGGAGGCGAATTGGACCAAGGTCCAATTAGCAAAGTTATAGCAGGGACTTCGTTCTCCCACTTCTATAAAGGGATTTCTTGATGTTCAGCTCAACTTCCAAAGATAATCCCGCCCTAAGACGCTAGGTCAGGCTGATTTTCCAGACTTAGCTAGAAATGGCTGAAGGAGTCTGAGTTGACCAAACTAGGGGCCTTTGACCTAGATTTTGAAGGCTTTCGGAGAAGAATTTGAGCTTGCTCCTTAAAGCAAAGTTGTTAGGATCCCGAAGCTCTAAAACTTTGGTTTAGGACTCAGCTCGAGATGACATTGAAAACCTCTAGATAGAGAGCCCCAAAGCTTGGACTTTGCCTAAACGTTGCCAAAACTTTCCCCTAAGCACAAAGGACGTGCTCTTAAGATTAAGACACCTGTTTAAGCACCCGGGTTGTTACAGCGCCTCCCTATAAGACGAGGGAGTCCGCCTCGCTGGTTCCGCTCCGTACTTGTCTCCAGCGGAGGCCTTGGCGCAGCTCTTGGAGGATGAGGCCATCCCGCTGGAGGACCCGGGGACGAGCTAGCTGGCGTCGCAATAACTGCGATCGGATTGCCCTTTTCACTTCCCGCGCGCCTCCCTATAAGACAAGGGAGCCCGCCTCACTGGTTCCACTCCGCACTCGTCTCCAGCGGAGGCCTTGGCGCAGCTCCTAGAGGATGAGGCCATCCCGCCGGAGGACCCGGGGACGAGCTAGCTGTATCGGGCCAAGTTGCCCAAAAATATGTAAATAAGTTAAGTAATTTTGAACTTGCTTTTGCGATGGCCACAGAGGCCTTTCTGTTTATGCAATTTTTTTGACAAAGTTTTCGATCCTCTTTCTATTTTTTGGGTTTGGAAAGTTCGGAGTGCGAGTCGGGCACGTCGGGAAGCACCGATGAGCAAAGGCACCGTAGCCACTGGGGCGTGGGTTTCTCACAGTCCGATCAGTCTTGCCCGAGCATCGTTCGCGCACTCCTCTCTTTTCGCGCCCAAACGTTTAGGAAGAGCATCAGTTTGGAAAAAATGATGTTTTGAGAGGACGCCAAGTGTCTTGTGCTGGAGCCCTTGACAGCCCCCGAGGAATATGCGACCCTGGGATAGAGCCAGGATCAGATATCCCTAAGCTTGGAATGAAACTTTAGCGAAAGCAACTCAAAACACCCCTTTTTTCACAAACAAAAATGGTGGAGGCATGTACATAGCTTAGAAATGACAGCTAAGGGTAAAAGCGACTTTGCTGTTCGATGTACCTCTTCTTCTGGTGATTGAAGGTGCCTTCGTCGGCGTCCACCTCCTGCTTCGCCTTGCCCTTGGAGCGATCGAAGATCGCCCTGATGACCTCCTCACCCGAGGCGAAGTTGGTGGCGATGTTGAGAAGCTCCTCGGTGGTCTATGGGCCCATACGTTCCAGTTCGTGGACCAGGGACCTACTGGAGGTCCCTGCCAAGAAGGCCCCAATGACGTCAGTGTCGGTGATGTTGGAGAGCTCAGTGCGCTTCCTGGAGAAGCGCCGAATGTAGTCTCAGAGGGACTCATCCGACCCCTGGCGGTAGCTCTGGCGGTCCCAGGAGTTTCCGGGGCGCATGTACGTGCCCTGGAAGTTCCCTACAAAGATTTCCTTTAGGTCATTCCAGTTCCGGATCCGACCTGATGGGATGTGTTCCAGCCAGACTTGCGTTGAGTCGGCTAAGAACAGAGGAAGGTTGCGGATGATGAACAGGTCGTCATCCGCCCCGCCGGCCTGACAAGCAAGCTGGTAGTCACTGAGCCAAAGCCTGGGGTTCATCTCCCCAGAGTATTTGGCCCCGTTGGTGGGCTTCCTGAAACATGCCGGGAACAGCGCGTTCAGGATGTGCGTGGAGAAGGCCATGGGCCCCGCTGGGTTGGGGCTCGGGCTTCGGTCTTCTTCGCTGTCGTAGCGGCCACCACGGTGTACGTGGTAGCCGCAGTCGGCTCCGTCCTCCCTGTCTGTGCGGGAGCACCTCCGCGCGTCCAGGGTGCCACGGGCGTCGCGGAAGGGCCAACGCGCCGGTGGACAGATGGGGCTCCGCCACCTGCAGGCGGTGGGGTCCGTCGAGCGGGCGCAACCCGGTTTCCCCCAGGGGGAGGCTGGTGGACAAACTCCCCACACCTTTCGGGAGGCGCGGTGGGTGCTGCCCTGCTGGCATTGTGCCCACGTCGCCGGGACGCAGAGCTTTCTGCCTGCTGGACTGCGGCGCACTCAAGTAGGTTGCGCACCTCTTGGTGGTCCTATCGCTCCTCGGCCGTCGCCAGCTCGGGGAGTCGTCAGAGTAGGGCCGCTGCGACGACGATGTTCTGGCTGGTGTGTGCGAAGAGTTGAGGACGATCCTCATCCTCGCAGATGCGCCGCTGGACATCGCGTGCCCGCTGACGCGCCCCGCCTTCGTTGCGGGGGTGCTCGGCCTCCTGATCGGGCACCGCACATGCCTCCGGCAGTCGAGGCTGCTCCGGGATCCTAGCGAGGGCTCTGGCTGTAGCTGCGGCGCGTGGTGGGATAGTGCGCTGCCTCCCTTCGCCGCCGTCATCGTTGGATCCCACGAAGTGCACGTCAGCTATGAAGCACTCACACGAGGGGTGGTGGCTCCCGTTGTCGGAACCAACATCGGAGGCCGTTTCCATCCCGCCCACGAGCTCGTTGTTCGCGGGTGGCACGATCATGGATCGCGCCAGGAGACGACCGTAAGTCATCGCGGTGCTGCGTAGGCCAAAGGGCCGCTCCTCCGAAGGAGGCCCCGCGGTGCGCGCCCGGCCGCTTACCACCATTCCAACGGCGGAGCCGGATGTGATGGGGTGAGTGGGCAGGACGAGGACATGAATTAGCTCGATTCCCTCTCCCGTGGCGAGGAAGTCCAGGCTCCCGAAGTGGATGTGGGAGCTGGGAGCAAAGCCGATGTCGTGGTTGGCCATCCGAAGCCGGTTATGGTCGTCGTACACGCAAAGGTCCCCTACCTGGCGCGCCAACTGTCGTTGTCAAGAATTACGAGTCAAGACTACGGCAAGTGAATTTGTTTTCTATGCGCGTAAGGCTCGGATGGTTGCGCGAGAGGACACGGGATTTATACTAGTTCGGGCAGGAATAGCCCTACGTCCAGTGTGGGATGCTGCTCGTGTTACTCACGCAGAGTTTGTAGTAAGGGTTACAAACGGGCGAGAAAGGGAAGCTGGTCCCAAGTCTCTATGGGTGTGCACTGATGCTCGAATGGAAGGGTTGCGAGTCGGGCGTTTTGGTTGCTTGAGAGCCATCCCTGTCTCGGGCCTCCTGGTCCTCCTTTTATAGCGCAAGGAGGGCGCAGAAGTTACAATCGAGCTAGGAACCGAAGGGAAGTGAAGAAGGTGAGCAAGAAAGTAACAACGCAGGGAGAAAGACCGGGCCCCCGGGGTCGTCACTTTCCTTTCCGATCTCTGTCCCCTGTCAGCGGGACCACCTGAGGGGGATGGTTGTCTGTCTCCGGTCGGCCGTTGTAGCCGGGCATGCGATATATGCATGGCGACCATCCACTGTAGCCATGCATGATGATGATGATGTCCGGCCGCCACAGTTGTGCACGTCGTGGAGGGCGGTCGACCTCTGTAGCCTCGCGTGATGACCGGGAGGCGCGGCCAACATGCCTCTACCGCCGAGCCGTGCGGGAAACCGGGCGACGCTCCCTCTGTTGCTAAGCGACGTGGGCGATGAGTGCCCTACGACGAATGCCACAGGGGAGAGTTAGGACGGTGCCGCTGTAGCCCCGTGCGTTCGTGGCTACAGTGTACCACACGAAGACTGTGGCGGGTCACGTCGAGGAGCGCGGGCACCTTTCTGCACGTTAGAGCCGCATTCCGGGTAGGCGCTTCATAGGTCGCATTTATGGCGAGATCAGTGCGGGCCCATGAGATCAGCGCTCCCGTCTGCTGGTCGGCGCCCGCCCTCGGGCGAGGCGAAGCCCTATCTTGTGGGCCCGGATGCGCCCGACCCCTAGCGCCTGGGGTCGGGCGAGGCGAAGCCTTGCGGGGAGGGGTCGGGCGCATCCGACCCCTTGCGCCCGGGGGTCGGGCGAGGCGGAGCCTTGCGGCGAGGGGTCGGGCGCATTCGACCCTAGGACCATGGGTCGAGCGAGGCGAAGCTCTGTCTTGTGGGTCCGGATCCGCCCGAGCCCTTGTGCCCAGGGTCGGGCGAGGTGGAGCCTTGCGACGAGGGGTCGGGCGCGTCCGTCCCCTTGCGCCTAGGGTCGGGCGAGGCGGAGACCCGCCGCGAGGGGTCGAGCGCATCCGACTCCTCCCACCCGGGGGTCGAGCGAGGCGAAACTCTCTCGGCTGGGATGAGGAGCGGCCTCAGGGGGGTCGGGCGCGTCCGTCCCCTTGACCCAGGGGTCGGGCCAAGTTGGCGGAGGTTACTGTTGCTGAAGGTGAGCCCGGATCCTTATGATCGTCGTTTACGGAGTATAAGGAAGTCGTTAATATTTTCCTGCAACAATTAGTAAAAAGTATTCCTTCCTTTTTACTTGACTAGTAAAGTGCACGTGCGGCACGCACATATTTTTAGAAATACTTGAAAGCACATGTCTCACACACATATATAAGGCCACTCAATAGCCTCCAAGTCCCCGCATCACTCCCGCAAGACGGCACATGGTCTTCTCGTGCCGCCGCCGCCAGGCATCCACCGCTCCCGCAACTTCCACCTCGCCGTCACCCGAGCGGACCACCGAAAGCCCGGTGGCTGCGAGGAAGGTGGTGGCGAGGATTTCTTCACCGGGGTAGCGCGCGTGTCGCAGTGGACGATGCGATGCGAAGCGACGGGGGTGGGGAGGCACGGCGTGGCCAGGATGGCTTGGATCCAACACTTTCGTGGGTGGATCTGGCTATCTCGCGCCTGGATCTATCGTTCCTGCTCCTGGTCCTGGTGGCTCATGCGACGTGGCTGTGGTGCGACTCTCGCGGTGCCGTGGCAGCCAGCCTAAAGGTGGTGATGGAGCAGCTTCACGGCGATCTCATCCGGTATATTCAAGGCCAGATCCAACCTCTCCTTCCAGGTCTACGCGGGGACATGTTGTTCCTGCCATTGCGTGGGTTTGAGCAACCTTGTGCCCGGATCCCGTGACCAACACCCTTCCAGTAGAACCTCATCAGATGTGCGACAGGGTGGCAGCATGGTGGACTTGGCGCGGTGTCGGCCATGACATGACACACGCGTCTAGGCTTTGCCGCGACCGGCTCCCGGCCCTAGCGCGGTGGGTGTGAGTCACGGCGGCGGCGGATGGCTATCGATAAAGATGGCCTGCAATCGCAGGTGTGCTCGGCACCATTAGCAGCTCGGTGAGGTACCTTTCGTACTTTTTTGCTCAGGTTGCTGCTAGCATGGCGTGGTGGAGGTCGGGGTGAAAGCCTTGTCGGTGACGCCTGCGGGTGACTTGTTTGCACCTCCCCATATGGTCATGTTTCAATCTCCGGGTGTAAACCCAGCCCAATACTCGGGCTGGCAATGATGGCGCTATTGGGGTCATGTTCTTCATGGAGGCATTGTCGTGGAGATCCATTTGGTGTTTCGGCATTCTCTATTCTTGCTCGGCTACTCGTGGGTGATCTTCCTATGTCGCTTTGAGGTTACCTTTGGGGAAATATATTGGCTGCGATTTATTAACGTGGCGAGAGGACATAAGTGAGATCGTCCGTTTGACAAGCGGAGCAATTGAGACTTTGGATATTTTTCGTCAAGAGTGGATGGATAAGCAATATTAGACATTGCTTATAATTATTCTCTTCTTATGTACTCTTCCTCCTTTTATTTATTCTTTCAATGATCAGCTATTGAGCTCAAGAATCTGTAAGAATTTGGTTATGTGCATTTATCGCAGAGGCTGGATGTATTTCCATTTCTAAAAAAAATATCTCACATATATTTTCCTTTGTGCAATAGTTTACAAGAGTGCGATGCCACAATTTCACATTCTTGCAAAAAAAGTACAAATGATGATAATAAATCAGCCACACATGAAGCAGCAAGTGAGGGATAAATAGGAAGGTTAAAAATTATAATACAATGAGATCGATTTTGAAAGGAAATACGTGAATGATGAGCTAGAAAGTTAAAACTAAAGGCTTTAAGAGATTAATTTTCCTCTTACAGTAGTATTGTTTAATTCAGATTCACTTATTGTATCGCCATGAGCAATGGTGGTTATCATATTCTTCTCCTAAAAAATACACAGAAATACAAGAATATTACAAAATAGTAAAAGTATTAAATATTTAAAATCAATATGTAAAGGCACAGTAGGGCCTCAAAGGAGAACCAGTTCACTAAACTGGTAGGATTAAGTAAGTAATAGCTTCCTACCTCAGTTTAAACTTGGAGGTAAACTGATTTTTACTCCATGGCATTTGTGGTGTGCACGTGTATTTGTTAATGTGTGGGTGTCACATAAGAAACCTGCAAATGTACAAAGACGACGGACATAAGTGGATCAATTACAGTAAAGGGGTAGGCTTCTCTATACATTTTTTAAAAAAAATTAGGAACAAAGACAAAGGCACACCTCATCATTGCTCTTCATTTGCAAGAAATGATATCTCTGGTCATCTTGATAGCAGGATATCTGGAGGGAGGGAGGAGCTTGTACCCAAGGGTCATGGATATGCTCAAGGTTGCTGTGATGTTTTATAGCAATCAGATCACAAGAGGAAAGGGCCAAGGGTATGAGAAATATTACCAAAACTGGCACCGAAGCGATTGCTTGATTCATCAGTTATTTTTAAATAGTCGTAACCAATGGCCACTCAACATTCGCACAACATGAAAGTAGTACTAAACTTATTAACTATTGAACCTTACAAAATTCACTTGAAGATCTATCCAATTTATTCTCTAATTCCACAGCTAAACCTCATAGAAAAAACGAGCTTTCCTTACCGGAATGCCAAGGATCTCAGAGGGAGGTTCAATTTATGAACATGAAGCTGCAACATGGGGGTACGAGGCCTCCCTGTCGTCAAAATTTTACTCACATTACTTGACATGCACATGATCAGCAGTGGGGCTTCAGAAACTGCAAAGCTACGAGCATTGAGCATGGCAGAGTCATTCTGAACTTCTTCTGTACGGGAAAGTATGGTATTTTTATCTAAACTCTCGTATCCTGCTATCATTCTGAATCGAAGATGTGCAATAGCCATGAAATTACAATGGTTCAGTTCCAGTACGAAGTTGGTTCCATAACAGAAGCTATGGTGACAATAACAATCACTAACAGTTACAGTCTTACAGGTATATCAAATTCCATTTCACTGGTGCGGAACGGCTCCGCACGAATTGCAAGCCATTACAAAGCTATGCTTTTGCTGAACTCTAAAGTCGAACCGTTCTTAACTTCTTATCGTTCACTGAAGAACAGACATATTGACGTCAGAACCCAAAATTCGGCAACAGGCCAGCGCTGGGTCATCAGAAAATTGAGACGCTTACTTCTTGTGGGTAGGTCAGGTGAAGCCACGGCACGGGGCGCGATGGCGGGAGTAGTGCCGACAAGAGGCTGACGAACACACCCTCGCCGCTGCCGATGCCGACGCTGCTGTGGGATATCGAGGCGCTCTGCCACAGGAACATTAGCACGAATACTACGACCCACTCGGCGGCGAGTAGCGTCCTGTTGGCCGCGACGAAGGAGGCCGCGCCCTGGCGCTGGTGGAGCCTCTCGTCGACCGTCTCCACCATCGCGCGACGGTCCCTGTTCTTTTTGCAAGCACTTGGCTTTGGCAGTAAGTGGAGGGATTGGATAACTGCATTGGTCTCAACAGCCTCTACAAGAGTGCTACTGAATGGAAATCCTGGGCAGCTGATTCATAACTCCAGGGGTTTGAGGCAAGGGGATCCCCTTTCCCCAATGCTATTCATAATGCTCATGGAAGTGCTGCACAGGCTCTTCAGAACAGCAGTGCAGCGAGGAGTGTTGACAACACCACCTGACCAAGCGATTCACCACCAATGCTCAATATATGCAGATGATGTGGTTTTGTTTGTAGCTCCTCAAGTGCAAGATATGGTCACTGTCAGGGAGATATTGCAGTTCTTTGGGGCTGCTACTGGCTTGCACACTAACCTGCAGAAAAGCTTGATTGCCCCAATTGCTTGTTCTGAAGATCAACTAAATAGGGTCAGCCACATCCTGCCAGCTAGGATTGCTGAATTTCCAATTCAGTACTTGGGTTTGCCATTGACAGTTGGCCGGCTGAAAAAATCACACCTGCAACCCCTTTAGACAAGGTACTTGCTAGCATTCCAACTTGGAGAGCACCATTGATGAATCGGGCTGGCAGGTTAACTACTGTCAAAGTTGTGATGAGCTCCATCTGCATACACACCTTGATTTCCTTGAAGATCCCAGATTGGGTGTTCAAGGAAATTGACAAGCGCAGAAGAGGATTTCTTTGGGAAGGCAAGCAGGAAGCTCGAGGTGGCCACTGTCTAGTTGCCTGGACTACAGCCTGCAGACCAACTGACTTTGGGGGTCTGGGAATTGCTGATCTTCGTCTAGCCTCCTTTGCTCTCAGACTCAGGTGGCTCTGGTTGCAAAAGACAGATCATAACAGACCATGGAGACGTATGCAGTTGGATTTTCAGCATGACCAAGTGCTCCAACAGATGTTTCATGCCTCCATTGAAGTTCAGTTGGGAGATGGGAATCTGGCTTTATTTTGGTCAGATAGATGGTATGGTGATTCCTCTCCTTGTACCTTGGCGCCACATCTCTGCAATCTCATAAGGCCAAGGATCAGAAGACGGCGCACTGTGGCTGAAGCTCTACACCAAAAGCAATGGATAAAGGACGTTGTCGGATTCGCTACAGTGCAGGCGCTTACTGAATATGTCCACCTTTGGCATGCCCTGAATGGAATTCAGCTAGCACCTGGGGTCGAGGACATCGTGTACTGGAGATGGATTCCATCCGGCAACTACACGGCTAGATCGGCCTACAGGGCCTTATTCCAAGGAGCTGTCAAGTTTGCTGCACACAAATTCATTTGGAGAGCGTGGGCGCCTCTGAAAGTGAAGTTCTTTATGTGGTTAGCAGTTAAAGGACCGCCTATGGACGGCTGAACAGAGACATTGACGGGGACTGCAGGAGCATGCTGCCTGTGCACACAAGAACCTGAGACTTCAAATCACATATTCGCGCAATGCTCATTCACAATGCAGGTCTGGCAAGCAATTGCTTCAGTCCTGAACTTACTGAATCAGCCTCCCTCGCAGGATTTTAGCATCACCGACTTCTGGCTTCACATGAGGAGTGCTGTGGATTCTCTAAAGAAGAGAGGAATCGACTCGGTTTTTATGTTGATCTCGTGAAGCATTTGGAAGGAGCGTAACAGCAGGGTCTTTAACAGGTCGCCGGCAAAGCTCCATGGGCAGCTGGCCTGTGAGATCAGTGAGCAAGCACATTTGTGGTGCGGCGCTGGAGCAAAGCACCTGGCACTACTTGGGTGGCCGGGGGCAGCACGCCTGCTAGACGCTTAGAACTGTTCTTCTTACAGTTTCCTTCCTGCTATTCGCTCGAGTTTTTTTTTCTAAGTTAAACCTTCACAGTTTGTTTTCCGTGTGCGTGCGCCCGGTTGGCCCGTGTCGTACTCTAACGTTTTCGATCGTTTTATCTTCTCAATATAAAGATACGTAGCTCTCCTGCGTATTCTCGAAAAAGACGGTCCCTGTTCTCGGAGGGGCGGCGCTTTGCTCCCCGAGATCCCACGACCTAGGGCACGGAGCACGGCGTGGCCGGGCTTAATCGGTTGGGCGGGACGTGGGGGAGGCCGAGGGCCGTTCGGCGGGTGGGGGAGTGCGGACGCTACGGCGATAGGGGGGTGGGGGGGTTGGGGGCGAAGCAGGGGAGCACGGCCAAGAGCTTTGACGTGGATTTTGGACGCAGCGGGTACAGCATACGGGTAGGATCGCACATGGTGAGAAAAGAATTATATTTTTGGCATAATATTTTTTAACTCGCAGTTTTTACGGATCCTCTCTTTCAAATACATGACATGTGGGTCCAACGTGAGTGGTATGGTGGCTCCGATTTGGGTGAGAAAGGTTTTAATCTTTACAGTATAGATTGATTGATGTTTTGGATACGGTCTCCAAACCCATGTCATTGATCATTATTTTTTTAGCTATTGCACATTATTTTTTTGAGCTATTGCATTCTTGCTCCTATTTTAAACCTCAATTGTGATTTTACCCCGTTTTCTTCCGCTTCGTATTTTTACCCTACTTTTCAAAAACGAAGATCCGTCTCGGGGTCTTCTCTCTCTCAACTCTTGCGGGTGGCGGGTGGCGGGCGGCGGGCAGCTGGGTGCAGCGGCTGCGGGCTGTCGGGTGAGGCGCGGGGAGCGCGCGTGCCAGCGGAGGCAAGCGGCGTGAGGACGCGTCCCGGGCAGGTGGCCGGGAGCCGGAGACGGGCTTCAATCTGGTCGGCAGATCTTTCGATGCAGTCGAGTCGTTCTTCTATTTCCGATTGCTGTTTGTGTGGTCGATTTGAGGTGAGCAGCCTGCTGCTCCATACTTGCTCGACTATGGCCCTGTTTGTATACGCTTTTCCTAGCCACGCTTGGATTATAATCTAAGCGAAGATTTTCTCGCTTTTCGCTTCTCGTAGTTCAAATCGTTGAAGCGGCTTACCACATAAGCGAGAATCGGTGGAAATAAGCAAAGCGTTTGGCGGGATTCTCACTTATTTCCACCGATAAGCCGCTTATAAGCGGATACAAACGGGGCCTATGAGTACGCGCTCACTTGCCCTGCTACCTTCCCGATCTGATGCGATTTGCTAGCTGGCTTGCTTGCTTGACTTGATTGACCGATTGCCTTCCCAACCCGATAAGGCGATGACTCATGGCAAGTAGGAGGTATTTCACTGGAGGGCTAAGTTTAGCTCTGTCATGTCGGATGTTTAGATACTAATTAGAAATATTAAACGTAGTCTAATTACAAAACTAATTATACAGATGGAGTCTAATTCGTGAGACGAATCTATTAAGCCTAATTAGTTCATGATTTTACAATATGGTGCTATAGTAACCATTTGCTAACGATGTATTAATTAGGTTTAATAGATTCGTCTCACAAATTAGTCTAGAGGTTCTGCAATTAGTTTTATAATTAGTTTATGTTTAGTCTTCCTAATTAGCATCCGAATATCTAAGGCTAAACTTTAACCCTAATATCCAAACACCCCTATTGGAATTCATATGTGGATACGACCTTTCAACCTTGATTCCCGGTGAAGCCGTCGTCTCCGTGACTTCGCAGCAGCCTCTGCAACAGGACGCGCAGCGGCAAACTCCAGCCTCCAGGTGGGGCTCCACGGATGGAAACAACAGAAAAGGAGAGAAGGGGTAGAAGAACACAGCGGCGCAGAGAAGTCATTTCGCATGCTCAGTTCACGCTAGCTGGAGGATGTGGCTTGCCATGTGTAGCAAGAGTGGCAGCTAATGTCTTTTAAATTTTTGTTAGCAAATTTTCTATTGAAATGCTGCTTAGATATATGCAGTTAAACAGATTCTTAAAAAAGTAGGGGCGTACTTCTTTCAACTTTTTTAACACCGTTACGTTACATGTTCACGGAGTAGGGGTAAACTGAGTCTTCGTTTTCAAAAAATAGGTGTAAAAACAAAAGGTGAAGAAAACGGGGGTAAAATCATAATTGGGGTTCAAAACAGGAGCAAGAACACAATAACCCCTTATTTTTTCTATTTTTTCTTTGAAATATATTGAAAATACAGCCATTCGAAACTATAGTTATGGCCAAGCTACGGATATCTTTCCTATATGATAAAAATATTAAGACTTTTGTGTATATTAGTTGTCTATAAAGTTGACCAAACACATTTTGACCATCGTTTACAAAATGATAGTTGACATACACATCCTTGTGTATATTACTCCATTCTTTACAAAATGCATGTCGTTTTAGTTTTTTCTAAAGCCAAAATTCTCCAATTTTGATCAAGCTTGTACAATAATGTATTAACATCAATCAATGGCGGATCCGTGCTTAAGGGCCATTAGTGTCACCTCTATGGCATCATAGTACCATCTTATCTATTTACCACAAATAAACATTCATTTCTATAGAGATTATCAAAGCCTATTGGTATCCTAGGACACCACAAAAACAGCTTGGCTCCGCCCCTGATATTAATAATATCAAATATATGCAATAACAAGACATTTCATGGTGGATTTAATGAATTTGATTTGATATTCATAGATGTTGATGTATTTTCCTACAAATTTGATCAAAATGAGAGAAATTTTACTTTTGACAGACGGAGAGAGTAGTTATTGGCTCTGGGACAACAAATCAAGGTACTAGTTTTCATTTTGCAAACCCGCTCTTGCCCACCGAAAAAATTTCAACTCCCTATATGCAAATCCATTGTCCCACTAGCGTATGATAAGGGGCAATGAATCAATCGGCAAGGGGATGCTTCTTTATTTTTTTATGTTATGAAAATTACATGCCGGGGCTTTTTAAAGCAATCTCTATAATTTTTTACTTCCATTCTTGGTTCTATTCCCTCATGAAAAAACGTCAATATTTGCCAGCCCACTTGGCACTTAGAAATCGAGTGATCAAAACCAAGACGTCGCATCTTAGTAATTTTTTTTCGTGTCAACATTGAGCTCAGCAATGCTGTAAGCCTGTTACACATCCGAGAAAATACCAGAAATAATTAAAATATTTTAATGTTGCAGTTAATAATGTACTTATAATGCTATGGTAATTACTACTCTTAAAAAAAAGTAAATTGTACACACCATACAACAACTTGTTAGATGTGTGCAAATTGATTCAACAACTTGTAAAATGCTCAATTCAGTACAATAACTTGATAGGTGGGTGTAGATTAGTCCAGCAACTTGTAAAATGCTCAAGTTAGTGCAATAACTTGGCAATTTTGTGAACCTACAGTCCAAACGTTGCAACGGCAACATATTAAGCAAAGTACATGGAAATGTAAATTTTCTTGCAATCAATAATTCTTAATTTTTGTTAATAAAAGTCAATGATCGTGATCAATTCGTTGCTTCTCAACTGTGCACATAATTTATTTATTCATTAGATAAAATTGAATCAAATTTTAGAATTATGCAATTGGCATTACCGAAAGACTAAAGTAATGTAAAGAACCATGTATGTTTATGTTCTTTTGCTCATTTTTACTTTCTAAATAAGTACACAAGGCTTTAAAAAATATTTATGCCAAACTTCTTAAAGATACCATTAGTATATATTAACATATTATTTTTAGCTAAACAAAAATCATATAATCAAACATATAAAATAGTGAGGGTAAACTTATCAGTATTGAATATGAAATTAAATATTCCTAATCAAAATTAAACTATCGTATAAAAAGATAATTGATACGAAGATATAATATTAATTTCCTAAAACATAAGGTGTTGAATACGTTACCTTTGTGACACGAATATCAATAGATAAATAATGCTCAATAACTTGTTTTGACGCGAATACAATGTGACTCAGTATTAGCACATGTTATAATATTTGGACTGCGGATGTATCAATTTGCCAAGTTATTGCACTAAATTGAGCCTTTTACAAGTTTTTTATCGATCTGCACCCATCTATCAAGTTATGCACCCATCTATCAAGTTATTGAACTAGATTGAATATTTTACAGTGGATTGAACATTTTACGGTTGATATACGGTGGGTGCAATTTATAAAAAAAAAGTAACTACCACTCGAAAAAAGCTCAGGCAAGCTCGCAGCTCGCTCGACAACAGCTGTGCCTAGAAAACTTCCTAGTACAGCTTGGGTCTAGATAAATTCTAGTAGCGCGCGTCAGCCCACAGGCCGGAGCCCAATACCCAATTCGTAGTGCGCGAAACGGAAAAGCTTCGGAACCCGACTCGGCCAGACGGCACCCGACGCACGCCGCCTGCCCGCTCGACATACGCCGGCACGCCGCCCCATTCTCCAGGCCGCTGAAGCCGCCAGCGCCCGCCGCGCCGCAGCGGCGCAGCCCCGAGCGCCGGCGTCGTGCCGGCCGCGCCGGCCGGCGGACGACCGCAGACGCCCCGCGGCCGAACGGGCTACCGCGGTCCCGCGCCCCAGCTGTGCGCCCGCGCCGTCCGGCGCCCCGTGCGGCTACCACTGGTACTGCTGCTGCTGTACCCAAACTTCTTCCGGATTACAATTCCTGCTTGCTTCGTTTGATTTTATTAATTTGGTGCCTGTAGTCCAGTTTAGCTTCATCAGTTCATCTGTTGTTGCTCTTGCTCCTGCCTGTTCGTGCACATTGTGGCGCTGTGCTCTAGTTGGGCTTGGAATTCGGATCGATCTAGACTATTCTGGGTCAAAGAAATGATGCTTTAGTGTTTAGATGTACCAATTAGTGCCGCTGTGCGTATCCTTGCTTCTACAGTTTGTTCTTCTGTCATGGGTTTGCTGTCCCAGGTAGCTTTGATTGAGATTTATAGGTCGCCTGAAATCATCATTTGTTTTTGCTACTATTGTTAGAAAGTCGTGCCATGAAGAACTAAGACATTGTATTGTCTTTTCGCACTTATTTGTTGAATAACCTTTTAAATATATTATCGTACTTTTACTTATTTTATACTTGTATACTGAATTGCTTGGCACATTTTATAGTTGTGTTACCGCATTGTATTTTTCATTATATCCGGGGGTGGAGCCAGAATTGGATCAAGCCCCGGGCTGAACATGTGAGGCTCTACGCAAATGACCAAAGCAGCGACGCCAAGAGCGGCTCGATAGCTTGACGTGAGGCTCCTGGACTGCTAATGCTAGCCTCCTGGGCTTTTCCTTCTTTAGCTAGATATATCTCATGGACTGACCAGTAAACATCACATATATATACAAAGGGATTGCATGGGCTGGACCTGGGCTGCAGCCCCCCCAGCCCGGGTCCTAGATCTGCCCCTGATTATATGGAATTGCATATTGTAGTATTAGCTTAGGGCTAGGCATACTCTGGGTTATAATCTTGGGTCTCCCGCTTGGCACAAGATCTGGTTCTTGTCTGCACAATGGACATGTGGGACTGTGTTCTCACCCTCGTCTTGTGAGGTGGTCAGAGTCAGAGACGTCCATAGTTGGTCTTGGATTGCTAGCCGTGAGAAAAAAACTCTGGTGGCACCCATGTCTTCCAAAACTTACCTTGACCGTTTGATTAATTTTGTCTACTGGTAGTTCAGCAGTAGTCTGGTTTGGTGGCAGTTAAAAGATTTGGCATGCAACTGAAACTATCCTCAGCTCTGTGTCATGCTCGTTATGGTACCAGCTTGTTTCAGTATCAGATTATAGTTAGGACTGGTTGTGCTTCCGCAATTGCAACCTACGAAACACGGATACTCCACCTGGGGACCGTATCCCGTATCGGATACGTGTCCGATACGGATACGCTCCGGATACATATCCGTGGCGTACCCACGTATCCCCGATTAAATGGGCCGAAAACTTCGGATCGGAAACGTTTCCGCGCCTGGATTCGGCCCAGCCGGCCCAACATCACAGCACATCCCACCTCCTGCCCTACTCCCGTGACCCGTCGGGCGTCGGCTCTCCCACGCGCAGCCCCCTCACGCAGCGCATCGCCGCATCCTCCCGCTCGACCTGACGGCTGACGCAGCGCCTCCGCCTCTCGTCGGCCGCCGTCCGCTAGCCGCCGTCCGTGAGGCCGCCTCCTGCCAGCCGCCGTCCGCCTCCCGCGGCCACGGGCCGCGAGGCCGCCTCCCGCCGGCCGCAGGCTGCCTCCCGTCGGCCTCCGTCCGCCCGTGATTACTCCCGTCGGCCTCCGCGTAAGGAGCCCCAGCCCTGTTCAGGTGCGTGACTTCCTCCGATAGTGGTAGTGCAGGCCTCCCGTGAACCGTGAGTTCCTCCCAGTAATGGTAGCATAGCATCCGTAAAGTGCATAGAGATTTACATTTTCTGTGTAGTGTATCCAGGCAATTTGGAAGTATAATCCATAGTCTACAGAATAAGGGCCCATGCAAGCATGGATGGTGGATTAAGTTCAGGGGCAGTGTGATCTTTATAATGTTGGCTATTGCGCAGTTGTTGATTATCCTTTCTTTTCAATACTTAACTGGTTCAAATACAATTGCTTGGAGAATAGTAGCATATAGATTGCAAGTAGGAGGTAACGCGATGATAATTGGCCAATCTCCAGAATCTGGATATGAGTTTATATTGATTGATTGCAGTCCCAGGCTCCCAAACTCTCCTAAATTAGAACCTGCTATCATGTTATTCTCAGTGTAATAGACCTTAAATGTCTCTATGTTGAATTTGAACATCTATTTTGCAATTTAATATGCATTGTTATTTATTTATTAAAAAAATAGTTAAAACGTATCCGCGTATCGGGTTGTTTAAGAAATTGCCGTATCTGCGTATCCGTATCCTTCCAATACCGATACGCGTATCCGTATCCGTGCTGCATAGATTGCAACTATTCTGGAATGTTTATTATGCTGTTAAGGTACTAAGTTGTTTCGGTATCAGATCCTGCTTATTAAAGGACCAATGTCAACTGTCACTGATCAGAAGAAGCGCACATTAGAAGCCCTTAAGCAACAGTATACTGCTGCAAAAGCCAAGAAATTACAAGATGAACAGCTTAAGAGCCATAAGAGGAACAATTTTGATGCCCCGAAGCCTAAATTTGATACGCCAAGGAAAGGCAAAGCTCCAGAAGTCACTCCTCGTCAAACATCTGCCCTGCCCTCGTCTCATAAAGGTTCAGTTTTGTCATTTTTCTTTATGATGCAACCATGCAAGTTTTTGTTTGTGTCTATTTTTTTATCATACTGCTGCCTCCTTTTTAGGTGTAGCATTTTCCAGCTGCAGTCGTCAACAAAAATCTTCTGCATCCTCAGGTAACCTCCCTACCTTTCTGTGTTCATGTGCAAGGCTATGTAACAAATACTTGTGAACTTTGTAGGTGAAGAAATCAACCCTGTGTATGCTGAACTTTCATGTTCCCTTCATGACAATTTGCTCCAAGATGGCATTTCGGTAAATATTCCTGTGATATGGGTTGTCTGTCTCAAATTTACCGTTATTTGTGATGAAAAACCTCTCATATTTACTGTTGTGAACTTTGGTGTAGGATTTTGATAGCACAGAGGTTGTTCACAGTGTTATATATGACATAATTCAGAAAGGTGGAGATTCTGGGAAAATTACCAAGGGAGCCAAAAAGTTAAAGATGGAAAAGGGGATCCTTTTGGATAACTATGTTCAGAGGGGTCCTAGACTAGTGGATGCCCAAGCAAGATCTTTGTTGATTCACTCAAAGCGATCAAAACAGCACATGTCTTTGAAGCAACATAAGAAATGTGGTTCATTTGATTTAGATGGTACATTCCACAAGTAAGTCTTGTTCGAGAGTTGCCCTTAAAATGACCAATCACCACCAAAAGATCATTTTATCTTTTGGTTTCTTTTTATGATATGAACGATATTAAAACTGAGTTCCTTGAGAGTTACAAATAACAACTAAATTAAAGTTTATATCTTTGCTCAACTCTCCACATAATATGTTATCACCTTTGGAATCATCACTTCTTTTACACGTCATTCTTGGTCTTGCAGGTATGACCTCTATAAGCCAATGCATGAGATGTGGAAGACATATATCAGAGAGCTTACAAAAATTACCCCGTATGATGTTACACTATTATTCTATCTGTTATTCTGAATCTTTTATCTATCTTTTTGTTCTTCTTTCCGTGGAAAATAAGATCCCATTCTGTCTTGTGCTTCAACAAAATAAAAGACAGTTAAACTCTGAATGTTCTGCTGCTTTTGATCTCTTGATCTTAATTCTCTGATTTAATTAGTTTTTATAAAATGCTGTAGTGCTAGGTTGATTGTAGAACTTCAATGGATCTCAATTGCAGGCTGTCTTCCGTATTAAATAGTAAGAAATAATCAAATATACTACTGTGCACTTTCTTGTGTTAACAACACTGAGACCACTCAAAGACCCTAGCAGCTCCTTGAACAGAAACCTACTAAGTACTAACTTTAGGGGCAATTTGCCCGGACATTTGGTACCATTAACAGTGTTGTGAGAGACTATTAATTATAGTATAATGCTATAAGCACTTTTATGAAATATTAACAAACTTGAAGAGTCGAACAATTAAAATCAAGATAGAAAATATGAGCCTGAGGGCCATAAGCCCAAAACAAGCACAATCAGAGCAGGAGATCAACTCGAGTTTTTTGAAAACTTGTACCTGAATCCATCATGGTGCCTTTTCTGTCCCTTATATGAGCTAATAGCATGCCCTGTGACCCTGTCTTCCCCACAGGAAAAAGCAATTGTCCGAAAACCTCCTTTCTGCAGATCTTCACGGGGCCCTTCTAATAGGTGATTCATATGCTCGAACTAGTTGCACGCTGGATTGTTCCTTCTTTCTGACTTTCTTTAACTCGGTCATGTTGTATGTGGCTTTGTGGTATCCAGTGGCAGAATGCAAAGCTGCTTCATATCAAGGTGTAAGTGGCATTATGATTCGGGATACTGCAGAGACTTTTGGAATTATATCAGAGGACAATCATTTCCGAGGTACTTTTCCTTCTCTTCTTTATGCTGTGCTGTGAACTACTTGTATAGGTTGTATTTTGTTTTGTGTGTCAAAATGGCTCTTAAAGTGATTGTTCAGCCTTGGTTTTCTATTGCTAGCTTCTATTTACTGCGAGCACTGCTAAATCATTCTTCTTGATTTGTTAAGAAATAACATAGTAGTTCTAATAGAGGCTCTCTCAACACCTGTATCATCCTGAATTTGAAATCCTCATCATCAGAGGTTGATGCGGCGATGATTTTTTTTTCATCTCGTTACAAATGCATCAATGTTATTGTCACTTGTCAGATAACCTATCTGGCTCCAGAGGCTTGTTGTCATTGATATCTATTCGCATGAAGACATGTAAAATTCTGTTACACCAACTGCAGAGCTTCTAAGTGGCTTATTTCGAACCTGCAGTCGTACCAAAAGCTGGTTCGGTTTTCATCCTCCAAGCGGACTGCTGGAAGGTCACACTGATCGGCGACAAGCTCTCGCCCAAAGAAAAGTTGGAGGAGGACCAGCGCCAGCAGCGCGCACAATCGCTGATCAGATAGTTTCCAATCTAGTGACTGATGCTCCAAAAAATTTTGCCTCACGGAGGAACATGTAGGGTTATTTGTTTGTTTCTGTTTAGCTCCTGTCACTGAATCTTGGCCCTCCGACATTCCTAGCGGCAGTGACTGACAGACCACTTCAGTTGTAAGGGTGAAGCACCTACGGATTTCAGGTGCGTGGCCATGTACTGTACTAGACTTTAGGTGACGCAACAACAGTAGTAGTCCTGACACCTACGGAGTTTTGGTGGAGCAAGTACTGTAGCAGTTACACTTTGCCTTCGGTTCTCGTACGATTCATTCTGTTACACTGAGTAATTAATTGTTTCTGTCACAATGATTGCACGGGCTGATGGACATATGGCCTGGGTGAATGGTTGCTTGGATGTTATGAGAAATCGCAGTGTCAAAGCTCACAACCGGGAATCAAAACTGATTAGCAAACTTAAATAGATTACTGATCTAATAAAACAGCCAATTAGATGAGCTGTTCCTTTTTTAAAAAAAAACATCAATCAACTCAACATCTCACCAGCCGTTACGAACTACTCCTACTCCTCTGGCCTTAACCTTCAGAAATCAGAGCTGAACACCATTCTAGATCACACAAATGTTAACAAACTCAGTAGCAAAAATTCAAACAAAAACAAACCAAAAGCTCGTTGCCACCACCATTGGAAAACGACGTACACCATCCACCCACCCGCCCGTCATCTTCCACCGCGGCAGCCAACGCAGCAGCTGTGGCCGCGACGGTCCGCTTCCACTTCCACTCCACCCACCCACCCGCCGAACCCCACCACCACTGCCGCCTTCTTCTTCCCCCCTCCTCCGGTGTGGCTCCACTCCGGCACTCCCCGACCAGATCACAATTCGCACCACACCGCAGCGGCGATGGCCGTCCCGTCCTCCGACCGCGCGAGGCGGCCCTTCCTCGTCTCGCTCTCGCTTTTCCTCTTCATCTCCGCCATCATCGTCCTCCTCTTCCTCTTCCTCGACCCCTCGCCCGGATCCCTGGCCTTCCTCCCCTCCCGCGTCTCGGCCTCAGCCCCCTCCCTACCTTCGCCTCAGCAGCAGAGCCTCACCCCAGTACCCACCCGCGGAAGCCCACCTCACTCGCAACCAGCCGGCCCGCTCGCCACCGCCGAAGCGGAGGCATCGCAGCCAACAGCCACGGAAGCCCGTGGCGCCAGCGGCTCGCCGGGAGCAGACGACAGCAGCGGCGCCAGGGGTGTCGAGGCGGAAGCGGAAGGGAAGACGGGCACAAGCGTCGCCGCGGCGGGGACAGATGGGGACGGCGAGGAACCGCCGGTGAGCGTGAGGTGGGAGACGTGCAGCAGGCTGGGGAGGGGCGTGTCGTGGACGGACTACATCCCGTGCCTGGACAACGTGCGGGCGATCAAGGCGCTGCGGTCGAGGCGGCACATGGAGCACCGGGAGCGCCACTGCCCCGTGGCGCCGCGGCCCAGGTGCCTGGTGCCGCTGCCGTTCGGGTACCGGATGCCCGTGCCGTGGCCGCGCAGCCGTGACATGGTGAGGACCTCCCGCGATAGCTTCGCTTGCCTTTGTCGGTAAGGGAGGGAAGTGCCTCTGGTTGTTGATCCCCTTTGATTTATTCGCTTATAGTATTGGTAGCTCTTTTGCTTACATGATGCTTCGCTCATGAATCATGATCATTAGGATGGTTGTTTGGTTGGGCTGCTAGCGATGCTAGTAATATTTTAGTGTGATAACCACATGCCAATGATTGGGACCCCAAAAAAACCTTTTGATTCTCATATTAGAATACTCGATTTGCACTACAAACTAAGAACGTTCTCTGTTTTTGAAGTTGCTATACCTATGCTGCACAGAGCATACCTCTGGGGATCATCAATCTCTAGTATATAGCATTGATACAGAGAATACTCTTTCTGCACATGGACTCTTAAACCCTTTGATAAATAATTTTCGGCTTTCTAGGAACTACTTTCAATCACTGAAATCTTCTGTCGGGAAAAAGATAATTGACATCAGCTAATGGCTCCTTTATCGATATGTTTCTTAATTCCTCTTAATAATTTCCTCTGTCAAAATATGTCTAACATTTCTGAATGGAGGGAGTATTAGGCAACTGACTATCTGATTGTGTTTCACTTCACTGCAAATCCAGATTTGGTACAACAATGTCCCTCACCCAAAGCTGGTGGAATATAAGAAGGATCAGAACTGGGTTACAAGGTCTGGTGATTATCTTGTTTTCCCTGGAGGTGGAACTCAATTCAAAGACGGTGTGGGAAGATACATCCAGTTTATTGAACAGGTAAACATTACCATATCACTTTTCTCTATGTTGAGACTCAGCTTAACTCTGCTGAGAAAATCCATCAAGTAGTTTGATGGCCTAGTGAGTTGCGTGCATTGTATATATTTATAAAACAGATAGTGCCAATGCTCATATATATATATATATATATATATATATATATATATATATATATATATATCCTTAGGTCAATTTCATTGCTAATCCTCAGTATATTCACTGTCTAGTCTTCACTGTTCAGGGTTCAAGGGTTTACCATAAAGGGTGCACTTGCATTTATAAAAAAAAGTTACTTATGATGGCGTTTCTTAAGTATTAGGCCATCAGTTTTCATAAGAACTTACTGTTTTTTCTTTTTCTTTTTCCTTTTTGTTTTGTAACTTCCTTTTGATAAACTTCCTCTATAGACTATGCCCGCCATTCATTGGGGAACGCATACAAGAACTGTCTTGGATGTTGGATGTGGTGTTGCCAGCTTTGGTGGATACTTGCTTGACAGGAATGTCATTACTATGTCATTTGCCCCAAAAGATGAGCATGAAGCTCAGATACAGTTTGCATTAGAGCGTGGAATTCCAGCATTTCTAGCAGTGATAGGAACACAAAAGCTTCCGTTTCCTGATAATGCATTTGATGTTGTACACTGTGCAAGGTGCAGGGTCCATTGGTATGCAAATGGTAAGTATTCTATTTCTTCACAATATTCATAAGCAGCCAAACTACTGTAGTATCTATATTTTTCTGTTCTGTTGTATAGTGTATTCTTTATTCACATTGAAAAGTTTTTGCTTAACTAATTTGCTGCTTTGGATGGCAGGTGGAAAACCGTTGTTGGAGCTTAATAGAGTGCTAAGGCCTGGAGGTTATTTCATTTGGTCTGCAACCCCTGTGTATCGTCAAGAAAAAAGAGACCAGGATGACTGGAATGGTTCGTGGCTGTCATATTCGCTTGAGAACTGCTATTCAACATCCTCAATTTTGGTTGAATCTTATCATTTATATGGTGAATATTTCTCCATGCTGATTGAAATGTCCTTTTCTGCATGTGCAGCAATGGTTACTCTGACTAAATCAATCTGCTGGAGAACAGTGGTAAAATCTCAAGTTCTCAATGGAATTGCAGTTGTTATATATCAAAAGCCAACATCAAATTCTTGCTATGCTGAGAGAAAAAGCAATGAACCCCCTCTATGCTCCAAGACAGATGGGTCACGTTTTCCTTGGTAGGTCACATCTTATGGAAATGGTCTTGTCGCCTCCAATTGCCTATTTCTGATTATGACTATACTGGTTCACTGACAAATAGCGTTGATGTATGCCATCTACATCCTGTCCTGTCTATAGATGTAGATAACATAAATAATGGATGCCACAGTTTGTCTAATGCCATGTATACCAATTGCCCTTATTATCTTTCCTTTTGCAGGTACGCTCCTCTCGATAGTTGCATTTTCACAACTTCCGCCTCCAGTTTGGATGAAAGAACCAACTGGCCTGTTCCATGGCCTGAAAGACTTAATGTCAGATATGCAAGTGTGCCTGGTGATTCTGCTTCTAACAAAGAGGCGTTTGAGGCTGATACAGAGTATTGGAAACAGGTTGTTTCAGAAGTATATTTCAGCGACTTCCCACTTAATTGGTCAAGTATTCGTAATATAATGGACATGAATGCTGGTTTTGGAGGGTAAGTAAAGATGAATTTCTGCTGCTACTTCTCTTAACTAGTTAAATTTACTCTGTATGACATGGAAATATTAATGCTCATAATGCATCATGTATCTTTCTATTATTTCTGGTACATTGAGCACCAGGGAATTAACAGAAATGTGACAAGAGGCTTTTGACTTTCAATCTGAAGGTTTTTGTTAGTGAGATGTTGATAATTCGTGATAGACCATAGCATGAAGGCTTGAACTGAATTATCCTTGCTTCAGTGATGGCTTAAGTGGTTACTTTTTATCGAATTATATTACTTAGTGATACGCTGGTACTGAAGATCTTAATTTTTAGTTGGATGCATGCTGGTATGCATAACGATGAATTGCTATCAAACTAATTGGAGACTCCATTTAATGATGGGAGTGCTTATCAGGCTTGTGTTGAACCAGGTTTGCAGCAGCACTCATTGATCAACCTTTATGGGTTATGAATATTGTACCAATTGATCAGCCAGATACCCTACCAGTTATTTTCAACAGAGGTTTGATTGGAGCATATCATGACTGGTGTGAATCTTTCAACACCTATCCTCGTACCTATGATCTTCTCCACATGAGTAATCTCGTTGCAAGTCTTACAAACAGGTGAATTTGCACGCCTTCAGAACCTTTACTGTTCATACCCCTGTTCTGTCAGAAACCTGTGGTGATATTTGTGTCTTTTATTCAGGTGTGACATCATTGAAGTAGCAGCTGAAATCGACAGGATCCTGAGACCTGGAAGATGGTTTGTGCTGAAAGACACCATAGAAATGATAAAAAGGACGCGACCAGTCCTCAAGTCTCTGCACTATGAAACTGTCGTTGTGAAACAGCAATTTCTTGTTGCTAAAAAGAGTTTCTGGCGTCCCGGTAAACCAGCTTCCAGATCAGGATGACATAGATCATACTTTCAGGAGAGTCATCAACGAACAACAATTCTTTGATTCTTTGAGTTCTAATCAGATAGATTCTTTATACGGCACAGAGCCACAGACACTGGTCAGTTGTAGATGGTTACTTATCGGTACAGTAAATACATACTTCTGATAAGAAGTTGAGCTAAAACATTCTTTTTTTGTCAAATGCGCACACGGGCTTGAAACATGTTTCATGTTTGTATACTTGTTCATCAGTAACTTCTGTACATTCATTTACAATCTTTGGAATAACCGTGTGCTCCTTTTTTTCGAAACAATGACCGTGTGCTCCTTTTGTTCTCATGGTTCGGCTCTGCTAATACATTATGAAATTAGTAGGCTCCCTGGAGTTATTTCTACTTCTGTGCATATTCAGATTATGAAACCTATGAAACCTAATCGCTAGTATCCAGCACCTCCTGCCTGGTTACCTACAGATACACAAAGCTCGATCTCTGTGTGGAGTAATAATCTTGCTCATCGTTTTGGAAATGTAGAAAGAACGGGATGCCAAATCTTCCGACACAAGGAACTCCTGGCTGTTTCCTTGTATAATCAAGTTATCAACGAATCGGAGAGGAGGCCAGGGCGCGGCACTTCTGCTGTGATTGCAGGAGAGCAGTCCTTTGTGAAACTGCCCTATGAAATAGTCCTCTCTGGTCCCCTTTCGTTCAAAGAAAGTTGTCAGAGGGTGATTGGATCCTTGAGCTAAAGTCTAATCTATGTCACATCGAACCTTCGAAGGCTAATTAGAAAGACTAAAAATAAGTTAATTATAAAATTAATTACACAGATGGAGGCTAATTCGCGAGACGAATTTATTAAGCCTAATTATTTATAATTAGCATATGTTTAATACTCCTAATTAGCATCAAACATGGACATGTGTTAAACTTTAATACCTTAGATGTGACCAGAGGCTTCAACTAGCCGCAGGCAAATCCCATCAGTCAGAATGTGACAGATTTCCGACCAAAGGCGGTACCGTTTAGAATTGACCTAGGCCATGTTTAGTTACCCCCAACTCCCAACTTTGATACTATGCAAAAAGAAGATTCCCCATCACATCAAATTTGCAGTACATGTATGGAGTACTAAATGTAGACGAAATTAAAAACTAATTGCACAGTTTTGTTGTACTTTGCGAGACGAATCTTTTGAGCCTAATTAGTCAATATTTGGACCATAATTCACAAATACAAACGAAACGCTACAGTGTGCTACAGTGCTGACACAGTAATTTTGCACCTCCCAAATTTGCCAACTAAACAAGGCCCTAGGCCACGTGAGGTTGAGAGGCAGTGGCACATTGGGTCCTTGGCATTTGGCAGCGAGGCTAAAGGTCCGGTCGCCACCGGGATCGGAAGTGGTGGATGCAGATCAGGTGAGACGAAGGGGCTGAGGATCTGATCTTGATCAAGGGCCGAGGGAAGCTGGAGGAGTGTGCGGCTCAGGGGTGGCTTCGAGCCATCGACGTCCTGGAAGGGAACGGAAGGGGCAGCGTGGATGGGGCAGCCCGCAGACATCTCAGGCCATGAATTCTGTGCCGCCTGTACTTCTGCAGGCTGTAGCAACCCCGGACCCCGGGCGTGCAGGCTCTCGCAGGTTGCTGAATGGGTGCGGCCGTGCAGCGCAGGGGTCGGCCGCAGTCGGCACACCCCTGCTGAAGGCGTAACCCGCACCGGCCGGGCCCCCTCCCTCTCCTGCACGCGCTGTTGCCGGCCGGCTCCACCTGATCAAGAAACACCGTACCGGCCAAGCAGCAGCACGTACCCATCAATGCACGTCCGGCACATGCTGCCGCGGCGCACCAGCACGTTTCTTTCTCTCGCCGCGCACGACGAACGTAGTAGTACGATCACCCGCATGCCACCCCAGGCGTGGCCGTGGACCGTACGCGGCCGGCCGGCGCTGCGCCCGGAGATCGGCCGGCCGGTACACACCCGTGTTTCGGGCGCAGCGGTACCAGTGACGACGGCCGTAGTGAATAACAGTCGCGGTTCAGCAAAGCCGTCCGTCCTCCCCGACCTGATGTGTGCATGTGTACTGATTACGGACCGTACCCCAGCATGATTTTCACTTCTTCAGCATCGTGAAATCTTGGTAATAACGACGTAGGGCACACACATCAAGCTCCAGTTACGTTACGTACTCCGTACCTACCTATAGCAGTTTCATTTGGCCCCCAGGGAGCAGACAGCAAACACTAGTACAATACACAGTAGGTTACTGTGTATTCCCAATCCCAATGATAAACATATAAACTGTCCACGCAACGCAGTCGCACGGGGATTCGATAAGCATGCTAGCTGACGCCCTCTTGTTTGCGTGACGAGCAATCTTTTTTTACTTTTTTTTTTTTTGCTGTGAACGACGCCATGGGTATATATACTGCGCTAACGCTGAAATATTCTTCCGGTTGCTCCTATGCTCCCATAAAGCGTCCGTACCATGTTATCATAGCGCATAATTTGGTGAAAATAATTAGAAATGATCTTGGTGACACGGTCCGGCCCCACGATTAAATTCGCTAGCTCCGCAGATATTGAGTGCTCGCTGCACTGGAGAGAGAGAGAGAATCATTCTGCCTGCTGCTCAACCCGGCCGGCTAAGCTTTGGGCCTATGGTTATTCTATATCTGCGTGCCTCCTATAGAAAGCTAAAAACCTATAGTACAGTCCTCTCAAATACTTCCATTTTCTCAAATATACTAAATAAATAAAAATGAAATGGTACAAACAACATGCATTATCATTCCCTTGGGGCAACCTAGCTGTACTGCTTACCAATGAGGAATTAACAGTGCACCCATAAATGGAAAGATATTACGCATCTTTTCATCAAAAGTTAAATTAAAAAGATATAACGATAATAGTCTGTTAGTTTGAAAGGATAGTGAGGGGCAATACGATATGAAGCAGTACCAGGCCACTAATAAGTTCCTACCCGCGCATGTATAATATATTGGATTACACATCTCTGTCAAATCTTAGGGGAAAACAATAGGGCAAATGAACCACTAGATGGCTTGAAGTAGAAAATCACAAGCATAATGGAATGCATAAGCATTGCCAGTTGGATTTGCACATACAGGTGCGATGGTATACTGTAAACAAATGGAATGGTGGTCACCATTGATGCAGCATACTTTTACATGTTATATTTGGCTCTCAATGCTTATATGCTATGAAAAACGTTTTGCAAATCATAGTATTGACACATTGCCACCTAAATTCCTGTACATCGCTAAAATGATACAGGAAGTAACTAACAAAGGAGAGGTATTTATACAATTTTTTTTCATATCAAGAATATTTTGAAGGATCGATATTACTCCCTCCCTTCTTGTATATATGTATGGATGTACGATGTCCTTTTCCGTTCAATTTTTGTTTTCTCCAAATATGCTAATGAAACTGTACTTACTTTTCTGTAGCAATTGAAAGATAAATCATGTAATATTGTTCTAATATAGAAATAATTTGATGGCGCAAATCCTAGGACGTCGAACAAAAAACAACAGACTAGGGGGGTGTTTGGTTCCTCTGACTTATTTTTAGCACCCGTCATATCGAATGTTTAGATACTAATTAAGAGTATTAAACGTAGACTATTTACAAAACCCATTGCATAAGTGGAGGCTAAATGGCGAGACGAATCTATTAAGCCTAATTATTCCATGATTTGACAATGTGTTGCTACAGTAAACATTTGCTAATGATGGATTAATTAGGCTTAATAGATTCGTCTCGCCATTTAGCCTCCACTTATGTAATGGGTTTTGTAAATAGTCTACGTTTAATACTCCTAATTAGTGTCTAAACATTCGATGTGACACGTGCTAAAAATAAGCAAAGTGAACCAAACGCCCCCTAGCTAGAGGGGTTACTCCCTATTTAATTGTCCTTGGAGCAACACAATAATAAAGAATTCCTAATATACTCCTTACAGGTACTACTATTGGTGGTATCTATCTTACAATAAAATAACCAGATACGATCTTGTCCTGTAAGTGTGAGATAGCTGCGCAGTCACCTGCATCTCCAAGCAACATCAGAATAAATTAATTATCACAAAGCAATCTAACGGCACCATCCAATCAGCTTAGGAATCAAGCAGTGGTTGCAATACCCTAATAAGGTTTCACATCACAGTTCCTACTGTAACTCAACTCGTGAATTGAATAAGAAGCGTCATGATAGCAAGCAGGTGTAGGGGTCAGCAGGCTGGCTCAGTGGCTCCCCCTCGAATTCATGAAGGAAATGAAACGGTAACATTTCTTGTAGTAGCACACTAGCACTGCAGGGTTTGGCCTGGGTCCATTGCTATGGATTATTCTCGCAAAGAAAGCTGCGTGTCTGTGTTCTACCTTAGCTTCGTCCATCATATCCCATGCTGGCCCCGACACACAGTAACTCGTGTACTGTTTGCACCACACCCTGCACTCGCTGCAGGTTCTGAAAAGGAAGATAGCAGCGGGATGTGGGAGCATCGGCAAGCTTTGTGCAGTTCCTCATTCGCTAGCAACAGCCACAGTGACACAGCATGCACCGGATACTAATAGAAGTAGTGCCGCCGTACAAGAGGCCCCATGTTACTTACTTGCCTGCATATTTTTATCTAGTCAGCAACCACGACGACAGGCTAGCTAATAGCATACTAATCGCTATTATTCAATCACCAGTAAGAAGATGCAATGCAGCAGCATTGATCGATCGGTATTGCACGTAGGACAGCCATGAAGCATAAACTATAGATGCAAGCGCGTCTAATGCATGTTGCTTCACTAAACAAGCAACCTAAATGCTTCTGTTCAATGATGATCAGTTTGCTAGCTACTTAGCTAGTAATCTCTCTCTCTCTCTCTCTGTCTTTACATATATATAAATATGTAAGGAGATCAAGGACAGGAAAGAACAAAGCGACGAGCAAAGGGTGGCTTGTACGTTAGCCTATATATGCGGCAGCGAATTGTACGGGCGCAAATTTTTATGTCACGGCCCCAATCATCACAGATCGAGAATCCAATGATGCCTGCCCTGCCGTCACTCTCTCCAAGAACAATTCCCCTAGCCGCCGCTGCCTCTCCTGCTCTCCGTACGGCCCACAGTGCCGTATAGGAACGTTGGGTGCCAGATCATCAGTGATCAGAATCAAAGGCAACAAAAGCACAACCACCCTAACCTTGTTGCAATCCTTCATCTAGCCATACCTAGCTTACGCTTTTCAATTATTGGGTGAACAATAGCAGCCAGCCAAGATTTAAAACTCTGTCGAGCTGCCGATCGATCTCCATCGGCGGATCGAGCACGAAGCAGGCAGGTGTGGTGGTCTACCACATTGATTCCAGACAAGACCCGGCATGCGAGAATTGAAAGCAGTCACACGGGGAGCTGGGCTTCTTCAGTGAGCAACACCACTATAGCAAGCAATGCGAGCGAGCTCGCACGGTGGGGGCCATGGCGCCAAGCGAATGAAGGAGATGCTCCGGGAAAGAATGGGCCGGGGGCGAAGTGCAAGCACAGTGCTCAGCCACAGTGCAGAGCTAGCCCGATCGATCGAGCTGATCGCAGCGAGATCTGTCGACGGGTGTGAAGGCTGGAGAGGAGGGTGTGATGGTTGATGAGGGGCCATGCATGGATGGAAAAGACAAGGGGGGCGATTCATTAGCTTCCCTTTCCTCGCCATCGATCAGGCAGGCCTAGCCCAGCGCGGGGCCGGCGCGGCTGGCCCCACCGTGCGCGCGCGTCCCGTCGCGAGAGAAAGAAAGTGTGGGGAAGGAAAAAGGCTAGCTACTGTTCTTCTTCCTCTTCCGCTCTGTCGCCCCTCTTTCTCCTCGAAAAAGAAACATGGCTCTGCACACAAATGGGAGAGAGAGAGAGGGGGATAGGCGAGGACGGCAAGGGGGGAAAAAAGGCCTGCGGCCGGGGATGAGGTCGATCAGGGCCAGATCGGGAATGCGACCGGGATTCGGAGAGAGATCAGAAGGTTAAAAGAGGTTACAGATCGTCAAAATTAACTGACGCATTCTGACTCTCGGATCTGTAAATTTTTCTGAAAACTGCTGATCTGCGTGCATATTAAACTGATCTGGAGAACGAGTTGCACCACCAGCCATGCAGACGAGTGCGCGCGCACGTCGATCGGAGCCGGGAAAAAAAAACTGATCCGGAGAAAAGAAGCATGCAGATCCAGCTAGCTGAAACAGTGAGAGAGTGTGCTAGCTGGGCTGCTGGCTGATGCGAGACTGCATGATTTGGTTATCAGTGGGAGTGAGATCCTCCTCGCAGAGATGAGAGAGACAGTGGTGGACGCGCGCGCGCGCACGTGTGGTCAGCGCCATGGGCCTGACTCTCGGAAGCCATCCAACAGTCAGTCCAATCCGGCGGGGGACCAGTGCGACCGCAGATCTTCTTCCTCCATCCGAGCTCCTCCCGCTGTTTTATTTAAGACGCCTCGCTCTCGCTCAGGTTTATCAGGTACGACGCCGCCAGCAGGAGGACATGGCCTGCGTCGTGCATGGCCACTTGGCAAGCTCCGTACGTCCAGCCATGGGGACTGACTGAACCAGCCGCGCCATTATCCTAGTTGCTCACTGAACTGTCAAGTGATGGAACTAGCTGATCAGCATGTGTGTTAAGCCAGAAGCGCATGCAGATGCAGGGCTGGCTTAATGGGAGGACGACGGGGAGATTTGGGATAAGAATTAATTGGTGGCAGTGTGGATTCGGCAGCGCTTGTACCAGAAGCTTGCGATGGAGGGCACAAACACCATTGATGCAAGCTTTAAATTTGCACCTATTTGCACAGTATAAGCACAACACGGAATTTAAGTGAGGTGTGTGGGCGAGTACTTTGTACTACGGCATCTCTCGCTACATGCATGTATGTTTACATATATGTAACTATTTATGTGCCGGGAAGGCCAAGAACTATAGAGAACGAAACAGTCGGTCAAAGGAGGTGGAGAGAGATCCTGTGCTCAAACACACAAGAAGATCCAGTAATTAACCTCAAATCTTGCTTATTTGATCTCACCATAGGTATGCAGGAGACATAAGCAAAACAGCAAGGACGGCCGTCCTGGCTACTACAATTTTTGCCAAATTTCCATGTATTATTACTGACCTAGTAGCTGCTGGCTAATTCAGCATATATAGTGAAAATGGCTAGCTCAAGAAAAGAGCAGGAAGAAATCCAGCCAAAAAAAACAAGAACAAGCAGGGAGAGAGGAAATTTCTAAAGATCGAGCAAGAAGGACGCTGAAACCAAATGGCAGAAGAAATAGCTCAAATGTTGCAAAGCTCGAGGTATAGCGAGACGTACAGAAGCAAATAGACCATGGTTTGCAAAGTGATTCTACTATACTCGGGATGTGCTGGCCGGTGCAGCAGCAGCGGCGGTAGTACTGCCACTCCCTCCCGCTTGGCCAGTCGTCGGTGCAGCTCCCACCGCCGCCGCCGCGCTGCCGCCACTGGACCCGCCTCCGCCGCTGGCGGCAGCCGCGTCCCGTGCTGCTGCCGCGGCGGCCGATGACGACGACGCCTCCCCTGGGCCCGTCGTCGGCGCGGGCTGCTTGCGCTTGCGGTTCTTCTTCTCGTAGGGTATGCCCCGCGCCTTGGCCTGCGCGTCGCGGACCTCGCGGAGGTAGATCCGCACGGCGCGGGCCGCGAAGGGGTTGGACTCCGGCGGGTGCCCGCTCTCCTCGTACGCGGCGCGCAGGCGGCCGATGAGCGCGTCGAGGGAGCCCCAGGCCTGGCGCAGCGGGCACGGGCACGGCGCCGGCGGGCTGGGCTGGCCGAAGTAGGCGCACTCGGCGGCGTGCACCTTGGTCTTGCCGAACTGGTCCAGGTACTTGAGGAACTCGATGACGTGCGCGCCGCTGCACCGCGCCAGCGTCAGCGGCGGGCGGTGGTTCCGCAGGTACTGCAGGAACGTGTTCCAGTCCCGCCGCTTCTGCGACTCGTACCTGCTCAGCTGCTGCGGCGGCGCCGGCGGCGCGACCTGCTGCGGCTGCGCCTGCGCCAGCGGCTGGACCTGGTGCTGCTGCGCGTCGCCCCCCGCCGCCGTGGACGGCCCGGCTGGCCCCGGGGGATCCATGCAGCTAGCTCGCTCACCCGGCCGGCCGGGGCCGGAGCCGGGGCGCCGGGCGAGCGCGCGGTATCGTGGAGATCAGTGGAGACGCGCGGCACCAGCAGCGTCCGGGGCGGGGTTGGGTCGCGATGGGATGCGGGTGGGAGAGCGACGGGGGGGGAGTGGAGCGGAGGAAAGGGAGGTGAACTGAACGCTGCTGCGAGCGAGGTGAAGGGGACGGAGAGGCGTGAGGGTGATAGGCGGAGGCGCGTGGAGGGTGGGGGCCGGCGGGCATTCACGTGGGGGGGGCCCGCGTCCGCGTCTCTCTCTCGGCGTAGGGGGTACGTACGCGTACGTGGGCGGGATCATGGGATCACGCACGCGCGTACGGCGGGCGGCGTATAGGTGAGCAGTGCCGGGCTGCCGCGGGGCAGGCAGCTGCGGCCTGCGGCGTCGCCGGCGGCCGAGGTGGTACGACCATTCGAGCGCGTCAGATGTGGCTACCGTTCATAGGCCCCGCCGCCCCGGGGTGTGGTGGCGTACTGTGTCATCGGTGTCATCCAGGGTGCTTGTCGGACGGGAATAGCCATGAAGGGCTTGTAGCCTTGTACTATTTCAAGTTTCGGCTAGCTACACATTCTTCTTAAACCCCCTTTTCTTTTTCTATACACTATACAGCGAGGACGTTGTTTTCAAGCTTTTGCATTTCGTTCCTTTTCCGATCCTCCGCACTTCACCGTCGAAATGGACCCTTTTTTCCCCCCAAAGATGCACCGAGTCGGATGTTTTTGTTATCTTATATAAAAAATTGAAATAAAGTAATAAACTAGTTTAGGTCCTGCTGATAAAATTACATAAAAAAGAGTCGTACAGCTGTGTGCTAAAACATTCAATTCTCCCTCCGGTTCAAATTAGTTGCCGTTCTATGTTTATCCTAAATTGAGTATTTATATCTTTGATTATCAATTTCTAGCCGCTTCAAAAAAAATTTGAAACTGCTTCAAAAATTTCTAGAAATTCGTATAGTTTAAGAATATGCAAATTATGTATCATGAAAGTACATCCCATAGTGAATCTAAAAGGAAAAATCTTCTAATGTTAAACTATACCATTTTCTAGAAATTGGTGATCAAAGATGGAAAGGTTAAAGTTAGGGGGAAAACAGAATAGCAACTAATATGTATGGACGGCGGAGGGAGTATTAGATTTAGAATATTGACCGGGTGTTATGTGTAAGTTGTATTCTCAAAGGCTCCAAGCAAACAGCCATCAGCTACAGGAGAAAAATGCAGTTTGTACAGACGCCGGTCACGCGCTCCTCTGTTTTATTTATCCCCCTGATCCATCTAAATCTTTTGCGTGTCTCTGTTTATCAAACATCCTCACCTGGACTTCATGTGTCACTTTCCAATTAAGTTTTTTGCAATTTGCTATGTGAGCAGGATCTGTGTAGCTGTTAAAAAAGTAAAGGGTCATGACAGTAACAGAACTATAGTATACCTGTGCTGTGCACGATAACGTTGCTTTCTTTTGAAAGGGAATACAAAAGATAATATTGCTTGCTGCTTTATAGGACGCATTTTGATTTGATTTTATCTTTCTGTAGACCCAGTTTTGATCTGAGCTTATCTATTGAGCGATGAATAGCATATGCTCCTTTTTGCTGCCAAAATATAATAAGGGGTAGCGAAGTACCACTAATTTTAATTGCTATTATCTCACTGAAAACTGTCACAGTATGTTTTGCAGCCCCTGTGGTATTTTTTTATTTAGCATTCTTTATTATAAAATCTTGATAATAGCACATGTAAAACTAATTTTTTAGGAAATATGTTTTAGGTCATGCCAAAATGTTTGGTGTGACTCACTTCTGGTGGGCACAACCTAAGTTGAGGGGTCAATAACGTTGGTGTGACCAAAGGTGATACTTCTTCAAAGTTTAGTTTTGATATGTGTTGCTATTAATTTTTTAAATAAAAAGGATCAAATATATTAAAAATTCCCAGCCCTTGCATTCTTTGGAACCGAGGTTAGTTTTGTTGGTGTGAAATGCCACTATCAGTTGTGGTTGTACACACATTTGTCCACCAACACTATTTTGGTCCTTGCGCTTGATTCCTCCTATTTTCTTCTTGATATGTAATCATTATTCCAACTTAACTAATCTTGAATTTTTGTTGTTCCTCTTCTTTGCTTTATTGCTGCACCCTTTTTTTCCTCTAGGGCTATTCATAGACTTGAAATGTGGGTTGGGCTAGGCTCGGGTCGGGCTGGCAAAAAGCTATATATATTTTTTGAGCCTAAAATTCGTGCCCCATACCCAACTATAGGCAGCGTTGAGCTCGAGTTTTTGGCTACGATCCAGTCGGGCTAAACCAAACCCGGGGAGTTCACGGGCTTGCTCTACCCATGCTTGCACAGTGTTACCGGGCCTATCTCGGTAGGCTTTATTGGGTTAGGCCAAATTTGCATAGGCTTATTCCAGCCAAGATATATATCCATTTTTTTGGGAACATCTCTCCAAGATCAACACAAATTTGGTTTGAAGTTTGTTTTTCAAAATAAAGTGGTTTAAACATGTGCATTTAATTTGTGGAGCTATAGTTCACCAGCTCCCAAAAATGGTCATCCGCATATTCGTATAATGATGTGACACGTTAGCAAATGTGATGAAATGGGAGACTATTTATGAGGAGAAAGAAGAGATGGGTTTTATCACGATGAAATGTTTTGAACTGCCACTGAGGACTACAAAGTTTCATTTCAAAAATTTTTATCCAAACCACTGCATTGTAATTAATGTCTATGCCTTATTGAAATTGTGACATGAAACTATGAAACTATGCATTGGAGGTATGGTTTCATTCATCAAGAAAAATATGTGTAGATGATGAGGCAATGTTGAACACAATCCTATATATGAAACTCTCTGCTGAAAATAGCCTAAGTTGAGTATTCCACGAGTCCACGTATAAGTTGACCAAGAAGGCTCAGTGCTGAGTGGATTGGACTCGAGTATAGCCCACTGAAATTCCAGTCAACTGAAAATTGGACTGCAGCATGAAGCATAAGTGCTTCTGCTCTTCATGTAGTGCATTTTTGCTTCCAAGTTAAGGCATTGCCACTGCCAATCTGCAGATAGCCTGGGAGAACCTTGCAGGTAATAAAAAAAAGATAAAATGGGAGAAAAGATTGCTGAAATACAGACATCTTTGTCAATGTATTCACCGTATGAGGGTGTACCATCTCACTTACTTGATCAGCCTCTGAAATTTTCAGCAGCTAGCATGTTTTCAACGAGGAGACGTGCGGTTTTGCCTTGTTTCCATGGCAGCCAACAAACCGCGGATTTACACAGGAAAAATGGGAATTGTTTGGCAGCAGCTGGGCATAACTTGCTATTCTCTCTACCTCCTTTTCCATCGGATGATAGTAACTGCATTGGATTATTAGTGGAAGACTGCCAACTCGATGGTGTCCTTTCCTGCATAAAGTAGTCAAAGAATTTGAAATATTAGGCGAGACGTCCATGTCTCTGCATTTTTAGCCCGAAACATTCTCGACAGTACTCAAGAGCCTACCTCACCTGGGAGCTGCATAGCCGAGAGCATTTCTTCCAAGAAACTTCAGTTCCACACGTACACACGTGTCTGGCTGAAATCGCTTCATCCGCTCAAGCTGCTTGAACAAAGCCTCCGGCCTACTGTACTGATCAGTACTGAAAATGGCTCAAGCTAGAGAATTTAACAACTGTGAGTTCACACAGGTTGCTCATTCGCTACTCGATCCAGAAGTTCCATCAGATTCAGGTCGCAAAGTTCCATCAGCATGGATGCACATGCACACATATGCATGTACATGCATGCATCTCCTAGACTAAAAGATGGCCCTTTGCGGCGCCAAATCGTTCTCCCTTGTGCATTTCAAACGTGAATCATATACGTGATCATGGGACCAAGCAACAGTACTCAGTGCTGGTTAATTCCAGCCGCAGCCGGTCAAATACCTACGAGGATTCCCCTAGCTAGGTTAACCTCACCTTTCTATCCCGAAGCAGACTCCGACGGAAAGTCTTGTTTAGTTCCCTCCAAAATCCTAACTTTGGCACTATGCAGAAAGAAGATTCCTCATCACATCAAAATTGCGGTACATGCATGGAGTACTAAATGTAAACGAAATCAAAAACTAATTGCACAGTTTTGTTGTACTTTGCGAGACGAATCTTTTGAGCCTAATTAGTCAATGTTTGGATAATAATTCACAAATACAAACGAAATGCTACAGTATGCTACAGTACTAGCACAGTGATTTTGGTCGAGCAACTAAATAGGGCCTAAGCTGGGCTGGCTGCTGCAGTAGTCCCGATTGCGATTTGCGCGTACGTCACGGATCCGCCGAGATAGGCTGGGCCGGGTGGCGATCAGCAGCTTTAATCTACTTTCGCCGAGCACTAGCCTGATTGATGCTTATTTTACTTCGCAAATTGGTTAGCTTCTTAACCCCATCTGGACAGGAAGGGGTAAAAACTGCCAACGCGGCGGCCAAGTTTTCTCTCGCCAGATTACGACCGGCGCGCGCGTGGCAGGAATGCGCGTTGCTAAAATTCTCACTCAGGTGCCGTTCGAGAGGGGCGGCGCGCGCGGGCGCACCGCCGCCCGGGTTCCGGAAGCTGAATAGGATTTGAGTTTGACCGTGAGCAGTGAGCTCGCTACCTGCGCCCTGACTGTAACTGCAGGCTGCCTGACGGCTAACGCTATGCACACCGAGAGCTGACGTCATTCAGTGGGGACGCAGCCACACGGGCAGGACGAGAGCTGGACGTCACGAAAATATGCTCTCTCATTTTAAAAAAACATTCTAGTTTTGTTTCAAACTTTTTAAATGTAGTAAAATTTATATAATATTTATGATATCAAACAAGTATCTTCAGATTATCATGTAATATATTTTCACAATACTAGCCCATCAACTCATGCGAGAAAGCAAGTAATCATTAGTGACATATTGACATATGTAATAGAAATTCATGAAAAAATTGTGGCTCATAACTAATAACCATAATTACTTATGTTATTGTATTTATTTCTCTCATTAGTTAAATATTGTAACACAATACTCATAGATTGACAACCTTATCTTTATTCCATTGTAATATATTGGCTTTCTATACATTTTTATCCATATTTATAGTTTTTTTCTAACTTATATCACACCACTATATGTGCTTGCAAACATGTGTTTTAATTGAACTCTTTGAGCTAAGTGCTTAACATGGAAATCGACAAATTTTATTCTCATCACTTCTTCTATATGTCCTATACATGGTCTACATGGTCAGACACACCATGCATGTATGCCTTAAGTTAGTATCTTCTATATTAATAGAGGTAGTTTTAGAATTTAGATTAATGGGTCACTATAGTTTTTTAATAAATATAGATGTAAATGTAGGGGCTATTTTAGATTAATTTTTTATAATGACATAGGTGGTAATTTAGATGGAGATTAAGGGTTACTTTAGTTTTTTATAATGCTAAGATTGGTAACTTAGATATAGATTTAGGGGTAGGTGGGTAATTTTTAGAAATATAATAGATTCAATGGCTATTATGATTAGTATATTAGATTAATGGCCAAATATTTCTGATTTTTCGTTAATGTCTCTTATGAGGATTAACGTGAAGCCTCTAAAAGAGTCACTGATTAGTAATAGTAAGATAAGATACCTAATTGAATTCATAAAAGTTGATACCTTTTGCTATAAATTTGATTAAACTTAAGAAAGTTTGACTTAGAATAAACTAGAAAAACTTTTTTTTAGGACAGATGGAGTATTTATACAACATAGTAGCCACCGGATTAAACATTTTTCTTAACCACAGTATAATCATACACACACACTCACCCATCTTATAAATGTATACATGAGACTAGACCGATAGATTTTAAAATTAACAAAGTCATCATTGGCACCTAACCTCGGTAACAATGTAGGTGTTGAAACTAATAAAGTCATTATTGCATACTTTATTATACATTATCTTTTATTTGCATTTGCATATTACATTACATTGAGTATTAATTTCACAAAATCTATAAATTAGATAAGAAAATCAATTGACGAAAGATTATCACTAAGTACAAAATACCAACTACATGATGAGACATACCTACAAAATCTTATGTGCTGCCAGTTGACTAAGCAACCGCCACCACAAATATGTTGCATTTGTGTTGCCATCTAGTCAAGACCGCCAGCACAAGCCATGCTAGCGGTTTTCAACATGTTGGTCCCAAGGCCCTTTGTGCTGTCAGGCTCGGCAACACAAAAAGAAAATCTTAAATGCTATAATACATCATTTCTAACCTAGTGATGGTTATTTGATTTATCTTGAATATATTTTCCACGCTATGCATTTGTATAGAAACTATCACCAACAGTACATCCTAGGGTTCACTAGATTTTGCTTTGGTTTGATCAAATTTACGATTAAAGATCAAGTTTCATCTTGGCTCATGAAAAATAATATAGATAATTTTCTCCCGTGCTCGTCCGGCATCGGGGTGGGTTTAGGGGGCTCTAGCCCCCCCCCCCCCCCCCCCCCACACACACACAAAAAAAAAAAAACACACACCCAACCAACACAAGTTTAGAAAGGATTGCCTCCTTCGTTGGCTGGTCCATGCAATGACCATGACTTTCATACTTTCATACAAAGTAGCGTTTTCTTTATACCACTTATTTTGTTCTTGATTGATGTGATGAAAAAAAGGTCTCTCACCCTTCCTTATAAATTTCAGCGTATTAGACAACTCTACTATAAGAGAAGGTTTATTTCGAAGAATGGCTAATAGTTCAATGATAGAAAACTGTTGAGCATTCCCTACCCAGTGCCCACAAGCATCCGTGCCCTAGGCACGAGCTTCATGTCCAAAAAGGCACATGCACCCTAAAATTAAATTCTTTGCTTTCTTATGCATGAAGGGACAGGAGGAATGAGATATATACTTGTCACTTCGTGAAGTCATAAACTGTTTGCGCGCGCCCGCGTGCATGGCGTGTGTGGGCTGTGTGTGTGCACAAGTTCAGAACTTCAAAATTCAAATACGTACAGTCGTTGTACACGGTTGAGATTTGACAAAATGATAAGCCTAAAAAAGGTTGAGCTTGAGACTTTCCGCGAGTAATCGGGGGAGTTCAGTGCGTTGGTAATTGAAACGCGGTCTATATAATCTTCAACGAAGCACCTCAGCATCACGAAATAACATGGCAAACCACCATCATCCGTTCCATGAGTCTTAGAGCTATGTGGTCCTCTTTTCAGTTTGTCCTGTCCCTGTGTGAGACGAAGACAGAGCCTATTAAACCCAACTATTAAAGCAGGGGGCTTTGTGTCATGTGTCCGCTGTCGCGTTCGAGTTTGACGCGAGACGACGACACGAGCGCGCTACGCACGAAACGCGTCGCTCCCTCTGCTCGATCAGACCCTGGACGCCCAACAAGAAGTCGAAGTCGAAACGTGGCTTTGGCCAGGGGCGTCCTGAAAGAAAACACATCATTCCGACGCAAAAAACACAAAGAATCTAGGGCATAGCTAGACTGCTAATACTTCCCCTACTACTCTATCGGTCGGCTATAGAATTCCGTGGGAGCTACTCTTGGCCTAGCAAAACACCTGGATCCAGGTTGAGTGATGGCCCAAACTTAATAACACACGCCTCCGGTAACCACTCATAGTGTGTAACCGAATTATTATAGCTTAATTCTGTAATGATCACACAGGATAGCGAGCTAGAGCCATCTGTGGGATGATTAGGAGTAGTAATCATGATTTGGTTGTTACTACTTGAACCAGTAAATTATGATGATGAGCCATGAGCATACTGTCACCCTGTCCTAAAAATGTAATGTATTTTAGTTTGTTCTAAGTCAACATATTCTAAGTTTGGCAAGTTAATATAAATCAGCAACAATATTTGCGATATGAAATAAGCATAAATAGATAAATATATTTTAATAATTTACTTAATTATTTGATATGTACTAACTATGTAAGATGTGAGTACTCTTCTCTATAAATGTGGATAAATTTAGAATAAATTAACTTACGTCAAAACCTTATATATATCGGTTCTTTAAGCATTCACGATCGTAGCACGGATCAAGCCGTGCCATCCACCCATGCAGTTGCAGATATAATGCGCAAGAATAGCCATGTCCCCTAGCTAGTACTAGTACGATAGCCACACAATCAAGTGATTATTAACCCTCCCCTTGCAACTAGCATGCGTAATACGCGCAGGACAGCAGGACGACGTTCATGCCGGCGATCGAGGGGCGCTCGCACGGCACCGGCCGGAACGCTGGGGGCGTCGGCACCGGCACGCAGTTCCTCAGGTGATCTGCCCGCACCGCGGGCATGCGAGTCTGGTTCTGGGACGGTGGCCACGCGCGCGTGCCCGTGCGTACGTTGGGGTTCCGTGTGTGGTAGTGTTGTCTGCATATGTACTGACACAGTGACACGTACGAGTCGCTGTGGCCAGGAGTCATCGTTTGACACGACCTGAACAGACATCACACTGACTGAACCCTGTGATTTACTTTTGCGATCCAGAGTTCCAGACAAGACGGAGACTTCACACGAGAATGTACGCCGTATACTTAGGCGCATGCAGCTTGATTGCTCTACAGCGACGCTACCGGCCGGCGGTAACGGCCACTGCTTTTTTCAGAGCTCCGGGTCATGGCATAAATGCCGATAGGCACGGTGGCTCGATCAGCCGCGTGACGAGCTTCATTCCGTGTCACATCGCGCAACTTGACAAGCAGGCCTCTCAATTCTCAAACAACTGGCAAAAATTGTCCATTCCATGGGATCTCCAGCCTCCGGCGCTCACGATCTGCTAAAAGCAAGAGAGTTTTGTCTGCCCTTTTTTCATTCAGCCAAAGACTGAAAGGCACTGTCAGCATTCTACCGCTGGAAGCTCGTAGATCGTTTTCAGTCTGTTTGAACAGCTAGCACTCGATCTACCATCGGCCACGGATCCAATGCGTGTGTGTATCAGCAAGTTTGATTGCGACGGCGAGATGTTAACGGGTCCATGTCTATTGCTGTATGCATTCAGACCTCTCCCCGGTTTCTGCACCCACGGTTTTCAGCAATCAGCAGAAACCCCTGAGGCCCTGAAGCCAGCGTGCCTTGTCGCTGTCAGGCCGGTTTGGGCCGGACGAGGTGCCCTGTGCTCAGGTGATGCTAGTGGACTACGGAATTGGAATCACATCGTAGCCACCAGCTCGGCCCCGATGGAATGGAACGCTGGCCAGATCCGGGCGGGGTGCGCGGCTTCCGTGCCTGCCGGCGACGCCTTTGCACTGGCGACTTGACGCGCAACGGCACCGGGCATCCGTGCAGGGGGCGGGGCCCCCTGGATGATTGAAGGGGCAAACCAAACATGGCATGCGGTATCGACGGCGGTCGGGGAGGGTGCGGTAACAGTTTTCCATTCGGGGGTGGACGTAAAAGCTACTCTCTGAGATGAGAAGTACGCGAAAGCAGCATGCAGAGGGGGGATTTTTTTAGGAGCCGGCAGGTTTCTTTTGTAACAGTGAAAGGCTACATATTCCCAAAGCTGCGTGCTTTCACCCTGTATGCTTTCGGTTTCGGCATCTGTGTAAAGAAGAGAGATCCTAAAGCCGAGATGTTACGGTGATAGGTAATTTATATATAATCAAAAAATTTTAAGCACAAAGCGTTTGTAGTCCAACGGTTAGGATAATTGCCTTCCAAGCAATAGACCCGGGTTCGACTCCCGGCAAACGCATTCCTTTTTTCCTGTCCTTTGCCCTTTTTGCTAGCTAACTCCTCTCCTCGAGGATTACTTTCGATTTCAATAAAGGGCGTGGATGTTAGCCCGGCCCATTTCATTTAAAGGCCTTCAAGCACGCTCGACACAAGCTGGGGGGTCCGTGTGTTGCATGCAAATGGATGAGGGCCGAAAGATACATGCTAACTGGGCCAAATCCAGCATAGCCCTTTTGAAAGCGAGCAGGAAGTTCCTTTTGACCTCAGGTTGTTTTTCATTTCTGGAAGTCCATCAGCTGATCGGTCATTCTCTCTTTTTTTTCGTCGAATCTTTTTATTCTTCTTGGGAAGGTGATTCCCGGAGAAATCACTTTCTATTGGATGCTTCGAAGAGCTCAACGTGAGAAAAGATTACCAAACCCCAAACATATACTCTTATAATTGGAAAGGCAGCGAACTAATGTACAAGCAAAATGAAAAATCAGAGGTACTTCCGTGAGAGTATCTACATGTACCTAGATGAAAAAAATCACACATAATATTTGAATACAATCAGCTTGTTCTGGACTTTGGGTCGAGAGGTGGTAACCGATCATGACCCTCGTGTTTCCTTCATAATCCAACTTAGTTCTATCTATTTTTAGCTTAAAATCATATATTATTATGATTTGGCTCTTATTGAGCTCGATCTTTAAGGAGGTGTTTGGTTCCACCCTGCTAAACTTTAGCAACAAAGTTTAGTCCTATTTAGTCCCAAATTTGCCAAACACCCATGCTAAACCTTACTAAATTTTAGCCCAAGGTTGCTAAACCTTGCTAAAAGGTGGAGTGGACACCCTTTACCCTCCATTAATACCTGTCTAGATACTCCTCTCTCTCATTAAGGGTAAATAGGTCATTGTCCACCTCATTAAATATTATTTAACCCATAAAACCAAACAACCATGACTAAAGTTTAGCAACTACAGTTTAACCACCAAGTTAGCAACTCTAGTCGCATCCGTTTGGAATTTGCATACAAATAATGAGCGTGAGTGGGAATAAATTGGAAACGAGTCGAATGGATAACAACTGTTCTAGTGGGCTGGATTGCACGAAAGCTCACCCCATCCCATAAAACCCACGCCGCACGCCTCCTTAGCCGGCCGAAACAACCACAACGCACAGGCGAAGCAAACCCGCACAGGGAGGGACAGCGCAGACCTCTCCCTCCCATTCCCGTCTCCCCGACGCGCTCCCCGCATCCCCTCCCCAATCCCGCCCATGTGGCCGTCGTCGTGGGTCAAGACGCGCAGCTCCGACTCCGCCGCGGCCTCCACCACCTCCACCGCGCTCGTCGCGTCCCCGCGCCTCTCCTTCCCATCCCCGTCCCTCAAGGACCTCCGGACGCTGCTCGCGCCGGACTCCCCCGCGGCGGCCCCGTGCTCCTCCGCCTCCTCCCCGTCGCCGCGCGTCTTCCACCGCATCCGCGTCGCCGCCTCCGCGCTCCGGGTCCTCCGCACGCTCCAGCAGTCCCCGACCGCGCCCGCCAACGGCTGCGCTGGGGAGCACCACCCCGCCGCCCCCGGCGGGGGCGGCGGCGGGCGGGTGGTCCTCTACTTCACCTCGCTCCGCGTGGTCCGCGGCACCTACGAGGACTGCCGCGCCGTGCGGGCCATCCTGCGGGGGCTCCGCGCCGCCGTCGACGAGCGGGACCTCTCCATGGACCCCGCCTTCCTCCCCGAGCTCGCGGCGCTGCTCCCCCACCCGCAGCGCCGCCGCGTGACGCTGCCCCAGGTCTTCGTCGGCGGCCGCCACCTCGGCGGCGCCGAGGAGGTCCGGCGCCTCCACGAGTCCGGCGAGCTCCGCCGCATCGTCGCCCCCTCCCCGGCCTTCCCCTCCGCCTGCGCCCGCTGCGGCGGCGAGCGGTACGTACTCTGCGGCGCCTGCGACGGTAGCCACAAGCGGTACAGCCTCAAGGGCGGCGGCGGGTTCCGCGCCTGCGCCGACTGCAACGAGAACGGGCTCGTCCGGTGCCCCGGCTGCTGCGCCCCCGCCGCTGCCTGATCCAGATCCGAGATCCGGCTTGGTCCCCTGGTTCGGGCTCCCCCCACCTCTAATAACTCTAAACTCTCTCTAGAAGTACTAGCAGTACTCTGTACTCCACTCGCCATCAAACTTGATTAGGAGGAGATCGTTCGTGCCGCGTCTGGTACTGTAGTTATTGCTACTGCTAAGCGATTACTAGTGTTCTCAAGCCAGTTTACAGCAGATCAGGAGCTGGGGCTCTGGAGTTACTTATTAGATTTCCTCCAACCTTGGATTATAGTAGAACATTAATACCACTACTAGAACAGCCGTTTCAGTTCCTTTGTGCTCTTGGTTAATCTGTTTTTCATCAGTCTTTGGGGAGCCAGATCATAATCCGTAGCTCTGGTTTTTCTTGTCTCTGTATGTACGTTTGAAGTTGCATCGAACTCACGGCATGAGCTCCGTGCCTCCCTGCATCCTCGGCGTCGTCGCCATTGCTTGGTATGCATGTTGCTTAGCCGTCGTCCCGTCCGCCTCCGGCATGTCCTCCCCTCGTCCTATGATTGAATGACCGATCGCCAATGCTAGCTTGGTTATGTGTCGTCGTCCCGGAGCAACGCGCGGAAGGCGGAAGGGACGCGCCGCGGACTGGTGTTTGCGTCACCTGGTCACCCCGGGCTTGTGCGATCTGCAACTGCTGCCGTCGGCCAATCATGTGATGCTCGTTCGACGCGAGGTCAGAGCAAAGCGGTAGACGAACGCGTCATGCGGTCGGCGCTCCCGACCGAGAGAGAGATCTGTTCCAGTGGTGGTGCGATTGGAATCAGGAAAATTTAAACAGCTTGCACATGGTGGGTCTCGTTTTTTTTTTTTTTTGAGGGGGACATGGTGGGTCTCGTGCCATAGGTCCCGTGCGTGCCGGCTCGCCACGCGGCCCGCAGGAGGGCCGTGGCCCCTGGGGGTGCGGGTGGTGGAAGGAGGAAGAAAGAAGAGGGGGCTGGGCGGGTTGGAGGCTTGTAGCCTTGAGTTGGAGGCGAGTGGTCACGTGGTGAAGAACGCAGGCAGGCAGCGATCACTGGCCTGTCTGTCTGGCCAGGCCACCGGCTAGTGTCCAGGCCAGGCCTCTGCTTTTCACTTTTTCTCATGCCTGCTTGATCTGGTTCTGGTCCGTTGACCGTCGTGCAGTCTCGTGCTCTCGCGCCGTGGTGGCTTTGGACACGGTTAAAATGCCAGCAGTTTACATTAACCGCCGTAAAAACCTTGCATTGTTTACTGTGCATATTGTAATCCTTAGAAAAGAATGCAACTCTATATGAACGCAACTCTACGGGAAGTCAACCAATTTTAAATTTGATCAAATTTATACAAAATAAAATTTGATCAAATTTATACAAAATAGTATTAATATTTATGGTACAAAATATATATTAATAAATTAATTATGTATTATATTCTCATCCTAAACCTATTTGGAGAACCTATTTGGAGAAGTGAATATTAGTATTTTTTATAAATTTGATCAATTGACTCCTCGAGAAGTTAGAGTTGCATTCTTTTTTAGACGGAGGGAGTAGAAGTCAAAAGGCCACGCGAACAATTAGCCCTTGTTTACTTCCCAAGTTGGGAGGTGCTAAATTGGCATTTTGCCATAAATGCGACACTGTAGCGTTTCGTTTGTATTTGTGAATTATTGTCCAAATATTGACTAATTAGGCTCAAAAGATTCGTCTCGCAAAGTACAACAAAACTGTGCAATTAGTTTTTGATTTCGTCTACATTTAGTACTCCATGCATGTACCGCAAGTTTGATGTGATGGGAAATCTTCTTTTTGCATAGTGTCAAAGTTGGGAGTTTGGAGAGAAGTAAACAAGGGCTTAATTTATTCTTACTGAATAGTATTAGGCCCCGTTTGGGTCCAAGGAATTGGAATCTATTTAATGGAGTAGGCTAATTTATGTTGGAATGTGGTATTCCACAACTTTCCAAAGTTTAGATATAAGCCTATCTTAAATTCATGGGGTGGGAGATGGAAATTGATTCTATAGATTATGGTTATTAGATGAAATTCAATTCTTATAGCACGTTCTTAGACTCGCTTCTCTATAGTAGAAGTGCAGCATACAAGTATCTCTCCCATATCACCAACTATAATATACAACTATATTCCACGTACAATTATATTAGCTTAATTAATTTGTGTCTAAATTATGATTATTAGGATGGAATTCAATTCCAATGATCCAAACGGAGCCTTAATGGAATTGGCATCGCTACCTCTCCTCACTATAAACTATTCAGGGATGGATCCGAGCTTGGCATGGCTGGTCGCTCCGGCAGCGCACTGCGCACTGCGGGCGCATGCACTCGCACAGCGGCACAGGGGCACCAGGTAGGGGAACCCGTGCTTGCAGCGCACGCCCTCCTGCACCTCGCGGCCCTGAAGCAGTAGCGGTAGGCGGTAGCGGTGGCTGTCCAGGAACCAGCAGTCGTCCGCTCCGAGCGCGGACGATTGCACCTGCAGGCCTGTGAGCACACCGTGAATGAATTCTGAGAGATGGATGCACGAGGAGCAGCCATGCGATGCGAGTACAAGCCATCGCCGTCTTCTGAAGGAGCACGATGAGCGGCGGAGTCTTGACTCTTGACAACAGCAGGATCGAACGCGTTCTCTCCCTTAACGTGCGGAAGCACGGCCAGCAAATGCTGCCCTTCTTTCAGGTTCGTCGAAAGTTCGCGGCATAAGATGGTCAGATCCTGACTGACAACATCCATCACCCACGCCGTGCGCAAGGTCTCTGCCGCATCGACTATCCCTCTACGTGCCAACGGATCGAGACTCACGCGCCGTCAACGCATCCATGCCCCAAGTACGCGGCATCCGGTTCCGGCCGCGGGCACGGCGGGTAGCCATGGTGGCGGGGCGGCCATCTCTCTAAGGCTGCCGGCCATGGAGCCTCCTCCCCCAACAACCCCAAATCCCTAACCCCAACCCGCCCCGCCGCGAGCTCCGCCCGCGGCAGCGACGGCGACCTCGCCGCTGCAGTCACCTCCTCCCCTGGCCTCCTCTTCCCCTTCGGCCCGTCGCTGCTACTGCTGCTATTTTTTTTCGGTCGCTGGTAACTGTAGCGGCGAACGCGCGCCGTATAAGATTTTCGATCCGGTTCAGCGATTCACTGTGCAGACCATGCGGTGTACGCCGCCTCCAACTCATGCGGATAGCACCTGGCAGGGGCGCATCGCTCGATTCGGTTCGACATGCATGGCGACACGAGACTCATGGGCGGGCGGCTCGTGAACTGTTTCATTGGTTCACCGTGGGCCGTGACCGCTGACAACACGCGGCTAGCTTCGGCCTGGTTTGGTTCTATTTGCTTATTTTTAAGCAAGTGTCACATCAATGTTTAGATACTAATTAGGAGTATTAAACGTAGACTATTTACAAAATACATTACATAAGTGGAGGCTAAACGGCGAGACGAATCTATTAAGCCTAATTAGTCCATGATTTGACAATGTGTTGCTCAGTAAACATTTGCTAATGATGGATTAATTAGGCTTAATAGGTTCGTCTCGCTAGACCGGTCTAGCTTTTGATTCATGAGTCATGACTGACCAGATATGGATTCCAATGAGCAATGACATTTAGCAGGCCTCATTTCTGAAGCGCGAGTTTTACAGAAATGGCCACGGGTTCCACAGGAATTCGACAGGATTCCCATGCTAGTAGTTACAGTTTTCAAACGAGAGACGTCGCCTTGCTTCGCAGGGCAACCTTCAGGCTGCAGGCCGTCCAAATAATATATAACAACAGATGTAATCATGTAATTATACTACGTACTTGCTGCACGCGTCATGCAAAGTACTCGATCAGTGGTTGCAGTTGGGGAGCAGGCACTCGCAGATGGGCACAAGGTTGGGGAAGTTGCTGTTGCAGCGCCCGTCCACCTTGCCCTTATCCTGGCAGTGGCCCCGGCACTTGGGCTGGTGGAAGCAGATGGGATAGTCCGCGTTGTTGTTCACCCAGCAGTCGTCCGATCCAAGAACAACCATGCCTGCAGGTAAATTATTGGCACAGTTTCATGGAAGCATTGTTACGCATGTATCGACGAGGAGACGCTGTAGTGTATGTGCTTACCGGAGTGCACGAGGAGCAGGCAGAGGAGGAGGCCTGAGGCCATCGCTTTCCCTGACGTCGCCATTGCTAGGATGCCAAGCCTGAGGACAGATTGTTTATTTCAAAAAAAAAAAAAAGCCTGAGGACAAGTTGAACGCACCCAGCTCTTTATGTAGTCCCCAAGCCTCGTCCTGACCAGAGGTACCGGTAGGTGGATTTTTCTACTAAACCGGTTAACCACCAATCCATACATGTTCAATCTAAATTTAACCAAAAGAACTTATGTTACCCAAAAGTAACCAGTGATCCAAGTTTAGCAAATTCATATCCAGCGCACGTCCTGCCTGCATTGGACGGCTCGCGAGAGCACGAGTAATCTGCCTAAAACTCTCCCAACCTCACTGTCCGTCGCGCCGTCACAGGGCATGCATTCGTTGTCGCAGCATGTTTTGTTTTCCATGGTATTCATAGGGTTGGTAGAAAAGCTCAAGCTCGTGAGCGGACTCAGATAGGTTCAGCTCGGCTTGATATTTTAAACGAATCGGGCCAAACTTTGATTTCAGCTTATTTTCTTAATGAGCCGCTCGTGTGAGGTGTTCGATTGACTCATTAGACTTAATAACTAAAACAATACCAAACTTTTATTTTATTAATACAATGGTATTATTATTATTATTATTATTATTATTATTATTATTATTATTATTATTTAGCTAAAATAAGCTTATTATTCAACTTTTAAGTCAAATATGATACTAATAAAGTCTATTTTAAGTCTCCAAATGTCTATGTCATTCTAATTTATTGACTTGTATTACTTATTTCCATAAGCAAATACTTTTATATATTATAAATATGATTAAAATATTATATATTAGTTAATATCTCATTTGATCTTAACATTATTGTTGAACAATACTCAGCTCGTGAGCTAAACGAGCGGACTCGATGCTAACGAACTAAGCTAAACTTAATTTTCAGCTCGGTAACCGAGCTAGCTCGTAATCAAACGAGCCACAACGAGGCGAGACTTAACGAGCCGAGCTGGCTCATCAGCCACCCCTTGGTATCCAGGTGAACCTGTACGTTCTTCCGTCAGAGATAAGGCTTATTTCTTGGCAGCACAAAGTGCTGATGTATTTGTTTCGCGTGATCGCTGGATGATACGCAATGAATTTTTAACCGGCCGTCTGAAAAGTGTCTGATTGACTTTATCTACGTACGTTCAGCTAACAAAATCATTTTTGTTCGGCTCAAAAATCACGACTTTGTCACCACTGTATCTGAATCTCGATTTGCCTGTCAGTATAGCTTGGTTCACACCTTTTCATCATTAAAAAATAAAGTAAAATTGTATGGGAGCTCGTTTACTGGCTCTCAGTTCTCATACACGATAAGTGAAAAATCTCAGCAACATGTAGCATCGCCAACCAGACGGTGACGTTTCCAGCTTGACGGACTTATGGCACAACACATATGCCTCTCTGCAGTGTGCACACTGCATACTGCCAATCAAACAAAAAAATTACATGCAAATAAACCTCCTCACTGTACTGTGCACGAGCAACCCATAGGCCATGGGGAACACACACCGGCCCTTGACACCGTTTCCTCCGTCTATTATTTTAATACAATAGTTTAAAAAGAAAGAAGCCATCATATTCACCGAGAGGGTATAGAAATTACCACGTTAATCAGAAAAGAGAAGAATATGCATCCCTAGATTTTATGATGATCCGACGGTCTAGACTAACCCATAGACTCCATAACTAATACGATAAATAAATACATATAACTTTGAAATTAAATAAAAGAAACAAGACAAAATAAGACATCACGTTGTGTCGTACATACATCTATGGACCCACCAGAAGGTTTGGACACTCCTAGATATAGGGCTGGACACCGAGACGTGTCAGATATGGAGGCTACGGTGCAGAACGGCGTAGTCTACATGGCAGGATAGCAACTAGTCAAGGATTAGTAAACTACTCGTAGCAATTAGTGTAGGACTTGCCTAGTCGAATCCGACTAGTATTCTTGTAAACAACCGACCTATAACCCTGCCCCGGCAATATAAGACGAGGCAGGAACCCCTCTCCAAAGCAATTCAATCCAACCAACACACATGACGTAGGGTATTACGCAATCTAGCAGTCCGAACCTGTCTAAATCGTGTGTCTGAGTTCACCTTTGAAGTTTCTGATCTCGATGATCCCCACGCACTAAACACTACCTTGAGCATCCCCCTCGGTAGGTTGCCGGGTCTAAACACCGACACGTTGGTAATATACAGTATTGAAACTGAGATACAACTCTAATTCAAGTTAGTTTATACGTAATACGATTGGAAAGACATTATAATAGTAGGAAAATTATCTACCTACTAAAATAGCAAAACGATCAACCTTATATACACATTGACAACCAGGCAAAAAAGACAAAAAGGATCAGGTGGCACTATTGTACGCACATGCCATGAAGCAACAAAACCGGACCACAACGGTGGATAGGATTTAATTTTGTGGCCGGAAGTCAGTGGTGGAAATTAAAGATGAAAACAAATCTGTAATTCGATAAAAGGTGGAGACTTAAACGACTGTGTTAAATGAAGCATCACATTTGCTAAAAGTTTTAGAAATTTCCATATTAATCTTAGAAAATGTCCACAATTAGATTTCTGATAGTGTAATGATCTAGACCAACCTAAAGAGTCCATGTCAAATACGACAAATAATTACCGATTTCCATACAGTTGGAAGAAAATTAGCTAAATAAAGTGTACAGGCTAAATGCAACTAATAAATAACTAAATTCAGAATAAAAATAATGGAAAAGTGGGTTTTTGATTTCTTATTGATATAGGGAATCGTATTCCATAAATAAAGAACCCATTTATATTGTAATTTGTTTAGAGATAAATTTTGAAATAAAAACAATAATTTTCAAGATCCATATGATTTAGTCAAAGAGTAAAAAAGGCAATTCCTGCACACCCTCAACGCGTAATGATAGACGAGGTCAAAAGTAGAATCTAGCCACATACAAATACATCATCCTTTGTCTATTTGGAATTATGTAGGAGAGAAGAAAAATAATCACTCCACCAACACCAAACGAGTAGGGCACATCCTCACATTGCCATGCACCCTCTTGCAGTCTTGCCTTATATATGTTCCTTCTCCACACCATCTCTCACCTTGCGAGGCCCACCGTATATAGCGAGAACTAATTAAGGTCAACCATCAATAATATTAATGCTAATCAAATCTAAGAGGCACACGGCGGTGACACGATGGATGCTGCCTGTTGTACGGGAATTACATTGAACTCGAAGAGGGAACATCAGCATATCACATATGTGCTAGATATTGCACTTGAGCATGACGACCTAGACCATGAACAAGACAGGATAGGGATTGCAAACATGCTCGTGAGACAGGGAGGCCAACTGGCCTAGCAAGGCATGCAGCCGGGCTAGGATGGAAGCTCCGGGAGGAGGTGCGTACACAGGGGCTGAGCCGCTTCATCTCGCGCCTTGGCGAACGGGGGTTTCCTCTCTATCGACTCCTGAAGAAGACGGACCGCTTCGAATGGACCGACGAGGCCCATGAGGAACTTGACCGACTCAAGGACCTTCTGACGAATGCTCCGGTCCTGGTCCCGCCGACCGACGGCGAGCCCCTCCTGCTATACATCACGGCGACCACCCAGGTGGTTAGCGCGGCCCTGGTGGTGGAACGAGAAGAGGAGGGACACGCTCTCAAGGTACAACGCCCGGTGTATTTCATCAGCGAGGTCTTGTCCGAGTCCAAGGCGCGCTACCCACAGATCCAGAAGCTCATCTACGCCGTCCTCATCACGAAGAGGAAGCTGCGCCACTACTTCACCTCCCACCCGGTAACGGTTGTTTCGTCGTTCCCACTAGGTGAAGTGATCCGGAACCAAGACGCCACGGGATGGATCGCAAAGTGGGCGCTCGAGCTCATGGACCAGGGGATCACCTACGCTCCCCGCACCGCCATCAAGTCCTAGGTACTCGCCGATTTCGTAGTAGAGTGGACGGAGATCCAAATGCCTTCAGCGCCGGAGAAGCAGGAGTACTGGACGATGTACTTCGACGGGTCGCTGATGAGGGCCCGTGCCGGAGCGGGTCTCGTCTTCGTCTCTCCTCTAGGCGTGCGCATCAGGTACATGATCCGCCTCCACTTTCCTGCATCCAACAATGTCGCCGAGTACGGGGCCCTCCTCAACGGGCTGCACATCGCCATCGAGCTGGGCATCCGTCGGCTAGACATCCGGGGCGACTCCCAGCTAGTCGTCGAACAAGTCATGAAGGAGTAGAGCTGCCACGACCCCAAGATGGCAGCCTACTGCAATGAGGTTCGCAAGCTTGAAGACAAGTTCGACGGGCTGGAGCTCAATCACATCGCAAGGCGCTTCAACGAAGCCGCCGACGAGCTGGCGAAGGCAGCATCCGGCCGAATGCCCGTCCCCGACGGCGTCTTCGTCAGCGACCAGTTCAAGCCTTCAATCCGTCACCCAGAGCCGGCGAGGGTCAGCGAAGCACCCCCGGTCCCGGGGTCGGACCCCGACTTAGGAGAGGTCGGCAGCGCGCCACCCGTCCTAGGCCCGAACATTAGCCACGACAGGGTCGGCTCCGCTTCGCCTGACTCGGCCCCGGAAGCCGATCCCTCTGGCCCCATGGTCATGGAAATCGCGGCAGACCCCGCGGCGGGGCCCAACCCCCAGCCGACTGGAGAGCCCCATACCTCGACTACCTTGTCCACGACACGCTCCCGGCAAAACAAACAGAGGCCCGTAGGATCGCGCGTCGCGCCAAATCCTTCGCCGTTATCGATCAGGAGCTCTACAAGAGAAGCCACACCGGCATCCTCCAGCGCTGCATCCCGATCGAACAGGGAAAGGCACTGATCCAGGACATCCACGCCGGAGCCTGCGGCCACCATGCTGCGCCAAGGACCCTCGTTGGTAACGCCTTCCGGCAAGGTTTCTACTGGCCGACGGCGGTCGCCGACGCCACCCAGGTAGTCCGCACCTGTGAGGGGTGCCAATTCTTTGCGTGCCAAACTCACCTGCCCGCGCAGGCGCTACAAACCATCCCCATCACGTGGTCGTTCACGGTCTGGGGGCTGGATCTCGTCGGGCCCTTCAAGAAAGCGCCCGGGGGCTTCACCCACCTACTTGTCGTCGTTGACAAGTTCTCTAAGTGGATCGAAGCAAGACCGGTGGTGCAAATCAAGTCCGAGCAGGCGGTACAGTTCTTCACTGACATCATCCACCGCTTCGGAATCCCCAATTCCATCATCACCGACAACGGCACGCAGTTCACCGGGAAGAAATTCCTTCAGTTCTGCGACGACCACTACATCCGAGTGGACTGGTCGGCCATGGCACACCCCCGCACGAACGGGCAGGTCGAGCGAGCCAACGGCATGATACTCCAGGGTCTCAAGCCGCGGATCTTCGACCGCCTCAAAAAGTTTGGCGGACGATGGGTCGCCGAGCTTCCCGCAGTCCTTTGGAGCCTGAGGACAACCCCCAGTCGGGCGACTGGCTTCACCCCGTTCTTCATGGTTTACGGGTCCGAGGCCATCCTGCCCACCGATCTGGAATACGGATCGCCGAGGGTCAAGGCGTACGACGAACAAGGGAACCAGACATCGCTTGAAGACGCACGAGATCAACTCGACGAGGCACGAGACGTAGCCCTGCTGCACTCGGCTAAGTATCAGCAGGCCCTACGGCGTTACCACAGCCGCAAGGTACAAGGCCGAGCCTTCAACGTCGGCGACCTGGTGCTCCGCCTCGTCCAGGATAACACGGGTCGGCACAAGGTAACTCCCCCTGGGAAGGTCCTTTCATCATCGCGCAAGTACTATGACTAGGCACCTACAAGCTAGCGACCCCCGACGGGCAGATCTTCGGCAATGCTTGGAACATAGAACAGCTAAGACGCTTCTACCCCTAGCTTTTGTTTTCAAGTTTTGTACATAGACGCTTCTGTAAATTAAAAATTTTACGGAAAAAAGAATTTTGAGTTGGATCCATTCAAGTTTCGCTTCGAACTCAGGGATATCCGACCCTGGCTCTGCCTCAGGGTCGCACATCCCTCGGGGTCTATCAAGGGCTCCGGCCCAAGCCACTTGACATCCTCTCAAAACACTTTCTCTTCCCGGGCCGACCCTCTTTCTGAACTTTCGGGCATGAAAAGGAGAGAGTGCACGACTGGTGTTCAGGCAAGACTGATCGGACTGCGAAAAAACCTACGCCACAGCGGCTACGATGCCTTCGCTCATCAATGCTTACTGACACACCCGACAAAGCACTCTAAACTTTATAAGCCAAAAAAATTAGAAAGGGGATCGAAAACTTTTTCGCGACAATTTATAGAAGAGGCCTCTATGGCCACCACAAAACAAGTCTGAAACTAATGTATTTACATCTGGGGCGCCAGCCCAATACAGTTAACTCGTCCGGGGATCTTCGGGCGGGACGGCTTCATCCTCGAGGAGCTTCGCCAAGGCCTCCGCTGGGTCGAGCACCGACGCGTCGATCTCGTCCAGCTCGGCCTCGGAGTAGCCGGCGGCATACCCCCCGCTCATCCCGGCGAAGTTGATGCTGGAGTAATTGGAGCCGGAGACCCCAAAGGCTCGCCTCACGCTGGTATGGAGCGCCTCTAGGGCTATCTCGCGGGCCCGGCGGTACGTCCCGAGGACACGAGTTGCCAGCGAGCTCGTCCCCTCCCCCTGGACCACGCCGAGGTCGTCGCAAACGACGCGGACCGCATCCCGCAGGGCGCCGTGCTCAATGCGTTCCGCGTCGAGCGCCTCCCTCAGCCGGGTGAGCTCGCCTGCAAGGATCACCCAGAAGAACCCGCTAAATCGAAAATCACCGCAACATCACAAAGACAAAAGAAATGAACAGAGTCTTACCCTCAGACTGGGCCTTCAGCTGGCGCTCCCGGTCGAGCCCCTGTGCCACAGAGGCCTGAAGCTCCCGCGCTTGCGCTTGAAGCTGGACGACCTCCACCCCAAGGTCAGTCGCCACCTTCTCGGCCTCCTCCTTCTGGACCTTCTCAGCGTCCCGGTCCTGCCAAACCTTTTGCCGCTCGCGCCGGACGCGCTTGACGGTCTTCTGAAGGGCTTCATGCTCCCCCTTCAGCCGTGCGAGCTCCTCGGCGTCGTGGCGGGCCTTTTCGGCAGCGGCCTGGAACTCGCGATCGAGGTGGGCCTTGTCGACGACGGCTTGGAGTTTGGCTTCCGACCGCCGCGCCTCCTCCCACGCCGCTTGCTCGCGCCTTTGCAGGTCGTTGATGACCCCCTGGGCGGCAGCAACCTGCATGGATAGCTCCTTGGTTCACTCCCTCTCCAAGTTGAAGCGCTCCCAGAGCCCCCGCTCCAGCCGGAGGAAATCAGATTTCCCCCGACTGCACTCTTGGAGAGCCTGCAAAGCAATACACCATCAGGGGCAAGGCAACGGGAAAGGGACAATCATCGACAAAAGGGGCGACGTACCTAGCTACCAGGGAGGATGACGTTGTCCAAAGCCCCCATCACCGAGGACAGAGCCGCGCGGGCGTTGGTGAGGCCACCCTGCACCGCCTGCCACTTGCGCCACTCCGCGGCGTCATCCAGGGTGAAGAGGTGCCTCGGCGGGTCCTCACGGGACGTCCAACGCAGGACAGACCCTCTCCACGCCCTGGGAACGGTAGCGGCCAAGGCCGAGGCGGGAGCCGATCCTGGCGCCGCCGTCGAAGCAGACTCCACCATCCCGGAAGCCGCTGGGTTCACCGACGGCCCCGGCGCCTGCGCACCTGTTGCCGTCGGGGCCGCCACGGGGTCGCCCGACGGCGTCACTGCCTCCGACGCAGGCGACGGAACAGGTATCCTCGCGTCTACCTCGCCCTCCACCGCAACCGCCGAGGGAGGCTCCTCCGCTCCTGCCGGAGCCCCTCGAGCGGGCACTTCCGCCTCCGCCGCCAATGCCACCTCAGCCGGGACCTCCGGGGCAGAGGTCCCCACCTTCGTCACCGCTACCCCCTCCGCCGCAACCGCGGAGGCAGACACTCTCTCCTCCGTCGCCGCCGCTGTCCCCATCGCAGCTGCAGGAACATCAGTCCCTGTTCCTGTCGCCGCCGTTCCCTCCGCCTCGTCGGCGTCGAGGTCGATCACTTCCCCAGCCTGAGGACCCTGGGGAGTGACGCTCTGCACCGAGGGGTTGACCGGGGAAGCGGAAGGTGGAGCGGGGTCCACACCCTCTCCCGCGCCTGATGACGCCGCCTCTCCGCCGGTCGCCGTCACAGGGGCCGCTTCCTCGGTGGGACCCGCGACCCCACCGGGGACCCCGCCGCTCGCCACGGGCGGGACCGCGGTCCGCCCTGCAGAGGCGGACGACACCCGCAGCGCCTTCTTGGGCGCCAGCTGCAGGACAAGACCACGGGGGGCGGCGCTACCAAACAACAAATAAATGTTAGTGGAAACGAACGCAAGGGGGGGGCAAGAGCGAGGTTCACGAGGAAGTCAAACTTACGTTCCTCCGGAGCAAGGACGGCGCGCGCGCTTCGCCTCGGAGCCGGACGCCGACCCCGGGGCATCTGGCAGCGGCCGCTTGTCGCCGCTCCGCTGCCCTCGAGTCTCAGGCGCGATAGCGGGGGCGGGCTCCGTGGACCTCCGGGGAGCGCTCCGCGCTGACTCCGGGGGGACGTCCCGCGTCGGCTCCTGGGCGACGGCGGGGGCGGGCTCCAAAGACCTCCGGGGGGCGCTCCGTGCCGGCTCCTGGGAGGCGCCCCGCGCCGACCCCTGGGGGGGCGCCCCGCACCGACCCCTGGGGCGTGGCCCTGGAGCCTTGCGGAACTGAGCCCCGGACAGACGGTCCTTCCGCCTCATCCATCACGGCCGCTTGCAGGCGCGTCTCCCGGATTATGAGCGCACCCGACCGAGGGGATAAGACCAGCTCTTCCTCCTCTTCATCATCTTCCTCATCTTCCTCATCATCATCATCGTCATCGTCGTCGTCGTCATCTGACACGACCTGCCCTCTCCGCCGCCGTTGGAACTCCTTGGCGGCCCTCTTCCTGTTTTTCGCCGTCTCCTTGTCCTTACGGCGCTTCTGCTCCTCGGCAAGGAGACAGTTTTGCGTTCGCCGATCGGCGTCCTCCGGCACCGGCGGACGCGAGTCCACAACCCGGGTCAGCATGCCCTACAAACACGAGATAGCCTCGCGTCAGAGCAACGACCAAGAAACACGAAAAAAGAAGGTCGGCACCCCAATCCATTACCAGGTCGACGAAGCCCTCATCCAGGTGCATCGGCGGGTGTCCAGGCACCGGGTAGTCAGCGTCCTTGTCCTCCAACGCCTCCCGAATCCGCTGTTGGATCTCGGAGGCGGCGAGCGCGCCTGCCACCAGAGCGGTGCCCTCGGTCGGTGCGCCCGGAGTCATGGCGGCGAGCGAACGGACCCGGAGCATCAGCGGCACCACCCGCCGGGCATGGTACGCCCCAATGACCCCGGCGCCGGTAAGCCCCCTCTGCTTCAACTGCTCGATAGCCTGCAGCAGGTCGAGGATCCGCTTCTTCTCCTTCTCAACCGGGCCGTACGACCACACCTCCGGCGCCACGTCGATGGTGCGGCCGGTGAACTCCGGCAGGGGGGAGTTTGAGTAGTTCTTCAGATAGAACCACTGGTTGTGCCACCCCTTGTGGGACGCCGCGGTCTTCATCGCCATATACTCCTTGGAGCGAGTATGGCGGAGGTGGATTTCGACGCACCCGATCGGCACCGGGGGCGACCGCTGCTGGTTCCCCCTCCTCTCCGTCTTCTGGTACAGGCTCACCGTGAAGAAGTACTTCCACAGCGAGAAGTTGGGCTCGATGCCCAGAAACCCCTCGCACAGTCCCGAACCTGTCTAAATCGTGTGTTCGAGTTCACCATCGAGTTTCTAATCTCGGCGAGCCCCGTACATAAAACACTACCTCGAATACCCCTTGGTAGGTTGCCGGGTCTGACAGGGCCAACTGCATATCTTCGTTTTGGGTGGGTTGAGTATACTTTTCAGTCTTGAGTTTTTGTTAATTTTGGATGTAGGAAGTGGCTCCAATCTGAACATTTGATCGTCTGAGATCTGAAATTTCTAATAATCCAACACCACCCTTAAAAGTTTGTGAACACAATATATTTTTGACACAACTGCCTTAGCCTGCAAGTTCACATCATTTTTCCTCGTTAAATTTTAAATAGAATGATACCCTGATCATTGTATATTTTTGATAGTTGTAGTCCTATCTGGCTACATCTGAATGTATGATGCCTACTTCTAAAATAAACGCATTATACAAAGCTCATGTACAGTTTGAAATTTTTTTTAGTACATCTTCTTGACTTTTTGTGGTTCTTTTTTTTTAACCAAGTTTAACCATGATCAGGAACTGCAGATCCTTTCTCCTCACTAGCATTCCTTTGGAATGCATCCGTTCTGCCTTTGCGCATTCGAAGCGGGCGCGACTTTCGTTTTCGGCTCTTGGGTCTGTGTTGCAGATGGCGCTGGAAACTTCCACTGTCACATCACGCCGGCTCCGGAGGAGAAGCACTACGACATTAACCTTCATCGCCAAGCTTTGAAGGATTTCGTCAAAAAATTCAACGAAATTTTCGACCTATTCTATGGCTCCGGGAACGAGTCCGAGTACAACTCGAATTCTCCCACTAGCCGGATTGATTCTCACGAGCTGGCGCTCAAGTCATTGTGTAAACTTATTTTTCCAACCACTTATACACATGTACGCGCAATCAAACCTATGAACGTATGCACACACCTTCCTCTATGAGAACCTCAGGGGGATTGGCCGACATATTTGAGATTGACGAACGCACCCACAAGCGTGTCGTTAGCAATGGGCACATCGCTAACCACTAAAAGAATAGTATTGCTAAATCCACAAAAAAATAGGAACACATGTACGGAATATAGGATTTAAACCCAAAATGGTTGGTTATACTACAAGGAAATGAACCACAATTCTATTTTCTGAAATTTGCAAAGTTTTATTCTTTTAAAACAAAATACACCTGCTTTATAGAGTGGATGGAGTATATATGTATATCTTAGTACCATAGGGTATGTTTGGTTGCCTCGCTAAGGGCTAGCCAGGCTCCCCAGATCCAACCAACCTATTTTTGGTTGCCTAGTTAGACCCATTAGCCAGGCTCCTCCATATTCTAGCCAGGTTAGAAGCCAACCAACCAAACAGATCCTTAGGGTATGTTTGGTTGAATGCATCGTATAATATATGTATAGATGATCCTGGATGGTATGGTTTAACCAATTTGCTTGAACCATACGGTTCACCCCTCTTAATAGATAGTTATACCAAGTGGGATGATATTATCCTATACGAGTTGGTACAATTCGTCCAACCAAATAAAATATAACTATTTATTTTTGAATCATTTCATATATGAATCAAATGATACATGCAACCAAATACACCCTTAATACTAAAATAAACCACCACATTCACCGTGAAAACAACATCAGAGAAAGAGAAAGGTAGATGGTATGATTTGCTAAGCGGAAGAGTTGAGGGAATTTAATAAGATCAACCCCTGGATACCACACCAACTGCACACAAAGTGGAGATGCAACATTATCATGGCTAGAGGGTAGGTTGTCCAACTCACTGTGCAAGTACAAAATTGAAGAGGCCAGTGAAATAATATGTGCTTGAAACTAGCCCAACTAGAAATATAATTGGGCTGAGTGGGTTCGGACTGTATTTATGACTAGGCATGAGCATTTTGCGGGACGCACTGAAAATGTAGGACTAGGCATGAGCATTTTGCGGGACGCACTGAAAATGTAGGCTCACTATCGTCCCGTAAATATTGTTGTGCTAATTTTTTGACCAGACTCGGACTTCCCGTTCTTTTTTAGTTGAAAAATAAATAAAATAAATTATCTAAGTGGGTTCGGGCTGGGCCAAAATTTTCGAACCTGATTTTCATTGACCAAACCCGTCCATGAAGCTAGTGTGGGCGGGCCAAATCGCAGGGGACTCAGGTCGGGTCCATGGGCCAGGTCAGACTGAAGTCTATTTACGACTCCTCTCAACACTACGTAAAGACCCAATCTTAACTATATCCTCTTCATAAACCTAGGAATATTTTGTCACCCAGACTAAACTATCAGATAGAAATTCACATTACGAGGCAAAAATATATTACTTTTGATAAAAAAAAGTATATTTCTAAATAAGGTATTCCCTATCGTTATTAATATCATTACCAATTCATGTTTCATGCCAAAAAATATAATGATTAAAAAGATGATACTTGGTATGGGCCATTTGAACAAAACAATAACAATAAAATGAAAAAATAAAAAAAGTTTAAATTTATTTTCAAATTATGAAACAAATATGGCCGCCTCGCTATTTGCTGCTGCTGAATTAACCGGAAGCACCCGTCGCTTCTGGAGGGCAGTTGGGGCGCAGGCACTGGCAGAAGGGCAGCAGGTTGGGGAACCCCCATTGGCAGCGCCCGTCCACGGAGCCGTGCTCCACGCAGCTGCTCCGGCACTTCTCCGTCTTCAGGCAGACGACGTAGTGCACGTGGTCGTCCACCCAGCAGTCGTCGTCCGACGACCCAAGAACAGCCGGCGCCAAGCCTGCAGATTTAAGTTAATTTTCACATGATCCAGAGACCGGCAGTGGGTTCTCAGATGCTTGGGGTTTCATGCGACTTGATGAGACATTGTCCGGAAAGATACGCCGCCGTATTACCTGAGTTCAAGAGGAGTAGCAGAGTGAGGAGACCTGAAGCCATCGCCTTCCTTGCCATCCCCATTTCTGCCACCACGCTGAGGAGAGAAGCCTGGATGCAATCTCTACCTCTTTATGCGCGCACGCACTCACGTCCAGAGGTGCTGATGGATGAATGCCAGCCCACCAGCCATTTAAATTGTTTTCATATATTAATTGGAGTAATTCATAGAACTAGATAGTTTCCATATTAATGAGAAGTAGGATACCATACGAAAAGAAAAGACATTATGGTCATCTATTTCTTTCTGTGATCGTATCGTAATCAATGGCTTGGGCACGCGACAAATTCTGCTACCCAGTGGTTTAGGCTTGGCCTGCCCGCTCGGATAAACGAGAGGAGGCCGTTGCATAGATCTCGGATTGGCGAAGGGCTCTCACGTCTGCAGAGCAGCAGGAGATCCGTGCGCAGCAAACGGAGGGCGTCGACGATGATGACGCGCCACGCTTTGCCGAAACACAGCCGGACGCGGCGAGGCGGCCGGGTCCAGGACGCCCGTTCGGGAGGAGGTCGTCAGGCTCAGGCAGCAGCCGCCAGCGCCAGGTCGCCCGTGGATCCCTAGATCCCGTCGGTTCCTTGGCAACTCGTGGGCGAAATCTGGAGACACATAAAGTCCGGTTCGGTTTCGGCACGGCGGCAACAAAGTCAGCGCCGGCTCAGGGTTTGCGCTGGCGTATTGCTTTGCGATTCCGGCTGCCCAAAATGTTGGGTGGCTGCATATGCATCTCCACGGATTGCCCACATTCTTAGAGCATCTTCAACGGATCTAAAATTTATTTTAGGTATAGGATAGAGAAAAATTTTAGATAATTAGTGTGCTCTTCTCCAACAGCTTTGGTAAATGAATATTCATCCAAGGACTATTCCGCAAACAAAATCTTTTTTAGGCTAAAGTCCCGATGGATTCTTTAGTCCCTCTTAAGTCTTAAGAGTAACTCGAAGAGACTGTTAATCTTACCTCCAATACTTGTTTTAGGGGAAAAAAAGAGAGAGAAAACGAACTCCAATAGTACACTCAAACCTTCCCCAATTTTTTAGTGATGCTAAAAAATAGTCTGCCACCGCGTATATTTTAGCATTGCCGTTCCTCCCCCAATCCATCATTTTTTTCTCCTCTTTCCATCCTCCCGCCGCCCATCCACCCACGCGCAGCACCACTACCTGCTCGACGGCGCGCCGCGGAGCCAGGGGCATGTGTCAGCCGTGCCACGCGCATGCGCGGCCAACGCAGGAGCGGGAGCGAGACCTCGCCGGGCCCTACGCGCGGGAGATTGGCACCTGCGTCCGCGCGTGGTGCGAGGCGTTCGTGTTCATGCGCGCTGCGGGTGCTGTGCCGGACAGGTTCCTCCTCCCGCAGTGCTCCACACCTGCGCCGGGCTGGGCGTCCCTCACCTCGCGGTTTGCAACTTTGCTTTAAAAGTTTCGGTCAGAACTGACAACCACAGAACATTGATGGAGGATTGGATGCTTCCTTCATCCAGCCCAAGAACACTGATGTCAAGCTTCTCAAACGAAGAATTCAGCTCTTGTCCATTCTTCAGCTTCTTCAATGACAATGGCATGGATGCAATTGAGAAGAGCAAAACTTTGGGGATAGGAGCTAAACTTTTGCTCTGTCACATCAAATGTTTGGATGTTAATTAGGAGGACTAAACATAAGTTAATTAAAAAATTAATTGCAGAATCCCTAGGTTAAATCGCGAGACGAATCAATTAAGCCTAATTAATCATCATTAGCGAATGGTTACTGTAGCAACACATTATCAAATCATGGACTAATTAGGCTTAATAGATTCGTCTCGCAATTTAGCCTAGGGATTGTGCAATTAGTTTTGTAATTAGTCTATATTTAATACTCCTAATTAGTGTCAAACATCCGATGTGATAGGGGCTAAAATTTAGCTTAGGGGAGCCAAACACCCCCTTTAGTTGATTCGAGCGTTGAAGAAACTGTTCAAGATACAAAAGCCCCTCTGCAGCTTGAATCAAACCTTTTTAGCGCAAATCTGGATGAAGATCCAAAGGTAGAGGGGGCTTCGTTTCGAAGGTAGGCCCAATTACGATGACGTGGAAAATATTGGAGAGTAGTTTTTAGTATTCTGCTGTGACCTCATATGTTTTTTGGGGGAAAATTTTTTAGCATAGCCCCCAATACCTCATTTTGGGAAGAATTTTTTGGGGAACTTTTGAAGTTGCTCTAAGGTTCCTATCACATCGAATGTTTAGATACTAATTAGGAGTATTAAACATAGACTAATTACAAAACTAATTGCACAGATGGAGGCTAATTTGCGAGACGAATCTATTAAGACTAATTAGTCCATAATTTGACAATGTGATACTACAGTAAACATGTGCTCATGATGGATTAATTAGGCTTAATAGATTCATCTCGCGAATAAGCCTCCATGTGTAATTAGTTTTATAATTAGCTCATGCTAATTAGCCTCCGAATATTCGATAACTTTAGTCCAGACTAAAGATCAAGCACCCCCTAATTTGCAAAATTGATTTCTCCTCTCCCTATCCTCTTCCTCCCCGCCGCTCTCTTCTCCTTATCCTCTGCTCTCCTCCCCCGCCGTCCTCTACTCCCGGCCATCGCCACCCGCTGCTCCTCCCCGCGCGGCCGCTCTCCCCACGCCGGCCAACCGCAGCTCCCCTCGGCCTCCCCGCGCAGGCTGCCCCCTGCTCCGACCGCGCCAGCCCGCCGCTGCTCAGCCCGCGCCGCTAGCTCCTCTGCTTCTCCCACGGCGGGGTCGTGGCCGGCGGAGCTGCCCGAGGTCGCTGCCGGCGGCGGGGCTGGAGGCGTGGCGCCGGGCCGTGGCCGGAGGCGCGCCGCCGGGCTGGAGCCGTTGCCCCCAAATTGAGCTCTGCATGCGCCGACGCTCATCGGAGGATGACCTCCAATTGAGGCGGCGAGTTGTGCGGCGGAGGGGCTGGTTGAGGGCAAATCAGTTTTGGAGGGTGAGGCCAGGCGGGCGGCGAGGTCAGCTATGAGATCCGGCGGCTGGAGGAGTCGCCGGTGGGAAAAGCATGGTGGCGGGCGGGGCGGTTGGTTCCCGCGTGAGCCCCCTGCAGTTTTACCAATCCAGAGGTCTGGATTGGTGTTACTAGTATACCGCAGGTGCGACACGCACGTATTTAAAAAAAATTTACTGAACATGTCTTTTATAGAACTTTGATTAGAATTATAAACCGCTTACCAGCAAAAACAAGTGAGAATAATCCTACCCAAATCTCTACTCCTAAAAAACCAAAGAGGAGAAAAAACTTCGTACGTCGTCTGTCATCCACTCCGTTCACTCGTCCGTTGGCTCCTGCGTCCTCCGCACAACCCGGTCCGCCCTCCGATGAAACGCCATCTGAAGCCCAACGCGCGCACTGTCCGCTGCTCCTACTCCATCCCCGCGCTTCACGCTCGGCCATCCGATGTTACCCTTGCTCGCCTACTCCTCCTCCCTCGCCCTGCATCGCCGCCGTCACCTGCAATCCGCATCACTTCGTCTCGCTCGGCCTGCAACGCCGCCCGCAATCCGCCTGACCTCTGCTCGCTCGACCTGTAACGCCGCCGCCGCCCGCATTCCACCTGACCTCGGCTCCCTCGGCCTGCTTCGCCGCCGCCGCTGCAGCCGCCGCCACCACCACTGCGCAGCCAGCCTCGCCCGTCCTCCTCCTCTCCTCCATCGCACTGCGCAGCCGGTGCTGCCCGCCCGCCCTCCTCCTCGGCACGGTCTCCCTACATAGCCGACGCCGCCAGCCCGCCCTCCTCCTCTCCTCGCCGGGGACACGGCGCCAACGAGCCAGGTTCTATGTATTTGAGTTCTATGTACTTGCAAGAAATGCTTCAATTCAATCTCATAATCTGAATGCTTTTGAGAAATCATCTAGATTGCATCTTGATTGCAGTACGAGCTAGAGAAGTCCCCTGCCCCTCGCCCGGGCTCGTCGCTCCCGCCATTGCGAGCGGCGAAGCGGGTGGTGCTGGTGCGGCACGGGCAGTGGCAGAGCACGTGGAATGCGGAGGGCCGCATCCAGGGGAGCTCCGACATATCCGTGCTCACGGCCAAGGGTGAGTATCAGGCCGAGACCTCCCGCCAGATGCTCCTCTTCGACTCCTTTCACGCCTGCTTCACCAGCCCGCTCGCGCGCTCCCGCCGCACCGCCGAGATCATCTGGGAAGGACGTGACGATGACCTCATCCCGGACTCCGACCTCCGCGAGATCGATCTGATTTTTGCATACCATGTAATCTGTTCAATGCTGGCAGGGTGTTTGTGGGAATGCTTGCCCGAATTCAGTTCTGCTAACTTGCTGATTCCTAATCAGGTGCTTGTGGAAATGCCTGAGTGCGATGAGCAGCTGGTGATTCTGATTTCCAGGGACTGCTGAAGAATGAAGGGAAGAAGAGATACGGGGTATTGTACAAGCAGTGGCAGAAGAGTGCGTCCAACTTCAGCATTGACGGGCATTACCCCGTGCTGTGAGCTATGGGATCGTGCACAAAGCTACTGGGAGAGGATTCTACGAGGGCAAGTCAGTACTTTTTGTCATATGTAGTAGATGGCACCGATTTTCAGATGGATTTGTACTGCTATTTGGGTTCGGGGCAAGATAATCACTTCTTCCTCCATTTCTGTACTCTGGTTCTCGACAGATCGATGTTCGTTTTGCAGGGTCCCGCCCAAGCTCAGGACCTGAGGGATTCACTGGCTGAAGCAAAGTCGGACATTGTTGTCAAGGTTAGTTCTTCTCTTTTATGGACCATATATCAGCCCTGGTGCATGGAGCTATCTGTTTATATGAATACCAAATTGACTGAAAGATGTACAACTGGGTCAAATGATCTTAGTTCCACAAGGCATCAAACAAGTTTATAAAAAGTATGTATCCATCAGTGGTGGGTTCATTATTTCATTGTGCACATGAAGAGTGCATTATTTTGCCCTTCGGCGGCAGGTTTCTTAATTTTCTTACTGACCTTATTTCATTGCCTTTTAAAAAATTGATTCATGGACAACGTGGAGTAGGATGACCCTTGCCATTGGCTACACAAGGATGATTCATACCAGCCAGCCCAAATTTGTACAAGCTTCAATTCCATTTAATTAGACTAAATTATACTTTATGCAATATCATAATATGAGGGGCTTTGCTACAGAACTCATATGTTTGCTCAATTATTCTAGAAAGGAGCCACTGGTTTCTACTGGAATAATGGTAAGTCATGGGTTATTTAAGAATGGTGGGATATCAGGTTGCATCTATTACTGAAAGCTAGCTATTTTTACTGAATGAGGGGTAATTGTTGACTTTGTATTGAGCTGGGAAGAAAAATTGTACTTGTATGCATGCGCGGAGCTAATGTTTTCCTATATGCAGCTTGGTCAGCAGCACTACATACAGACATATATTGCTTGTGGTTTCAAATATCAAAGGTATAATATGAATTTTGGAATATAGCTACGCTGACTGCTTGCAGTTGAATTTTGTGCAAAGTTGCAGCTTGTGATAGATATGTAGCTTAGCTCTCAAATGGAAATTAGGTGCCTCGCCTTTGTTTACATTTCTGCTTATTGGGTCCTAGATTGGGCAATTTCATTGCTTACAACTGAACTTATTTGAGTTGACGTGCATAGGATAATTCATATAGATAGTACCAATCTGCTGAGCATAATTTGACCCTGTGCAAAGCTAGGGAGTGCTCATCTCTACTTCTCTACTCTATCTGAATGCGGCTTAATATGGGCTTAAGTTGATAAAATCATGATTTAGGAAACTGTCATTTTTCTGTCTGAAGAAAGTATCTGTTATCTTAAAAAAATTATGTTCATTCTTGGCTTCAGACATTTGGTTTACATTCGATCTAATTCGCTTATTTGACCCAACATGCTTGTCTGATAAAAGAAAAAGCAGCAACCTGTTCATTGTAATGTTTCTGAAAATGGCAAATTCTTTTTAGGTTGATTTTTTTTTCTATACTTTGATGCTCTTGAAGCTTAGTGTTTGAATGTTTTACTCTGCACCTTCTGGCATGTAAACCCTTTAGGTATTCAATTTGAGACCAACTGTGAAGTTGGTGTTTTCTCCATGCTGCGTGGTTGCAATTAGAGACTCAGAGAAGTTATACAGGTCAGTATTACTTATCAATGGTACTATAGTAGATATTTGAGCAGTTCAAAATCCAAAATAGTATCTCATGTTAAATCTCCTAGCTGATTGTGGTGTGGATGCCTTATTTTCTCATAATGCAGGATGTAGCTGTGATGTTAAGAACATTTCTGTTGCTTTTTGTGTTTTTTTTTTGCTGAGAGCCATAACCTATAGACAAGTGAGTCTTGCTATATTTGTCAGCTATAAAATGTCACTTAAACCTCTATTGGTCCTGATGAATGTGAAGGGCTGGGGATTTCTCCCTGGAACTCTAAAAGGAGGTTGTCAGTTCTTTGAATAATGTTTTGACTTATGTTTGTCACAGTAAAGATATAACACCTTCTCTCCAATCAAGCAATGGTACTTTAACAGTGGTTTTCAATAACGGATGATATGATTTGTTTTGCCCGTAGCAACGCACGGGCACAGTCCTAGTGTATACCTTATTCGTCAATTGTCACTTACCACATAAACCGCTTAGTGCAAGGAGGAAACAATGGGCAGGCCGCTTGTCTCCTACGCAGTCCGAGCCATACTCATATGTAGCAGATGCGTAGTCCGAGCCATACTCATATGTAGCAGATGAAGTTCGCCTTGGTTCCCTCCTTCCTTTTCCCTAGTACCCAACGAGCCATGCGCCCGCTACCGTCCGGCGTATTGGACCCATGCCGCCACCGTCCTCTCGGTGCCTTCCGCATCTCCCTCCCTCCTTTGTGTTACCATGAATGACAAATATACTTCTTCAATTGTATAATATTTGCATTAAAATAACAACCACTTATAGTTGTACGACCACTCTCGGTATGGCAAAACTGTGATGTGTGATGGCAAAGTTGCGCATAAGAAATAATAAATAACAACCCCTACCCCACACACACAATTTGAAAATAATTTTCAAATCATCAAAAACATCAAGTAATGCACATTGTGTACTTGTTTTCTTCTATATTCGAACTTCATCTTTTGCCTTTTATGTTCTGCTGGATCAACATTTTCAATTTTCATCACCACCTGCAATTTTAAAATACCTTGGTCACAATTTATGATGATCAGAAAAAACCAAACCAAGTAATCTGAGATGAAAAAATATATAAATACCATATTTTCCGCCAGAAAATCTTTCTTGTATTATCAAATGAGGCCAACCAAACTCTCCTCTTGACCTCTCATGACCATATCCGATCCAGACCGGGTTTTGTTATGCTTGTGGGCTAGCAGTTCAATCTTGCTCTATTTGTCTGATCATTAAGGGGGTGTTTGGATACACCCTCTAAACTTTAGTACCTATCACATCGAATGTTTGGATACTAATTAGGAGTATTAAATATAGTCTAATTACAAAACTAATTGCACAGATGGAGTCTAATTCACGAGACAGGAATCACTCGATAAGTTGAATCGATAGGCAAACAGGAATCCAAGACGGCCACGGGCCTCTTCTTTGTTACGTTTCGTAGTTTTCCGATTTCAATATTTAAAGAGGTACTGATGTAAAATCTTCAGTTACTTTGACCTTATAGGGGAAAAAAACTCATCGGTGACTCGTGTAGTGGTTTGAAAACGATAAAAATTCTGGAAAACGCCTAAATTTTGAGAAAACCCTCTTATACAGGGGAAAAAACACTAATACCACCTGCAGATTCACGCACATTTCACACGAAATACGTCTCTATCCGCGTGCAACATCCCCCAGTCCGCATTCCAACAAGACAACAACCATTGACCAAAGTCTCAGTCGGAACTGGCTAATTCAATTGTACCCAAGTGGATATACCGTATATGAGAACGTGGATTATATTCTAGACTTGGTCAACAGAAGAACCCACAATTTTGAGCCAATTTCGTGGAGCTTTCGCCGGCTCCAGCTCCACCTAATATATTATTGTTCATGTGCTACAGTGATACTAATTACAGGAGCTGATTTCCTCTCTTCTCCTTCCTTCACCGACATTGGAGGAGCCGATCGAGCAACAAATTATGCATCCTCCGGCTCCAACCTCTAACACAACAGTGCGGGTGTCAGCAGGAACCGGAGCCGGCCGGAACTCCTCCAAACGCGTCCTTTATATTGCCTAGTATAGCTTTGATTCTTTAGAGCGACAGGAACTGATCAACTGAAGCCGCCTCTTCCCCGCAACCGACTTGAACGTTTCCCTTCACTTTAGCGTGCGCTTCCACTTCCACGACCACGTGACGTCGGACTCCGCGTCCCGTTCCGCTTTTCCATTCCACCTGCATTTCACACTTTCCCCTGTTCTTGCCTCTCCTTTTCCTTGTCTACTGCAAGTACTGGTCGCAATTTTCCGCTAAAGAAAAGCACCGGCAGCATTTTTTTTCCCCACCGATCCATCAAGATAGGGTCCTTCTCGGAGGAGCGGATTGGGCAGCTGCCCGCTTATTGACTCGTTCCTGGCGGCTATTGTGAAATTCTTTAGCCTGTCCTATTGGCTTTCTTCCCGTAATCCGCTTCTCCATTTTCTGGCCACCGACCCAAACCACGCGGCTTGTTCTTGTGGAATCCATCTCAAGGGCGGAGGAAAGGTAGGATCTTCGGCGCTGATTCTTGGAGGAGCAACTCGTTCTTCGAGGAAAACCAGCGGGTTTTGGTGCTTCTTTAGGGTTGTGTTCTTGCGAAGTTGCTCTTAAGACTTCAGGCATGGGGACTTGTCGGAGGAGAGTCCCGGCGGTGTGTTTCTTCTTCTGGTTCTTGATGGGGTTTCAGCTGTGCGCGTCTCTCAATCATGAAGGTACTGGGTTTGTGGTCTGGATCGCTTGCTTGGGTGGGTCTTTCACTCTTTTGTCCCTCCAACCTTTGTTTTGACAATGTTTTGGGGGTTCTTTGCTGAATTGCAGGTGCTGCTCTGCTGAAATTTAAAGAGGTGGTCGATGCGGACCCGTATGGCGCTCTCAAGAGTTGGGATGAAGGGAGTATGAGCCCTTGTTCTTGGTTCGGTGTGGAGTGCTCTGATGATGGACTGGTCATGACCCTGTAAGTTGTTCTCTTTTGCACAGCAAAAGACAAGTACACACAAAAAAAAATCATTTGTGGATATATATTTATGAACTATCTAAAATAACCTGTGATGTTAGGAATCATAGCTTAGTCCGTGGAGGTGTCCGTCTACGCATTCGTGTTTTCTCTAGTGTAAAGTAGCGATATTTATTTTGTGCTTGAATTTAGAGCGTAATACTATGTGGTTGTTTCTAATTAATCATGTCTATGTGTTACCCTAAATCTGAGTATGCAATTATGCAGGAACTTAGCAAATCTTGGTCTAAAGGGTGTTTTACCTCCTGAGATTGGAAAGCTTGTGCATATGAAATCTCTGTAAGCACATTCTATACTTGCTTCAGGAGTATTTTGCTTTTGCTGATGCGTATTTTACACATTGATTTGGAAACTTTTAATCAGTATGATTTCTTAATTCTAAATTTTGATGGCCTCAGGATCTTAAGCCTTTCAGATGTAAATTCAGGAATGTCATCTAGTGTTTTAGTTTTCTTTCTGAGTATCTAGTTAGATAAAGCAGGGTTGTTTCTTATTTGATGCGCTTACTGTAATAAACCTTTGAGTTTAGTTGGAACTTAAACAAATGAATACCTTAGAATGGGTTTGAAAAAAAAAAAGAAAGATAAGCTGTTGTCATGCAAATATCCACTTACAAATCCTATCTTGGATGACCTTTTTCTTAAAATAAAAAATCCTTGGTTATTGTAGCCTGTGGTTTACAAATTTGAATTTAAAGAACTTCTTCCTATCATCAGTTGGAAGTTCATCTGATGAATAGTGCATGCCTACTCAACCAAAAAGATCTTATTTCAATGTTTGTATCTGCAGTTTTGTATTTGCCTTTTTGGAAGGTTTACCAACTGCTTGGTATCCTGATTTAGTTTTGTTTTCCCATACAGCATTCTTCACAACAACTCGTTCTATGGTATCATACCTACAGAAATAGGACATCTACAGGATATAAAGATGCTGGATCTGGGATATAATAATTTCAGTGGATCAATTCCATCAGATTTGCAAAACATTTTATCCCTAGAATTTCTGTGAGTGAGAACTTCATGTAACAAGTGTTTCTCTCAGATTAACTTCACTACCTGACATTGATTTCATTGTTCGAGGTACAGATTTCTTAAAGGCAACAGGCTTTCCGGGGGTTTACCGGTTGGATTACATGAGCTAACTAGGATATGTGAATCTGAAAATCAAGACATAAATTGGTTAAACAGGGTACTCACTGCAAGGTTTGCTACGATCAGAGTCAGAAGACTGTTACTGAGCAAACGAAAAGATTCCGAAATGATTCACATTCCAGAGCATCGAGTAAGGATACCCCCCTTCCAGAGGGGGTTTCCACCGCTGAATTCTCCACTGGCACCATCTCCTCCTGAACCCATTCCAACCCCTCCTGCATCACCCCCCATAGAGCAAACTAAAAGCAAAGAGAACAAGAGCAACAGTAGTTCAAAAATATATGCATCGATTGGAGCAACTTTTGGGTTTTTGGTGGTAGCCTTGTCAGCTGTATGCTTCTTTTACTACTGCCACAGGAAGACTAGCACTGTTGTACCCTTGTCTGCAACCACTTCAAGCAAGCAATTACAAACCACTGCCATGGAAGGTTGGTAGATGTGCTAATGTTTTGCCATGCAGTTTTGTTCAATGCTAACTTTTCTGTAGTCGTTTCTATTTCTGTAGTTTGCTTATGGCTAGGGTGAACATTGCATATTGCTTTACTCCAATACACAAACAGAACAGAGGCAAATTCTAACCCCTATTTATGCAGGGATAACTATATTCAGACGGTCTGAGCTTGAAACAGCCTGTGAAGGTTTCAGCAACATAATTGGCACACTACCTGGATTTACACTGTATAAAGGAACTCTCCCCTGCGGAGCGGAAATAGCTGTGGTGTCTACAATGGTAGCTTACGCGGGAGGTTGGTCTGCTATAGCTGAAGCACATTTCATGAACAAGGTATAAGTTGGTTTTTCTCTCCCATTCCTTTTCCAAACTGTAAGAGCTGGTTTTTGAGCATGATTATACTTTGCATTTCTAGGTGGAAGCATTATCAAAGGTAAACCATAAGAATCTTATGAACCTTGTGGGTTACTGTGAAGATGAAACACCATTTATTCGGATGATGGTGTTCGAATATGTTTCAAATGGATCACTATTCGAGCGCTTGCATGGTAAATTCAATTGTGAGCTACCTTTTTGTTTTAAGGGTACATTGTGGGGTATTGTGAGGCTGCAAAGACCTTGTTATCTGTTATTGACAGTCTTCACACTAGGGCTTATGGAATTAGCAACTGTTGACGTGATATTCATATTAGTATTTTGCTAAGCACCATCAAAACATTGTTATTGCAGTTAAAGAAGCCGAGCACTTGGATTGGCAATCGCGCCTACGGATAGCTATGGGAGTAGTGTACTGTCTGAGCTACAGGCACCAGCAGAACATTCCTGTAACCCTAAGGAGTCTAAACAGTTCATGCATATACTTGACTGAAGATGATGCCACAAAGGTTTCAGACATCAGCTTTGGCGCTGGCAAGAAAGAAGATGAAGATGAAGATGAAGATGATGCTCCTGATGAGTACAGCACAGTGTATAAGTTCGCTTTGCTACTACTTGAGACGATCTCTGGAAGGCGTCCATATTCTGACGATGATGGCCTCCTTGTTCTATGGTCACAGAGATATCTTAATGGTGTTAGCCCCGTGATGGGTATGGTCGACCCAACGCTAAATTCAGTCCCTGAGGAGCATGTCAGGGCATTCTCAGAGCTGATTCGTTTATGCATAACCGAGGACCGAAGGCGGAGACCGACAATGGCAGAGCTAACCAAGAGGATGCAAGAAATCACTGGGATCACTCAAGATCAGGCGATTCCGAGGAAAAGTGCTCTGTGGTGGGCTGAACTTGAAATCATTTCGGCATAGAGACAGTCAATTGTGCTAACTTGCAGCAACTCTGCAATTCTGACCATTTGCTAGGAGAAATATAGAAGATTGTACAGTTTAGTACTTTTAGGCAGGGCTTACAGTTGTACAGATATGCCTGAGTACGCCATTCTTTCATTCTTTTTTATTTACCAAGCATTCTTTCATTCTTTGCTCTATGAGGAGCAGATAAATCTTGGAAAACCTGTAAAGTTTATACCATTTCTTGTATCAGTCAAATATGAGCAAAGTGAACACATGCATATGTGTTCTCAGCATTCCTACTGAAAAACATTTGTTAATTTCCACAGTTTTGAAATCGATACATGTGGCATGCCAAAGGCAAATTGGCAATCACCGGCTGGTTTTATTGAAGGCGTGGAATATGAAAAGAAACATGAAAACAGCCATCCCTAATATGTGCAATTTGGCTCTCACGTCGATCAAAAGTGCCATCATCTTCTGTTATTCCCCGCATTGCTTCTCCGCGCGTTGGTGAGCCACGACTCGGACGGCGGCGACAACGGCGGCATCTTGACCGACATCGAGCGCAGCATCGAGGCCCCTGGCTTACCGCTCCGCCTCTCCCTGCCGATCCTTGGGCTGTCGCCGCCGTCCGTTCCAGAGCGGGTCAGCCTGCTCAGAGCCTTCCTTGCGTCGGCGCAGTACCTCTTGCTCGTGCCGAGGAGCGCCATGCCCCACCCTGGATTCGACCACTCCTTGCCACTGCCGCTCTTCTCATCGTGCCAGCGCGACAGGCCGCTGTCGCGTAGCTTCCGCTCCTTCTCCAGGACATCGCCTAGCGTGATGCTCCGGCGAGGAGGAGAGGACGCGGCGGCAGAGACGACGTCGGCGCGCGGCGTCCGGGAACGCGCCGGGCTACGCTGGAAACCGAGGAGCACCGGCTTGGCGCTCCAGGGGACGAAGAACATGAACCCGCACGCCCTCGGGGTCATCCGGTCGCCTTGCGCGTCCTCGTTGACGCGCGGCGGGGGCTGCGCCTGTGCCGCTGCCGCGTCCGTGCACTGGCGCGGCAGGGTGTGTTTGGGCTGCTCGCGGGCGAGAGCGCGGCGCCGTATGTGCGCGACGTCGTGCCTGGCTCTGGCCGGGGCCTCGGCGTCCTTGGCGTGCCTTGACTTGGAGCGCAGCAAGGGCGACCGCCTCCTCGGGTGCTTGTCCGCGGACGTGGTGGCGATGGCATTGGCGGCCGGGAGGAAGCGGTCCATGATGAAGCTCGGCGAGCGGCGCGAGCCGAAGACGCCGTCGATGGCGCTCAGCCGTGCGGAGAGCGCGGCGAGCCGGTCGGAGGACGAGATCCTGTCAAGAGCTTCGGAGAAGGTGTCGTCGTCATGGACGCTGCTCGAGTCGGTGGTGTTGCTGTGGTGGCAGGCCCGCGCGCGGCACGGGCCGCCGCACCGCCCCGGCGGTGGCTTCGGCAGCAGCGGCACCTCCCGCTCCTTGCCTCCTCCGCCAGCACACGCCGCGCTCTTGGGCACGCCCGGCGAGCTCTCCCACTTGAACGGCACATGGCCGCGCTGCGGGGACGCGTCGGCGCGGCCGCGGCGCGAGGCGGGCGACGCGTCGGCGGCCCGCCCGCAGCACGAGCGGCGCGGCGTCGGGAGCGGCGACTCGAGCAGCTGCGCGACGACGTGCCCGCTGCTGCCCTTCCGCCGCCTCCGGTGATCGGGGCCAACGGTCACCGCGACGTCCATTCCGCCGCCGCCCGCCGCTCCCCGTAAGCAGCAGCAACTACTACGGCGGCATCGCATGCACGCACCACCAACGCGGGAGGCGTATAAAAGGCAGGCGCTGCGTGGTCCGGTGGTTGGAGATCGATATGCGCGCGGGCGCGGGCACTGCTGGAGCGAATCGGCAAAGGCTCTAGAGACGATGGTGGTTGGGCGTTGGTCGGTTGGACCTCCATGGAGTGAGCTCCCTACTTCTCGTGAAGGCGTTTATAGGCCTCGATGGAGGTTGCCGAAAGGGGAGCTGGCGCGCGCGGCGCGCTTGTGGCGAAAGGTTATCTTATTTGCAAGTGTGCACCTCCACGGCTCCACCACTTGCACAGCCGCTTGTTGAGCAGCTTTCGTTCAAAATTTTGAAACTTTTGATTATGAATGGTTTTCAAAGTAAGTGGTTCGGAAACATAAAAAAATCATATTCATAGATCATCTTGAAAAATACTTCCGTAACATCATAAATTTATTCTATTTGTTAGCATATTAGAATAGATCAATGGTGGTCAAAATGTAAGATGTGACTGGATAAAGTATTATTTCGATTGCTCTAACTACACAAGAGTTGAGCTACAGCTGAGAATGTGCTGTCCAATTCTAGAAGAGAATTTGTGCTCGCTGTCGCTGAAGATCGACGCTGTGGATGCAGAACCGCATATAATCCCAAGTGTTTTTAGACGAACAGATCAGATCCAGCACAGGACATGACAGTAACATTGGCAGTACAGGTACTGAATCAGCGGCAGCAAATTTTAGGTGATGGTTTACGCGGGGACGAGGTGTTAAATGCTGTTGCTGTTTGTGCTACTACTGACTTGACAACATCCTACTGAGGTTAATTATCGTTTCTCATTATGTGTTACGGTGCTGACTTGACTAGTGTTTTAATGCATCATGTACCTGTGAAATCTCAGAACAACCTACTGGCTCCTACTTACATAGTTACATCCTGCAAGTGTGGTTTAACCAAGAGTGTTTATTTCTGCTATTTGTATTGGGACACAGAAATGTTCTTCTTTTCCTGATTTTAAGTGGGCCGTCAGGCGCCACCGGTGCGTTCGGTGCAAATCCAGCCCGCTAAAGCCCAAGGCCCATCCTTTAATGGCAGCTCATTCGGCTTATTCGCCACGGGGGGCGCACGTCTTGCTAAACACGAAGAAGCGCCGCTCTCCCCACCTTACCCCAAACCCCAACCATGTCTGCCGCCGCCGAACCCGCCGCCGACCAAAACCCTAAGCCTAAGGACGCCAAGCCCCACGAGCCCACTGCCGAAGCCGGAGCCGAGTTCGCGGAGGAAGAGTACGAAGAGGATGGAGAGGAGTACGAGGAGGAGGAGGAGGAGGAGCTGGACGGGCCCGCGGCCGCGGCGGCGGAGCGGGAGCGGGTGCAGTCCGTGTTCCGGAGGCTGTCGTCCGACCCCGTGGGCATCCGCGTCCACGACGTGATCATCAAGGGCAACACCAAGACGCGGGATGAGCTCATCGAGGCGGAGGTCGCCGACCTGCTCCGCGCCGCCCCCACCGTGCAGGACCTGCTCCGGGCCGCCAGCGTCGCCACCGGCCGGCTGCACAGGCTCGACGTCTTCGACGCCGTCAAGATCACGCTCGACGCGGGGCCACCCGAGCTGCCCGGCACCACCAACGTTGTCGTCGAGGTCGTCGAGGCCGCCAACCCCCTCACCGGTACCGCCGGCGTATACTCGAAGCCCGAGGTGAGCTCTCTTCTTGGCTCGGTTGTATAGATATTGCATTGGGTGATCAAATTGAGTGTGGCTTGAGGCATGAGGTAATGGTTACCAATACAGTGAGGTCCGGATGGGGATCTAGATTCATAGTCGTCAATTCTAGTGGAAGTTTTTGAGATCCTGTTTTTATGTAACGATGAACCTGAAGAGCGATATAAATAAGTCTCTAAGTACATGAAGTTTGTAAGAAGTGCAGCCAATAGTTTGGCCAATCTCTTGATAATGGAGGCCCATTACTTCGTTTTCTTTGCTGATAAATACACTGGCATGCTTTAGTGTTTAGCATACCTTTTTTTATTGTATGCATACCAAGTCCCGGTAACATTTTTGCTCTTCCCTTGTGTTCATTGGATATACCTTTTGCGAATATCAGACACTGAATGGGGAATAATGGAAACATCGGAGGAGATTATTTTCTTCAGTACCAAGTTCACTGGATAATTTACTTTCGTTCTGTAGTTGGACATATAATTTCATAAACAATGTACTGCTCAAAAGTAGGGTTATTGGTACTTATCTGACAATCCGTAGTTCTCAGATATACTCATTGTAGTCACCAAATTGTTCTACAGCAAGCAGCAATTGTCTGTTAGTAGTTGAGCTTAAGTTATTATAAATGGTTGTCAGTTGATAGAAATACAAAGAGCATGTTTATCTTTTCTTTCAGAACTTAAAGCTGTGGACTGATGCTTGGTTTTTAGAGTTGGAGGTCAAAACCATCCCAGTCCCAACATGTTAGCCCAAATAAGGCCATATGGCAATTTTTCTGTCAGTTCAAGCGGTGAATTCGCTTGTCGGAATTAAGCATAGAATTGTTGATGTTTTATATCAGTTTATTTAATATATAATTGTGTTTTGTCCGTTTGCCCTTTGGCACATCCTTAATATGCTCTATACACTTCTTTATTTTTTGGAAAACACTAGGACAGGATCCTACAGCATGTATAGATTATATGTTAGAAAATATGTGCAAAAAGGAAAAGGAACAAGGAGTAAGAAGAAATGTATTTACAGAAAATTGTCTAGGAGCTGCTAATGAAACTGTTGGCTTTGCTCTTTGGATAACCAAGGAAATTCTATCATGAAATTCTTTTCTGGCCTTCCATATTGGAATGTAGTACTTGATTGAGAACCCTATTGTTCCTTGTGAGCCATATGCTCCGTGCTCCCAATACAAACACTACTGAAACTTGGTTATAAACCTTTTTCCCAGAAACCATAGAAAAGATATAATTGCTGAGGTTGAGCATAGGTTCCACTGGGTTCAATGAAAATAAAAGGTGATTAGATTGAATTTATTTTATCAGGGATAAGCCACTTATCCTCGTATTTTGGAATCTCGTTAACTTTTTTTAAGAAAGTAAATTTAATCTTTTTCCAGGTTGTTAGCTCTTGTCACATACCTAATACAAACACTTAGTATAATGGAATATTTTTACTTTTCAATAACTTTCTGTAAATTTACTGGTGAAAATGTTTACTGAGCTTGTATTGTCAACATCATAAGAGGAGGAAATGCTGAATAAAACAAGAAAACCATAGAAAATGCATTACAGCATTTGATAACTGTGTAGTGAATTCCAATAAATCTTGCTACCTAATTAAGATGTTTGCACAACTGATGCATGACCCAATGACTTGCTACTCTTGTAGGCAAGATCTTGGTCGTTGGAAGGGTCACTTAAGTTGAAGAATCCGTTCGGCTATGGTGACATCTGGGATGCATCAGGTTCCTATGGTTGGGACCAAACAACAGAGGTTGGAGTTGGAATCTACCTACCAAGGTTTAAATCGATACCAACACCGTTGATGGCCCGGGCATCTTTGTCATCACAAGATTGGCTGAAGTTTTCATCATACAAGGAGCGTCTACTTGGCCTTTCATTTGGCTTGATTTCAACAATGAACCATGACTTGTCTTACAACCTTACGTGGCGTACCTTAACTGATCCGTCACGTGCCTCATCTAAGGCTATAAGGAGGCAGTTAGGGCATAACCTTCTTTCTGCATTGAAGTACACATACAAGATCGATGAGAGGGATTCACTTCTCAGGCCAACAAAAGGATATGCATTTCAGTCAACTTCTCAAGTTGGTGGTCTATGGGATAACAAGGGCTTGAGATTTTTTCGGCAGGTTATACCCTCATCCTTGTTTTTCATAACTTTAAATTTTTTGCTTGGCCCTCACAGTCTATGTATGAAGTAATTGCATCAAGTGTATACTATCCTATAATCATCTCGGCTGTCACCATCACTTTCTTACATAAATGCTATTGTTGGCTTTGGTTCAGGAGTTTGATGTTCGTGGCGCTGTGCCTTTGGGATTTTATAATGCTGCTCTAAATGTTGGCGTCGGAGCGGGTGTCATTTTACCACTTGGAAGGGGGTTCATGAATTCGTCTTCACCTGTGCCTGATAGGTTTTTCCTTGGAGGTCATTCTTCTCCAGTTTGCAGCTTGAGCGGGCTGTCATCCCTGCTGGGTTTTAAAACAAGAGGAGTTGGCCCAACAGAAGCACGGAGGCTTGTACCCAATGAATCAGACAGTGGCTCTGCTCCGGCTCCAGGAAGGGATTACTTGGGAGGTGATCTGGCTGTGTCTGCCTTTGCTGACCTTTCTTTTGATCTGCCACTGAAGTTATTCAGAGATGCTGGAATCCACGGTCATGCATTTCTGGCTGCTGGGAACCTTACGAAATTGTCGGAGGGCGAGTACAAGAATTTCTCAGTATCTGATTTTAAGCGCACATTCAGGAGCTCTGCTGGTGCTGGCATTATTTTGCCTACTAAACTTTTCCGGGTGGAGGTACGTTCCCTTTCCCCTTTTCAACTCATGGTTTCCATATTAGTATAGATATCTGCTTGACTGCTTTGAGATTAACATCATCTTTTCCATCTTTATCCAGGTGAATTATTGTTACATTCTGAAGCAAGCTGAGCATGACAGTGGAAAGACCGGAATCCAGTTCAGCTTCTCCTCACCCATGTAGAAACCTGCCATGAAATGTTTTGCAGCTGAAGTAGCTTTTCTTCCCTCACCCCTGTAGACTTGCGTTCTCCATTGTTCTTTTCTTACTGAAGCAATTGCAAAACGATCGTAGTCGCATATCATTGGGTTTTCTTTTGACGCTCGTTGTTGGGTGTGAGGAGCATGAACCTAGACTTGCTCCTTCTTTTTGGTGTCTTGAGTTACTCCCCTCTTCTGACACGAAGGATTTGTCCTTCACAACTCAAATACTGCAATGGTGGATAGAATAAATTTTGGGCCAAGAATGTTTTACACCAGTTCAATTATGCCCTCCTTTCGCATTGTAAGTACACTTTTGAGATCTTGTGTGCTTGTGGTTACTGGTTAGTCGTGTATGTCCAGCAATAGGCATTAGCACATCAGATGGTTGAAATGCACCAGAATCCTTTCGCATTGTAATAACGCTTTGAGGTCTTGTGCTTGTGGTTAGTCGTGTCTGTCCGGCATAGGCATTGGCACATCAGATGGTTGAAATGCACCAGAACCTCAATGATCCGGGTCCTTCGCACATATAAACCTCACTTGTATCCTGAAGTGAAACGATGAGCAGAAGTTGCATCTGTTGCTAATTGCTCTGCTGCTTATTGCAATAAGGACATGTTACTCATGACTATGGTTGCATGGTTCTGGTCGTGTTGTCTATATAAAAGTAAAAGACGTTGCTCGTTCTGCTCTAATTGGGCAATCCTCGCTCCTGTTAAAATTGTAGTCTTACAGTACAGGTAACCACTTTCAGAACTACCACTCCTGAAATTGTAGTTTTGCAGGTAGTCACCCACTTTCGGAACTACGTACCACCCATTTTGGCCGCGCTATTGATCGATGTCACCTTCCCAGGCGCTGGGTGGCCTGTGTTCTGAACGGAATGCCAATTCTGGCGGAGACGTGGAGCGCTTGATTTCGGCGCACTCCTTCCGCACCAGCTCCAATGCGGCCCCCAAGGCGCACCAGCTCCTCGGCCCCGACGCAGTGTGTTGGCCCTCTCCAGTCCGGGTGTGACTCAGAACATGACGTCCGGTGGCGACGGAGGACGAGTCCACGAAGGCGCCATCGGCGAAGTTCGAGATGCGGTTGTTCGCCGAGCGGGACGCCCAGGTGCCGAGCTAGTCATATGCGTGGCGAGCGCTTTCTCGTCGAGGCTCGGAGGCGGGCTGCCACTGCCCAGCAGCTTGCGTAACGTAGAGGAAACGCGAAACGGAGGTCGAGGAGCTGGTGCGCGTAGTGCTGCAGGTTTGACAAAAGGAAATAAATAGATACTCTTTATAAAAAAAAAGATAGATACTAGTTTATTTGGCACCAATTTTTTTTCCGCAAAGTTTGGCTGGTTTGAGACTTGAGTCCATGCGGTAGATTTGGCACACCACAGCTTTGCGTCACTCGTCACATCCCACAAGAAGCATGGCCTGCCACAATCACAACTAATTAAGGGGTGTTTGGATACAAGTTACTAAATTTTAGCAGTGTCACATCGGATGTTCAAATGCTAATTAGAAGAACTAAATATGAGCTAATTACAAAACTAATTGCACAGATGGAGTCTAATTCCCGAGACGAATCTATTAAGGCTAATTAATCCATTATTAGCAAATGATTACTGTAGCACTGCATTGTCAAATCATGGACTAATTAGGCTTAATAGATTCGTCTCGCGAATTAGACTCCATGTGTGCAATTAGTTTTGTAATTAGACTATATTTATTACTCCTAATTAGTATCAAACATCCGATGTGATATGTGTTAAAGTTTAGCAAAGGGTATCCAAACATATGCCATGTCCCAGGCACAGGGATCATCCCATCTCGCCCAGTAAATTCAACGGATCAATCAAAGTTCCCTGCCGCCAGCCAACAACGAGAAACCACCCGGACGCCCAGGAAAAGAGGCGAAAACGACGACACGCCGCAGGAACCAGGGCAGGGGATGACCGCCGCACAGAGATCCTAGATTCCCAGCCCGCCCTGACGCTACGCTGTTCGGCAGAGCAATCGCGTGCCGTGCCAGTCAGCCAGTGCCACCGATGGGCCCAGCAAGCCCGCAGGCTCACCGGCCAGTTCGGTGGCGCTGCCGCCGGTGGCCGTGTAGACGGGCACGATCCACAGCGGGCGCGTGCAGGAGGACCCAAGGCGGAGGCAAAGGCACGGCAGCGCAGCAGGAGCCCGGTGACAGGTCGAGGACGATCTGCCTGGGCGAACACTGGACATGTTGGGGTGGGTGGCTGGGAGCCATGTGACGTGAGACCATGTCACGCCAGCTGTGGGAAGCGAGGAACAGCATCGTGCACATACTCATGATAAAAGGACAATTGATTTATATAATACTCCCTCCATCCCAAATTATAGGTCGTTTTAGCATTTCTATATGCATAATATTTGCTATACACCTAGATATAGCATATAGACTAGCATATGTCTATATGCATAATAATATCTATGAACTAAAAAACTAAAACGACCTACAATTTGGAATGGAACGGAAGGAGTAGAGTAATAGACGCTCTGACAAACGCAAACCAAAAGTTGCAATGGCGTCGCAGCATCGGGTAAAACAGAATAGGACCATAGAACATGAAAACATATCAAAAGGTTTACAAGGAAAAAGGGAGCACATAAAGGACATTCAAAGGGTGTTTAGCCGAGGGATTGACCTTAGGCATTCTCGGAATCTTTTTCAAATCTAAGATAAACCCAACAAATTTGAACCAGAACTCCCCTATCAAACGAGCCACCATGCATGCTATACACTTCTTTTTCTTGTAGATATTTTCTCAGCATAAAACAGAATGTGCAACTCCAGGCCATCAGCCAGCCATGAATACATGAGCATAACTATAGCAACACACATATTATCTCCAGCAGTATAACATGTCATAAGTCAACTAAATAGTGGGTAAGGCTCAGCAACAACCCTCTGAAATAGGTAAGCACAGTAATGACAGCACTGGAAGACTAGACAGAAGCGGCGTGATCTGAAACACCCCTTAGCCACTATAGTGTGCTGTGTGCGTAGCCAAAATTTGCTGAACTCATAAGCTAACAAAATAAGTTAGGCGAAAAGACGACAGAGAGTGACTAATAAGTAAACCAGTTAATAAGAAACAGAATTTAGCTTTCATATCCTATGATAAGATAAACACGAGAGAAGATCTTTCTGCAACCAGCGTGCCTCATTGGCTGGTAAGGGTAGGCACAGAGCAGCAGCAAACAGCAAACTGGCAAAAGTCTGTATGATTCGTTGGACCAATATTTTAGCTTGAGTTCAATGCTCAATAGAATTAGAAGCTATCCGCAAACAATATTCAGGGGTCCATGTGTTATTTCTGAACTAGAGACTGATTTGGTGATTTCATTGAGTACAGATTTGCACATACAATTTACTATCAAGGAAAATACAGATCTGCACATACAATTTACTATCAAGGAAAATTCATCTGATGGCAAACGTCAGGTTTCCTCAGTATGCATGGTGATCGCACAAATCGAACAGGTCGGAAGGAACTAAGGCAACCAGCTCCACTCTACCTAGTAAACTAGTAAAGAGGAAGAACTTCATACCACACTGAGCAGATATTACCTAGCAAAGAGGTAAAAAGGCTAAACTGTGAACAGCACTGCAAGCAAATTAGAACATTGCTCCAACCTGCAGGCTTCAATTCGGCTGTCTTCAGCTTTAGTTTAGGCGTCTTCTCTTGTTCTGATGTAGGTCCCCACCATCTACATCCAAAGAACCTAAGGCATCACCTCCTCTCCTCCTCCTCAGGGACCTTGAAGACCCTGCATTACTAGGTTCTCCAGCGCTTTCAGTGAAAGCTGCATCTTCCTGAATCACAGCCATGGTGCTTGAATTAGAAGCTTGATCTGCAGCCAGTCCCGTGACAATATGAGTTCCATCAACCGGCTCAGGATTTGGTGGGTTTGATGATGTTGATGCCCCGTAATGGCTAGGCCTTACAATTCGCCTAAGTTCACTGAAAGCAGTCGCAAACCTTTCCGAGTCTTCAAGGTCAGAAAAATCAAAGTGTCGCAATAAATCCATCCCTTCTGATGGAAATGGACTTGAAGTGCGCCTTGGAAGATCGGATATATTGTTTCCAGGCTGCCCACCACTACCTGGGGCAGATGAAGCAATGGATGTAGGGTTTTCTGCTTCTCTTTGCAACCTCCTTGCTCTCAACCTAGTAGTCATTCGGCTAAAACGGCTTGCATTCGGAGGAATTTCCTGGGCAGTTGCTTCAGGAGGCCCTTCAAACCTGCTCACGCTATTCATTAAATGCTGATCAAGAATGCGCCTCCACGTAGACAAAAAACCGTGCGCCTCACCAAGCCTTCTAGATATGGGTCGCAAATGGTGAAACTGCTGCCGGAAGCTCTCTAGCCGATTGCCATGTGGCCTTGGTGGAATCTTGGGGCCAGATGCATTTCCATCCTCTGCAACCTTCTTCTCCACATCTGAACCTGAATTCCCCCTCCCATAGATAGGAGTAATGTTCCCTTCAGTCACCTCTCCTTTGCAGACAGGGCACTCCTTATGGCTAGAGTGGACATGCAACCACTGATATAAACATGGCCAGCAGAAAAGATGGCCGCAGGAGGTAACCACCGGCTCAGCAGCCATTTCAAAGCAGATATTACACTCAAACATTGCAGCACTCTTACCATGCTCGGTTCCCTCATCCTCTGAGACGCCCACAACAGCACCATCGGCAACCACCTTGTTCTCCTCCACAGTATCATGGACAGGCTCTTCTGGTTCAGGTGGTTGTGGTGGAGCATCATTCTCCAGGCTAGGGGCCTCTGAGCTGAGAGGTGGAAGGTCTGACCGGAACCGTCTTGGCCGGAAGTAGCGAGACCCACTCATGCACATCAAGCGGCGGAAGCGTTCGGCACGATCTGGGCGGAACGAAGAGGATGCGGTCGACGACGACGGCCGGTCTGCTAACCGCTCGACCAGACCCAGGTGCGCGTCGGAGAAACCGAACTCAAGCTCATCGGCGAGCACAGGTAAAGCCCCTGGAACCGGCAGGGGCGGCGGAGGCATGTAGGGCGGGAGCGCCTCGGGCGCGAACGGGTTGTAGGGCTCGTGCGCCGGGGTCGGCGGGCGCACCAAATCGGCGCGGGACGGGGAGTAGGGCGGGTGGAGCGGCTCGCCCTCCGGCGGCGGCGCGTCCGCGGAGGCGGCCGAGGAGGATGGAGACGATGACGACAGCATGGGGGTTCCGAGCGCGAGGTCGGAGCCGAGATCGGGGCGGCGGGCGCGCGGCGCGCGGGGGAGGCCGAGGTAGAGGTTCAGATCCATCCGTCTGCTGCTCCGCGCCGCGTCATCGGCGGCCATCCGGCGGGCGAGGCGCCCACCTTTAGCCACGCGCTCCCGCGCCTCTCCCTCCGCCGGCGCAGTCCCAATTCCCAAAGGCCGCGCCTTCCTATCTCCACCCCACCATGGCACGCCCCGGCGCGGGGAACGCGCTAGCAGGCCCGCGGGGCGCCGCGGGAGCTGGGCGCATAGAGGGCACCGATCGCCGCGGGGGTTGCGGTCGGTGACTATGGCTCCGGATGCGGTGGAGTTGGTGGCTGCGGTGGGGCGGCGGCGGCGAGGAGGGGTGGGGAATTGGGAATGGATGCGGGGGGAGAGAGAGAGAGAGAAAGGGAGGAAGGGGAATGGGAGGCACGCGGTCCGTGCGCAAGGTTTTTGTTGTTGCGGGAACAGAGCGCCACGTCAGCGCGCACCTGCCCCCACCGGTGGAAAGGAGGCTGGTTCGACGAGTCCACCGGCCGGGCTGTCTTGCGGCCCGCTTACGGAAAGGATACGTAGAGTCCCTATGGGCTTCAGCTACATGGGATCTGGCCCAGCTTAGTTTGGTGTTCTACCCAAAATGATCTACACGCTACGTCACTATTCCATTCCGCAAAAAAAAAAATGCATCTACCGTAACAAAAAAAGGTAATGACTTCCCGTGGAGGTAGGAGTGGGAGCAATTCCATCCACTACCGAGGGTGTTGGGTTGGTATTGCAGGTGATGGGGTGGGAGTGGGCTGAATGCCGGCTGGTATTAGGCTTCATTTCCAATTCAGAGTTCCAGAGCATCCAAACAACCGATATTCGGAACTATCAATGCCAATTCTAAATTCTGAGGTTCAATATCTACATCCAAATGCTACCTTAGTGAAACCAATTTTGTTAGGTTTGTTTTATTTTCCTTTATGCATTAAAATTCTTAAACTCCAGGAAAAACTAATAAAAATTAGGTGTTTATTTAGTGCCTTATATTTAAGGTATTTAAATAAATATTTAATCTTTATAAAATGTATAAAATTCTGAATAATGATTTCTTAATTAAAAATAATAATAATTAGGAATTAGGTTTTGAGATTACTAATTATTTAATAACCCTTTTATAATAAATTAAAATACTTAAGGTTAGATTAGTTAAAGAATTAATTTGAGGATTAATCTTTTATGGGTAGATTAGTGTTGGCTCGCAACTTTATCATGAAGATAAGTTGTATAGTCAGTGTTTCAAAAGGTTTTGCATATTCTAACTGTGACTTGATCATATCGTAGAACCTGAAGCTCCTGACGTGGATTTCGTGGAATTATCTAAAGAACGTTGTTCCTTTTGTTGAAGGATCTCCTGAAGGAACTAACATTTTTGTGACCCCAAGCAAGCCCCGAAGCATCTAAACCTATTATTTTATGAATTCATATTTCATGGTCCAAATTGTTGGTTATTTCTTTACTTATATATTAAGTCTAGGAGTTGATTGAAAACTTAATTTTATGCACAATCCATCCTTGTTATAGGACATCCTTGCCACTAGTAATGTCATATGCTTAGCATTGCTTAGACTTGCAACCTTCCTGAGCAACTCCTGTTGCTCAGCAACTTAAGGATAATATGGTTCATACACTTGGATCAAGGAAATGGCCTGGTTTTGAAAGATGTGGGCAAAAACTAGAGATGGTAGTTCTGCCTACTGAGAATGAAGGTGTTTAAGTTCCGTTCGTTGTTTTAACTACTGATCAAGTGATTTTACATGGTTGCTTACTGGGATAGGGAACCAGCAAGCCTGGTAGGTTAGTTGGCTCTTTGATTGGAAATGTTCTTACCTGTGCTTGACGTGTAGGCGAAAGACAGGGGTGTAGCCTGAAGCTCACATGGAGATCAGGCCAGACGTAAGGTCCCATGTGGAGGTGCGTACCGATCAACATGTATATTTTTTATTTACTAACTTCAAAGCTTATGTAAACAAAATTTGTATAATATATTAATTTTATATAAAAAATATGTAACAAGTTTGTATGACAAGATTATACAAAATAAGTTTATATAAGAAAAAGTATAACAAATTTATTAACAAAATTATTAGACAAATTCATATATATTATATATAGGGATTTTCCATATATATATAAACTTATATAAAAGTGCAAAAAATAGAAAACAAAAAAATTATAGTAAGATTATTATTAGAATGAAAATCGAGGACAAGAAATAAAGAAAAGAAACAAATCTTAGAAACAACATTTCGAGAGAAAAAATCCAAGAAACAAAAAGTTGTAGAACACAAAAAAATTAGGAAAAAAACAATAAAGGTAATAAAAAGATGCCTAGGTGGTGAACTGTAAATAGAATCCGTAGTGTCGTTCTCTACCACACTATCCGCCTCTAATAGCCGAAGCTCGCCCCCCGCCACCGCTCATGGGGAGGTGCATTCGTGCCACCGTGCTCCTATCTCCATTCCCGATGGTTACCACTGCTCCGCAACTCTCATTGTGCTCGCGGCTTATTGGATAAGCAAACCTTGTGGAGCCGCCATGGCCGATTTCTAATGTCGGAGATCGAGGGCACCGATTGAGAGAGGGGAGAGGGGAAGGGGAGAGAATGTGAAAAGGGAAAGGAACGAGGGTATCCAGTATTCAACACCGCAATATATAAAAGTCATGGTGTCAATACACCTTGGATGTTTTGTAAGGAAGCTTCCTAGAAGCTCACTTGTGCCGTCCATTAAAGCACTTAAGAGGGTTTTCAGCGGGAAACCGTAAATCCGAATCCTAAAGTTATAAAAACAAGCACACTAGGAGCCTTGGTTCCTATCCTCTTTATTCAACTAACTTGCATCTTTCTTGTTTGCATCTTTCTTGTTTGAACTTGTCTGTGCTCCAAAATAAATGTTGAGTTCCAACGATGTTGAGGACTTTTCCCGTATGAATGTGATCATTTGTCATAATGTGCAATCAATTTTATAGTGTTTCATGTTTACTGTTGATAATGCTACTCATCCCATCGAGCCGAGCTGAGCCCGAGCCATGTTCCCGACGAGCTGGCCACGACCCAACCTGCCAGCTCGAAGTCCACCATATGGACAAGTACGTGACGTGACGAGATTTGAATCGTATAAGCACCAAAGTGACAAGTTTTTGCATCGGATTAATTAGATTACAAATTCTTGAACTAGTTTGTACTTGTTCTTGTACTACGGATGCAATTTACTCTACAAGAATACGTTAGCTATCACGATATATTACTGTCATATTGGTTATCACTACCACAATATGTGTACTACTACCTCAGTTCTCGATTACTTAAGAGTCTTAGACATTTCACACATCTAAACTGACTTGCAATTAGCTATGCTGAGTGTGGAAAACCTCAAATAATACCCGAACGGAGGCAGTACGATTAACGCGCCAATTCATAATTGTGTACATCTACTGCTAGTATGTATCTAATCGGGGTCAGACATGCTCTATTGCTCTGCAACTGCAAGGATGCGATCGTGTAGCAACCTCAACCGTGCGCCCGTGCCCACTGCCCACAGGCCACAGCCCATTGGCTCAGAAATCAGAATCACATCGTGCCATCCAATGTCGTGGATATTTGCAATCGTCTGTGTCTTGCCATAAAATACGAGTATCTAACATATGTGATTCCTAAAATATCGCTAGCATGATAAACGCTAATGATATTACATACCGTTTATGAGTATCTAGTATCGTTTATTAACATATAATTCCAACTTTCCAAGTGTAAGATCTTGACAGATTAGCGATTCGGATCTGCCAAAGATATATCTCTTAAATAAGAATACTTAAAATAAATGACGTCAATGCTATCAAACCCCCGCTTTTGACAACCCTGTAACTAAAAATCCGTTTGCAATTTCATATGGCGTCTCAAATATTTTCAGGAACCACACCTAAATGGAGAGTGCAGCTGTTTTCAAATCAACGAAGAGCAGATTAAGTTACCTGCCTTTGTTTTTTAATTTTATGTTGGGCCACAGCCCACAGCCGAGAGGGCCGCCGCACCGAGCCACACAAAGCCTCTGCTCAGGTTAGGGGAAATCTTTTCCCGTTCATGTTATTGATTCATTCATGCAGCAAATACAGATTGCAAATTTACATTAGAACTCAATTCCAAGCAGCTGAATTGCAAACGTTATCATAAGACCGACAGCCCCATCGGCGTGGACATATTCAACATCGATGAAGAAAAAAAAAGAAAAAAGGTCTACTTGAAGCAGACGGACAAATTAACTGACTGAAAGCAGCTCGGACACTTGAGGACTGCCGAAGGCGCCATTGCAGAACCGCTGGAGAGATCCGTCAGCAGATCACTGCGGATTCGGCGGCCTGCTGTTGGCGGCCGAGACCCTGGAGCCCCACTCGAGGAGCTCCTTGCTCGTGTCGTCCTTGTGCACGATCACCTCGATGAAGCAGAGGCAGTCCTTCTTGGCGCCCGTCGCCGTCGCGATCGCCTCCTTGAGCTCCTCCTCCGTCCGGACCTTCTTGGTCCAGCAGTTTCCGTCGGAGTTGTGGATGGCGTCGACGAGGCCCGTGTAGTCCCAGTTCTTGATCACGTTGTACGGGCCGTCGTGGATCTCCACCTCGATGGTGTACCCGCCGTTGTTTATGAGGAAGATGACGCTCCGCTGCCCGCACCGCAGCATCGTCGACACATCCTGCGCCGTCACCTGCCACCCACACGAGCCAAATGCGTGAGCCATTGAAGAAAGAAACAGAGCACCCGGACTGTTCCAATAATGGATATATACCTGAAAGCTGCCGTCGCCGATGCAGGCGATGACACGCTTGTCCTTGGCCGCCTGGGCGTACCCGAGCGTCGCGCCCACCGACCACCCGATCGACCCGTACTGCATCTGGAACTCGTACCTGTTCGGAGTCACCAACCTTTGCGTTACTCAACTTTAAGAACTGAGAGCCTAAACGTGCAGGGTTCTGACTTATGAGATGGACCAGCTGGGAGACGCGTACCCGCAACCCTCGGGGAGCCTGAGCTTCTGGCAGTTGAACCACGAGTCGCCGGTCTCGGCGACGACGGCGGTGTCGCCGGAGAGCATGCCCTTGATGTGCTTGAAGAGGATGTTCACCCTGAGTGGCTCGTCGGGCTTGCCGTTGGGCGGATCGCGGTCGGGGACGAAGATCCGGCGGTAGTTGTCGTACGCCGTCGTGTTCCGCTCCAGCCGCTTGGCGAGCGCCCGGAGGAACTCGGCCATGAGGATGCACCCGAACGCCGGGCCGTTGCCGACGACCACGCGGTCGGGCTGCACGATGACGGCCTTCTCCCGCTTGAGCAGGAGCGAGTAGCCGACGGAGCTGTAGTCGTTGAATATGGGCCCCGCGAAGAGGTAGGCGTCGGCGGACTCCACGATCTCGGCGCAGAACGTGGTGCTCACGGCGCCCCAGTAGGTGCCGATGAACCGCGGGTGGTGCTCCGGGACCAGGCCCTTGGCCGACGGCATCACCGCGAACGGGTACCCGCTGGCGTCGGCGATGGCGGCGAACGCCTTCTTGGCCTTGGCCGCCCGGATCTTGGGCCCGCCCACCATCACCGGCTTCACGGCCTTGTTCAGGAACTCCGCCGCGGCCTCCACGGCGTACTCTAGGTTCGCCTTGTTGCTCAATCTGATGAAATGGAACACGAAGTGATACGTTTGCTCTCAAAATCTGACGCGTTCTAGGAAGTAGTAGAAATTATCGACATAAATTGACATGCACCCTACCTTGGTGAGATGAACAGGGGCACTGGCTCTCGGCTGAACGTCGGATGAGAGAGGCCGGCGAGGTTGCAGCTGACGCTGATGTACACCGGCTTGCTCTCCCTCAGCGCCGTGGCGATGGCCGTGTCGATCTGCTCGTGCGCGTCGTCCAGGTTGTTCACGACGGCCTGCATACATACAGGTGATGTGGCGTTAACGATGCCCAACGGAGGTGTTCGACGAAATTAACACACAGCAGAGAACACGCGCGCACCTGGTGGCAGGTGATGGCCTGGAAGCAACGGAGCTCCTGGGAGAAGTCCGGGAGGCCGATGGTGTGGTGCAGGACGCGGTTGGTGCCGTAGTCGTTGGAGTTTGGCCCGCCGACGATGCAGATGACGGGGAGGTTCTCGCTGTACGCGCCGGCGATGGCGTTGAGCACGCTGAGGCCCCCGACGGTGAACGTGACGGCGCAGGCGCCGACGCCCCTGGAGCGCGCGTACCCGTCGGCGGCGTACCCAGCGTTGAGCTCGTTGCAGCAGCCGACGAGGTTCAGCCCGGGCTCGGCGATGAGGTAGTCCAGCAGGGTGAGGTTGAAGTCCCCGGGGACGGCGAAGACGTCGGTGGCGCCGATCTGCACGAGCCGGCGCGCCAGGTGGCGGCCGAGAGTGGCGCACGCCGGGGCCACCGCGGCCGGCGGCGGCGGCGGCGCGGCGATGACGGCGTGGGAGTTGGCCAACGGCAGCGCGCCGACGCCGTTGCAGGTCGGCTTCGCCACGCCGTTGGCCGGGTTGCCGACCAGGAGGGTCTCCATGGCACGCACGTGAAGAACAAGTATGGAAGGTGGGGCAGCGAGCGAGGAGGAGCTGATGTGACTCGAGCACTCGACTTTGCTGTGGACTCGTTTGCTTTCCTGATTGATGATTGTACGAGGTTTGCGGCGATGGATGGCGAGTAGTGAGCATTCGTGGGGTTTATATAGCGCGCGGGAGAAAGAACGCTGAAGGCTTTGGCTGCACCGGCAAGGGAGCCGCCAACGCCAAGGCAAGATTGGCTTGTGCTGGCGGTGTTTGCTGTGGGCCGGAATAACCAGACCAGCTAGCAAACCTTGGGCTTCATCAGCTTCATGCACCTTCTGGCGCGTTGTGTTGGTACTTTGTGCCGTTGGTGGAGTTACTAGCCTAGCTGAGCTGGTGGTCTAGAGCCCTCAAGTATACGCGCATTCGTCTCTGGGGTCACGAATTCACCATCAACAAACGCGGGGGCGTTCTCAATAATTTCTGTCAAATTTATGCAAACTTTTCAAAATAGAACATAAATTATGAAGCTTATTGTTGTTGTTCATCTGTCCACGAGCTACTAGACACCCACACCCCCCGCCCCCGCCCATGTTAGTATGTTACACAGTGGTTCCGTGGTTCGTTACGGTTCAAATCCTCCTATTTTTGCTTGTTCTGGCATGCCCTGGTGGTCATTGTATATGCATTCATCACACCGCGTCTTCGTTTCGTCTTCTCCCTGGATGCTGACCGATGGAATGCCGGAACGTGAATACACGCTCCTCCCACCGCCCCGTGCGCCCCCGGGCTCGCGGTCCCCTCCCCCATGGTTTCAGGTTTCCACCTCGGGCGCCGGCGCCGCAGTGCCATTTGGAGTGCACTTGCGCGCCGCCTGCGATCGGTGGCTACACTGATGCCAGGTCCGCCCTGGCAGGCAGTAGGTCGCAGGCGACGAGCCGACGACCCGCCATGTCATCTGGTCATTTTCGTCGCGGCATGCGTGACTTAGATGCTTTTGTTACAGTGCCTCTATCCATGACTTAGATTCTTCTATGCGTCATTAGTATTGAGTAATTCGGCTTCCAAACAGCCGGAAAGGGGAGCGCGTGAGCTGTTGCTTCTGTATCGGCGCCACAGCAGTTGGCGGTTTCTCGAACCCTCTCCATGGAGATTCTCGTATGCATTCAACTTTGGATCCCCCATTGTGCATGCGGTTCCAAGGGATGCATCTAATCTGCGTTTGAGATTTGACACGCTAGATATCTTCTTTATTACCCTTACCGTCCCAAATTACAATTCGGATTTTTCTAGACATAGGTATATGTCTAGATATATAGCTAAAGTAATGTATTGTAGAAAAGTCAAAACCAATTGTAATTTAGGATAGGTGGAGCATTTCTTTACTTTTCTTGAACCACCGAGAAGAAAAACTAGCTTTTGTTAAATAGGCCGCCGTCTTTGTCTGAACAAGGTTTATTTATGCATTGTGCATTCGTTCCACCTGGACCCTGATGGCATGAACTGGTGAACAGTGAACACACGTTCCCATTCGGCCATTCCAATGCTCCATGCGCCGAACCGCCCGCGTGCGCCCCAGGCTTGCCATCGTCCCGTCCCCATGGTTTCCACTCGGGCGCCGCGGCCGCAGTGCTATACACTTGCGTGCGCCTGCGTCGGCGGCTAACGCTGCTCGGCGATTCGCTCTGCCGGGTGGGTGGCTACCTTGCGTGCGTCATCTGGTCATATTTGTCGCCGCCGGCTGAAGATTACGTACTGTACAATCAAGTAATTCTTTGGAAGGCAAGCAGGCGTTTAATTAACCTTAAGCCGATCAGTAAATTATAATGTATGCGCACGGGGTGGAAGCCGAACAAACACACTGTCGCTGTCATGGTTCCACACCAATACAAATCAAGCGTCTTCATTTAGTTTGGCTTCTCGGGTGGCCATGATCGTTCCATGCCTCTTGACTATTGAATTTGTGCTTCACAATCACAATATCGTGTAGAAAGTGGGACGGGGTATTCTGAAGGATGCACAAGCTCCTTACAGTGACTGATTTGGCTTTGGCATCGTACGCGAACACAGTCAAACAAGAACGGCAAGGAAAACGCCGGAAATAGAAGCGTGGTGGAGTGAGTGGGGATCGGGCTTGGAAGTCGGAACTAGGGATCCGGTTGCTGTTGGTTTCAGGTGCCCCCCCATACTGCCCTGCCCCTGGGCGGCCGAGTCTGCATTTTTTTCAAGTTTTTCAAAGCCAAAAGGCGTCCAAGCTCAACTTGTGTCCCCCCACTGATTACCCACATGATATAAGCTCACAAAACGACTACTTGCAAAGCACGGGCCATGAATCAGGTCCGGCACTAGTACTACAACCACGAAGATTCTCAGGGACCGTTTGGTTCTCATAGCTAAACTTTAACCCTTATCACATAAGATGTTTAGATACTAATTAGAAATATTAAATATAGACTATTTATAAAACCCATTGTACAGATGGAGACTAAACGGCGAGACAAATCTATTAAGCCTAATTAGTCCATAATTTGACAAGAGCACCATTTGCTAATGATGGATTAATTAAGCTTAATGTATTTGTCTCGTCGTTTAGCCTCCATCTATGTAAATAGTTTTATAATTAACTCATATTCAGTCCTTCTAATTAGTCTCTAAATATTCGATGTGAAGCTGTGCTGCTGCGACGTACTACGGGTGGTGTATATTCTCTGTTTTCAGGATCCATCCCATGGGTGCCTGTACTCGGTATGCACGACACAGCCTCCTGATCCCACGTGTGCGAGCAGCCGAGCACCGCGACGGGAACCTGCAGCACGCCTGCACTCTGCAGGAAGGAACCGTGCGGCGCCATCGTCCGAGTCTGCGGGCGCCGGAGCGAGCAAACCCAACGGCGAGGGAGGCTAGCTGGGATCTGCGGATTCCGGGACACACGACGAATCGACGGAGAATCTTCGGGGCTCTCCGCCTCCGCGCGCTCAAGGACAACGTGGCGGGGGCTGGAGCGTTCGGGTCAAACCGATGGCGACCCGGTGCCCTGCGCGCACGTCACGATGTCAAAACTCGCGTGTCGCGTGTGCCACCCATGACCCAGCCGGCCTGCCGGAACGGAGAAGTGGCGGCGTGGAGTCGGCCGGTGGCGTCGGACATTGGATGCACGGCTGGAAGCGGAAAGTGGAGGTGATACTTGTGTGATACTCACACGTTAAATGTAGTTTAACAAGTTCAATGGTCATCTTCATCGATTCTTCTTTTGTAAAGCTGTACTCTGTAGTTCGACTGTTCGAGAATTCTTTCATCTCGTGTTAATGGCAAGAAGAAAATACATGCAGCCGACAGCAAAGGCATGTGCGGCAGCACGCAGGACGTGTTTTTGCTAGTGCCATCCACCATTTTGCAAAGTTTTGAGTGGGAAAATACTAAGCCGTCGCTTTCTTGAAATGCCTTGTCTTTCTTTTTCCTTTTCTTTTGTGTGTGTTTGACGAAGCATCTTGTACCAAAAGTTGGCAGAACGCAAGGTTTCCCGGTAGGAAACTGTAGTTATCCTAGGATGAATCCATATCTGGTGCTGCCATGTTGCTAGATACGGTAGCATCTAAACGGTGTATAATTACATGTATGGAAAATTAGAATGGAGGATGCAATCATCTATGTAATTACATGTATGGAAAATTAGAGCTCAGCCAAAACTAGTGCAAAGAGAAACAAACAGAGAAATTGGCATTTGAATAATTATTGGTGCAACTATTCAGATGCAATCAGCAAGCAGCCCAAGTGTTGATTTTTTTTTCTCCTTGCACAAATATTTTATTACACAAATATTTGAAAAAAATTGTTTAGACATATTTGATTGCATCATATATCCATTTTATGTCTTTATATTATTTTTTTGCGCACCAGTTTAGGTCCAGTTGGATATATAAAAGTATCTTAGATATATCCAACCGGACCAAATTCATCCTGTGATGCGGGACGCGAGAGCCTATTTATATACAATTATTTTGGGCCGAAAGCTTTGACCAGGCCGAGCTCAGTCAAATGCAGCTCGACGTTGGGCCGTTCGTCAGCGTAAAATCAGGAGCCCGTGTGAGCCACGCAGGCCAGCATACGGGCTAGGATGACAAGCATCCTGCTGGTCCAGCTCTCCATCCAGCAGCGCCCGCGTGACCCAGACCTTGGCGATCTTCCGCCGTGGCGGCGGTGGCGCGGTGGCGACGGCACTCCTCCTCGCATCTAGGCCGGTGGTGTGACGAGCGACAAGAAAGGCGTGGTGCATGATGGCCGGCAGAAGCGCGTGCAGGAGCATGGCGATCGACCGAGGTGCCCTGACTTCCGGGAGCGAATCTCGAATAATCAAGGTACAACCAGACAGCTCCATTTTCCTGCGGAAAATTACAGGCGTTATCTGCTATTCTGCTGCACTGTCCTGGATCGTACACTACTTATATAAAGTGATCAGGGTTTTGCACATATTTGGTCTCCAGCTACAGTCTCGGTGCCATGTTTTCAACAGGGCCGGTTTGTGGGCATCACACATCCGTGAGGTGGAATAAAACCAAACCTTCATACTTCGAACAGAAAAAATTAATTATTTTTTTAGATAATCCTATCGATAAATCTCCATCAATAAGAGGTGAAAAAATTCGCACGATTGTCATCTCCAACTGAGGCATATGCATGGTGCACCATTTCCCTGCGGCTCTCCTGCACTGGAGCCACTGGCTGATCGTGATATGATTAGTGATAACAACAACCCCATCCTGTCCTGCTGTCTCTCCTTTTTCAAATCCACACACATCCAAGCTGAATTTAAATACGCGCTAGTGCACTGTGGGGCAGGCAAAAGCAGCACACCGAAACACCCAGTTTTGATATCTTTCACTAACTTTTCGATAGCGAATATCTCCGGACCGATCGACTTGCTAGCTGCTACTTGCTAATTTGCTGCTGCTCTACGGTTTTTTTAACCTGATCAGAACGAATGTCTCGGCTGGGGGAAAGCGGGAGACGACATGATGGACAGTGCATGCGTGAACATTAATCAAGCAGGGAGCTTAAAGAATTTGTGCAGTGCTGTGGTGCCCCAGTTCGTGATAACTCCAAGGATCCAGCCTAATATATAGGACATCTCGAACTCCATTTAGAATCCAAGTTGCTTCGAGATCTTGCGGCTGCAAGTGGTGGTGCTGGGCAAAAAGTTGCTTCTTCATCTGCATATGTGAACATATGCAGTGCCTAAGAAGATGCCCACTTAAACAAATAAAACATTCAGTGAAAACCGCCTATTGATTCATTGATTGTTAATTAAAGTTTTCAAAGTTTGTCCGAAACGTTATCTGCTGGTTGCTACTATAAAAGTATATATCTTTTAAAGGACAAATCAAACCAATGTCATGATCATTGAATCGACGTCAAACATATCCCTTCCATCCTCCTTTTCTTTATCCCCTTAACCAAACCCAAACCCACTAGATATATCAAGCAGCCACCATCTTACAATACTAGAAAACTCAACATTCATCCCAAATCTAAGTACCGGTTGCATTTTAGCTCAGTAATAATATGAGCGTTAGTACCGGACCTAACGGCTAGTCCCCGAGGAACCCCCGTCACCCCCCTTTAGTACCGGGTGGAGGCTCCACCCGGTACTAAAGGTCACCCATTAGTACCGGTTGAAGCCTCCAACAGGTACTAATGTGCCTGAGGGCCTTTAACAACGGGTGGAGGCTTCACCCGGTACTAAATTGCAACCTACCATCACACGTCAACCCCCCCTTCTCTCTCACCCTACGCTCACCCCCCCCTCCCCACACTTATCCGCTCCGCTCGTCCCCTCATCCACCCACCCGTGCTTCTCTCTTCTTCTCCCCACCGAATCCCCTCTCTCTCCCCAGCTGAATCCCCTCCCTCTTCCCCACGCAGATCCCATCGTCGCCCCTCTCTTCCCCCTCCACTCACCTCGCACCTCTTACATGTGGCGAGGAGTGGCGGTGGGGCGAGGAGCGGCGGTGCCAAGAAGGGAAGGTGCGGCGACCACCTCTCCCTCAGATCCGGCGGCAGTGGCAACCGGCGGACTGAGGAGCACCGGCAGCGGTAGCTGAGCAGCGTAAGTACGCCGCCTCCCTCCCTCCCTTCCCCCCTCTCTCTTCGGTGCGGGGCTCAGGTGGTGTGCGACCAGGGCTCCGGCGCTCTGGCGGATGGTGGCGGGGTACGGGCGGGGCTCCAATCGGTGGATTTTTTTATTTTATTGAGTTGTTTTATGGTGCACAATATTACCAGATGGTAGTATAGAGTATAGGGTGTTTTTTTAGTATGGGTAAAATTATAATTAGTATAATATATATTATTCAGGGATTTCAAGTCGCGATCTTGCAACAATTGATGGATTTGCTGCAGTATACATAGTCAAATCTAGACACATGCCACGAAGCCTCATTCATTCGGAATCTAGACACGTACCACGAAGCCTCATTCATTCGGGAAGCGACAACGGACGCGGGGTGATGGAGACGCGGCGGCACCGGCACGGGAGGAAGCGCCTCCTCCCGCTCTCGCTGCTCTGCCTCACCGTGCTGCTCCCGAGCGTGCTACTGGCGCTATCTGCCTTCTCATCGTCGTCGCCGGAGGCGGCGGCGGCGGGTGGCAGCAGGAAGCGGCGTAATTAGCACAACATATATAATGCCACTTCACATCTTTCCCATCATACCCTTATACCACATATACTACTCATGCATACTACCTGTACTACAGCTTAAGGTTTTAGTATTATACAATTAATCTCAACCGTCGGATCCTTACATACGAGTCCTTTTCAAACAACAGTATAAGATAGTATTGTGTACCGTAAAAGACCTCATTTTTTAATACGCCTTTAGTACCGGTTATTTGACCCGGTACTAAAGGGAAAATACCTCATTTTTAATACCCCTTTAGTACCGGTTATTTGACCCGGTACTAAAGGTCCCTTTAGTACCGAAATAGTAATACCGGTTGCAAAACCGGTACTAAAGGAGGGTTTGGATCCGATACTGAAGGCGCATTCCCCAACAGTGTTACTATAAGAACCCCAAGCCTATTTTAAAATGCGTACGGAAACGAAATGGAGAATATGTAGAGGCGAAACTAGTTATAATCGCAATTGAATCTTGAATTGAATAAGGACAAAACCATTGTTCGAGCACAATGCTAAAGCTATAAATTTGTGGAAGAATGCTCTTCTATAGACTTACATGTCATTTGCATTTCTAGATTCACAACTTTTACTATGTATCTAGACATAATGCATCTAGGTGCGTAGGAAAATCTATAAACATAGAAATGTTAAAAACAACTTATAATTTGGGATGGAAGGAGTAAGAACAAATATACATCAAAATCCGTCTCAACGAGAACTTGAATTGTTATGGTTTGAACCCTTAATCAACCGAGCTAGGCTAGAACTCCTAGGATTACACAACTCTAACAATACCGCCGATGTATTTAGCTTACATATAATCGAGATATTTGCAAACACCACTTTTACAAAAGGTATACGTGTATGGGCTGCGCTCCGTGGAATCAAAACAAAAAGGGGTGCAACATAACATAGTACACTAGAGAGCTTGCGAACTAATTAAAGGGCTGCTTTGCCCGTATCAGTGCTGCTGTTACGCTAACACAGATTCCACCTGAACCACCACCGCATACGTTAAATTCCCTCTGCTTATAAACACTCAAAAGCTATGTACAGCTTACACCACTTTTCCCTTGCATTGGAGAGCCTTGATCGGAGAAAGCTACTCCGTACTAGTAGCTAGTAGGAAAGCGGCCGGCGGGGTCAGGTGACTGAGTGGCCCCACCCATGCTCCAAAGAACTCCGGGGAGGGCAGCCTGCACAGGCAACTGCATTTTCCGACGCCATTGGTGACCAGGCCCAAAACAAGCGCACTTACGACGAGTAGATCTGATGCGGTCATGGCGGCCATCATTAAATGGCGCGCTGATTCAAAGGCCGGGTCTTGGTCTTGGGGGGACGCTGACAGCTGGGGCCCGCTTGCCATGGGAGGATACTTTTGTTTTGTCAAGTGTCCATTATTCAGTCACACGGCGTCGTCGCTTCCGTTGACGGCGGCGGGCTTGGATGTGGCGGCGAGGAGGAGGCACCGGCAGAGCGGGCAGCTGGCCTGGGACCGGAGCCAGGCGTCGACGCAGTCGGGGTGGAAGCAGTGGCCGCAGGGCGGAAGCACCTTCACCTTCTCGCCGGCCACCAGCGCGCTGATGCAGATCGAGCACAGCGCCGCAGCGTGGTCGTCGACCTCCTCGTTGCCGTCCACGCCGTCGTCGCCTTTACCCGGGAGGCGAGGGGGCAGCGCCGACGGGGGCGGGCGGTACAGCGTGACGGGCAGCCCGCGGATGGCGTCGGCGTCGAGGCCGGGCATCGAAGCCGTGGCCGCCGCTGCCGCGGACGACGACGACGCGCCCGCCTCCGGGTCGGGCGTGTACCGGTGGCACCGCCAGCGGAGGTAGAGGCAGAGCGCGACGAAGAAGACGACCGCGCAGAGCAGGCCCACGAGCAGCGGCACGGCGCGGCCGTGCACCGCGAAGTTGCTGTCGCCCACGTCCCCGTACCGCCACCGCATCACCACCTGCTGGCTCCCGCCCGCCGCGCCCTCCTGCGCTGCCATTGCTCCCCGCCGGCGACGATCGACCTGCACGCTCGCGCACGGCTACCACTATTTGTGGCGGAGGGGCATGGGTCTACGGAGTGATGACGACGAAGCTTCGGCACGCCCGCGCGCAAGTGGCACGGTGGCGTGTGGCTCGGCGCGGCCCGGGGCCGGGGTGGCGAGAGCTTGGCGGCGAGCGCGGCGAGAGCGATCGCCGGGGGCGGGGGGTGGCGTGAGATGAACCGCGATGGGTGTGGTTATAAAATTTGAAAGCGGCCGGGCCGTCCCTTTTAAGGTTGGCGAGAGGCTACCGCGCGCCAGTGGTAGTGGGCGTCAGCCGTCAGCCAGTGGGGCAACAGGCAAGCCCCCCCCAAACTCTCGACGACCAGATTATTGCTCGGTGTGCAACAGCGAATGAGCACGAGGCCACAAACTGGGACGGTACTAGGAAATTTGCGTCGGGAATCTTTTGAATTTGGCCTGAATTTGAGCAAAAACGATGAGAAAACTTGGGTATTGAAATTCTGAAATTAGAACCCCCTTGGTTGAACCAGGCTCCAGCAGAGAAGGATCCGCCGACTGCATGCCGTTGAGTTTTCAGCCGGGGTGCCGACGGCGCGGGGTCGTTTGACTAGCCGGCGCGGTTCGTTTTCAGGGTGTAGCTAGTTTGAAAGATTCGGTCGCGTGCTAGGCTAGCGTCTGGACCTGTAACAGTCGTGGTGGACTTGTGTAGGCGCAAGCGACGCAGCCTGCACTGTTCCATCGTCATAGACCACGGTCAATGCGTTCAGACGGGCAACTCTGACTCGCATGTCTCCTCCGACTCAGCTACGAATGGGCACACATATCATGCGTGTCAGCGTGAACATGTACATGTGGACGGGCGTTTGATCGAGGTCGCTGTCCGTTGCGCCTACAGAACGGGAGCTGCTGTCCAAGATGACGGGCGGCTAAGCAAGAGCACACACACGTCTAGCGCGACACGAAACGCAATACGCCGCCCGGGTGGATCGGCGGCGGCGTCGTGCATGGCTGAATAATGGCTCCGTCTTCCGTGGCGCGCACACACCCACACTCCTCAAAATAAGCTCTGCAATGAACTCCCGTGCTGATGCAAACTGTGCGCGTTTGTGTGTTCCAGTAGTTGGCGCACACGCAATCTCGGTAACAGCTTTCCACGGCAGGATCGACATGCATGGACTGCTCGAGCCAAAGCTGTACGGCGATCGATCAATCATGGATCGGCTTTACCCGATCAGCTCGGCAAATAATTTCACCCCATCGATCACCAGCTGTCCACTTCAATCTCGGCCTCTGTCGCCTCTGCCGATAAATCTTGACGAGCACCACTAGATGCACGTGTAGAAAATCAGAGGAGCAAAAGAGGGGAATAATAGATACATCTAATACAACGCAGATGATTACATATATGTAGCAAAGAGAGCCGACCGACCAGGCTCTATCTACAACGAAAGAGATTTACACAAGTCCTATCTCTAGTAAATTCAAACTCCTGGCCGGTTACAATCCACGCTATCTATTACATCATATGTTTAACACTTCCCCTCAATTTAAACTTCTTAAGTTAAGATTGCGCTTGAACATCTGCAACTGTCGTACTCCAAGCGACTTTGTAAAACCATCTGCAATTTGCTCCTTGGTTGAAATATATTCTATATCAACCAACCGTTTAGCTACTCGTTCTCGAACAAAATGATAGTCAACTTCAATGTGCTTAGTGCAAGCATGAAACATAGGATTAGCAGATAAATACTTAGCTCCCAGATTATCACACCACAATTTAGCTGCCTTAGGCGCCTGAACTCCAAGTTCACAAAGCAACGTTTGTATCCACATAACTTCATCTGTTGCAATAGCAACAGCCTTATACTCAGCTTCTATGCTCGAGCGAGATATTGTTGCTTGCTTACGTGCACTCCATGACACAAGATTGGGTCCTAAAAAAACAGCAAAACCTCATGTAGAACGCCGGTCATCCAGACACCCTGCCCAATCTGCATTAGGATAAGCACTCACAAGTAATGATGAAGCTTTACCAAGCTTCAAAGTGTACTTCGGGTATCTTAATATCCTTTTTACTGCAGCCCATTGAGTTGTAGTAGGAGCATGTAAAACTAACAAACCTTGTTAACATAAAAAGATATATCTAGCTTTGTTAAGGTTAAATATTGTAAAGTTCCTACCACACTCCTGTATTGCGTTGCATCACTAGGTCCAAGAATTTCACCTTCATGAACCGACAACTTTTCCGAAGTAGAGAGAGGTGTAGCAACTTCCTTGCAATCACTCATACCAACTTGCCTCAACACATCATAAGCATATTTGCCTTGTGTCAATAATATACCATCACGCACCTTATTTACTTCAATTTCCAAGAAATAATGCAGATCACCCAAGTCTTTAAGGGTAAATTCTCTGTTAAGATCTTGCAACAGCACTGAAGTCACATCCGGATTGGAGCTAGCAACAATTATATCATCAACATAGACAAGAACAAAGACTGTAATATGCCCTTTGTTATAGAAGAACAATGATGTGTCTGCTTTAGGCGACTTGAAGCCCAACTGACACAGCTTAGCACTCAATCTAGAGTACCAAGCTCTAGGCGCTTGTTTGAGCCCATACAAAGCCTTGTCCATCTTGCAAATATAATTGGGAAAAGAATGATCCTCATAACCCGGGGGTTGCCTCATGTATACCTCTTCTTCCAAAATACCATGAAGGAAAACATTCTACACATCCAGTTGATGAAGGGTCCAACCCTGAGAAACAGCAATAGACAGAACAATTCTAATAGTAGCTTGTTTAACCATAGGACTAAAAATATCCTCATAATTTATCCCATATCTTTGTTTAAAACCTTTAGTTACTAATTGTGCTTTGTATCTGTCTAACCTCCCATCCTGTTTTCTCTTAATCTTGTAGACCTATTTGCAATTAATAATATTGGTACCTTTATTAGGAGGAACCAAATGCCATGTTTTATTTTTCATTAAGGCCGAGTATTCAGCATCCATAGCCTCCTTCCATTTTTTATTTCCCAAAGCTTCATCTAAATTTTGTGGCTCACCAGAGGAAGTAAAACAACCATACCTAAATGTGCCATCAGTGTATACCTTTGCCTTCCTTATTCCACTTTGTAATCTAGTCCTTGGTCGAAGCCCTTCATCAGATCAAGTAGGAACATGAAGCTGCGGCTGTGGAGCAGCAGCTAGTTCATGCGTAGAAAATCCCCCGGGCAAATCATCTTGGTTCTCAGCGCCCGACAATGATGGCGCCAATGATTGGCCTGCTGCTGTGCTATTGCTGCCGAACGCGCTTGGGCGGGAGCAGGGGACGTGTCCATGCTGGATTGCTCCTCCTGCATGCGCGTTTTCCCAGACACGGAGTGAACACACTCGGAGGGAGGCGTGTCAGCACCGGGTTGGCCGCCAGCCGGACTGAAGCGAGCGCTGTCCGGACTGCCAGGCGGCAATCCCGATGCCAAATCCTCCTCGTGCTCCACGCTGGCTGGTGCTATTGCTTCATCCACCCCATCATCTGCACCAAAATTTATATTTTATGCAAAATCTTCACCAGAACTATTAGCAGGCAAATTAGGAGAATCAAATATATGATCATCAATATATTCTCCCCCATGATCAAATGAGAATGGTAAAAGATAGTTGGAAGAAGAGAAATTTCAGCTCTTAAGCGTGCTCCTGCATTGGAATGAAGTTGTGAGAAGGGAAAGTCATTCTCATCAAAAACAACATCTCTAGATATATAGACACGTCCAGAGGAAACATCAAGGAATTTATAACCTTTACGAGAGTGGCTACGAGAAAAACACATTGTTTCGATCGAGATTGAAGCTTGTGAGCATTGTAAGGTCTAAGATTTGGTCAACAAGCACACCCAAAAACATGCATAAATGTGTGATCGGGTTTTTGTTGAAACAAACGCTCTAAAGGCATGTCATCAAGGATAACTCGGCTGCGAAGACGATTAATAATGTAGGTGGCAGTAAGGAAAGCCTCATCCCAAAATTTGAGAGGCATTGATGCATGAGAAAGAAGAGAGAGCCCTACTTCAACTATGTGGCAATGCTTCCTTTCTGTAGTGCCGTTTTGTTGATGTGTATGAGGATAAGAAACAAGATGTGAAATCCCAACTTTACTAAAGAAGGAATTGAGTCTCTGATATTCACCTCCCCAGTCGGTTTGAACAGCTACAATTTTACGACCGAAAGTACGCTCAACAAGGCCTTGAAATTCATGATTCATGAAATTTCTGAAAAACTTCAGATTTAAACTTAAGAAGATATATCCAAGTGAATTTACTAAAATCATCAATGAAGGTAACATAATATTTCTTTCCTCCAACAAAATTTGATGCAGGACCCCAAACATCAGAAAAAATAAGTTGTAAAGGATGACTCGAAACACTATTTGATTTTTGATAGGTGAGCTGATGACTTTTTGCTTGTTGACAAGCATTACAAACCGACTCACTTCCTTTAGTGCTAACACAAGGTAAATTATTACTACTAATGACTTTTTACACTATGGGAGCTGAAGGATGACCCAGGCGGTTGTGCCACCTTTCAAAAGATGGCTTGACGACTCCAAAAGCTTGCTTTATTGGGGATGTTGAAGGAAGAGGATAGAGCCCTTTGTGACAGCGCCATTTAAGGATGATGTTCCTCATGGCTCGATCCTTAATGAAAAAACAATCAGGGTGAAATTCTAGAAATGTTGAATTATGTTTTAGCAAGGCGATGAACAGATACAAGATTCTTAGCTGCTTTTGGAACATGAGAATTTGTTTTAGATGTAAATTCCGAACTGGGGATTGAACAATTGAATGACCAATATATTTGATTTCCATACCTGTGCCACTGGCCGTGTGTATCTGGTCGTTGCCGTTGTACTTCTCCCAGATGGACAGCTTCTCAAGATCACTAGTGATGTGATCGGTGGCTCCAGTGTCTGTGTACCAATTCATGTCCACAGAGTAACTCATAGCAGCAGCGACATGGCATTCATCAGGTACATAGTGTTCATCAAATCTGTGCCAACAACCAGACGCCATGTGTCCCACCTTGTAGCAAACCTGACAGATGGGACGACCATTGTCATCCTGACTTGGGATATTGGGATATTGCTTGCGTTGCTGCTAGTTGGAGAAGTTGCCATGCCCCTGCTGTCCACGACCACGACCTCCAAAGCCACGGCCAGAACCAGCACGTCCACCACGGCCATGCATATGTTGGTTGGGGAAGTTGCTGGAGCTCCGCATACGCTAACCACCACCACAGCCACCTTTTCTTGCGGAATTGACAGAGGATGGGGAGCTGCCTCCTTGTTGCAGCTCTAATCTTGTTTCAAAGCTCAACAACTGAGAGTATAATTTCAGGTAATTTAATTGGCTTGACCCATAGTTACAAGAGCGGAGGTTAATGGATTGTACTCAAAGTCTAGCCCGTTGAGAATAAAGACGACCAATTCTTCATCTTCCAGGGGCTTCCCAGCAGCTGCCATCTCGTATGAGAGCACTTTCATCTTCCCATAGTACTGAGATATTGTCAGATTATCCATCTTGGTGGTGGCGAGGGAGAGACGAACATTGATAGTTCGTGCACGAGTATGAGAGGCGAGCATGTCACCAATCATCTTCCATAGCTCGGCCGCCATCTTCGCGGAGGCTACCTGCCCCAAGATGTCCTTGGACAGGGAGGAGAAGAGGAACCCTAAGACCTGCTGGTCAAAGGCGAACCACTCCTCATAGGCGGGATTGTCCACCTTGATGACCGTGTCATCAGCTTGCTTTACTTCAATCTCGGAGGTTGGAGCAATGGCCTTGCCATTGATGAAGCGCTCCAACCTCGCGCCCCGTAAGGTCGCAAGAACTCGCGCCGTCCACACTGCGTGGTTTTGGCGCGTCAACTTCTCGGTTACTTGAGCACCGAGGAGAGGATTGGCAGCAGACGAGCTTGACGCCATGGAGATTGGAAACTAGTTTTCCTAGGCTCTGATTACCATGTAGAAAATTAGAGGAGCGAAAGAGTGGAACGTCAACACCGTATCTTGGGTCGATGACGGTTTTGTGGTAATAGATGCATCTAATGTGACGCAGATGATTACATATATGTAGCAAAGAGAGTTGGCCGGCCAGGCTCTATCTACAACGAAAGAGATTTACACAAGTCCTATCTCTAGTACAATTCAAACTACTGGCAGGTACAATCCACGCTATCTGTTACATCATATGTTTAACAGCCGCCGGAACACGGCAACAACATGTGCGCACGGTACGTCCCCGGCCGGTGCGACGTTACGTGCAATCCACCGTCGCCCGGCGACGCCGGCGTCCGGCGAACGCTACCTCGCTCACTAACCTTTGATCTCTCGGGAGATAAGGCTGTGATGCCACAAAAGTGAAGAGACCGTGCAACATGGGACCCCCTTCTGCCGAGGCCTGAGTGCCGGATGACCATCCATATCGCTAGCGGCAGAAATCACCACTTTTTCCAACCCCCGATCCATCGATCAACCCTATCCCGTCAATAAACTAATCGACGCCACAACAACGACAGGGGCACGCCGCGAGCTGCAAAGCGGGGGCACGATGAAAAAGCCGGGTGAACCGCGTGCCCAATCGCCCGGAGCACGGGACGGCACCCGGCACCGCGCGCGGCTTGCGAAAATATCCCGGGCCGGCACGGCAAGATGAGCCCCCGCTTTCCGCGCGCTTTATGGTCGTGTAGCGCAGCGCGGTGGTGAGCTAGCCGACTGGCCGACCCGGCCCGAGGAGCGTAGCGTAGCTAGCTTAGCTTGTGTGGTTGCTTGGTTGGGTCGGGTGGTGGCTGGTGCGAGGGAGAGGGCCGCACTCGGGCCTGCCGAGGCCGCATCCGGCAAGGTGCGGCCAAGCTGTGCGGGGAGGGAAGCAAGAAAGGTCAGAGCGGCGGCGCTCGTTCCAGGCTTCCAGCCGGGCGGGCACGCAAAAGTGGCCGTGTCCTGGCCGGCATCGCACTACCAGGGTCCAGGGCCCTGGCGATAGCCTGATCCCGTGGCCCTTTTCGTACAGCCTCCATCGATCCAGTTGCTGTAGTACGTGCGAGCGCAAGTAGGCACAGGTATCTCACTCTTCCGGCAACAGCAGATGCGTGCGCATCGGCCGGCGAGTGGCGCGGGAGCCGTACAGGAGATAGTCGTGTGCTCGGGTGGATCGGACGTCCTTTGTTGGGCGGCCTTCTTGTACCAGCTGGCAGCTGCTGACCGGCCGGCCATGATGTGAGATAGGGTAGGGTGGATGCGCCCCACTGGATCTTTGTGTCCAAACTCCAATGCAAGAAGCGGTGCATGCACAATTGCACAGCTGATGAGGAGATCCACGAGTAGATAGATCGTGGTCGTAGATGAGTTGGTCATGATCAGGTAGTAGAGATCAAAAGATGCGGGGGGTGAGTGCATGTCCGATGCGAAAGCTCGCGGGTGACCACCGCCGCACGATGATGGCGCCGTTGATGAGCGAGGAGTTGCTGCAGCTGCTGGATCGGATGGCCCTGACGGGTCGCGTCAGTGCGCGGGGGAGGATGCATTCATGCATGGCGATGGCAGGTGCTGAGATGGACCAACGGAACGGCTCATCTGATCTATCCCCTTGCTGGTACAGGATAAAACATGTTCGTGCACAAGAGCGCGACGGCCGAAAGTGGCCGGGGCCTAGTACATCTTTTAGCCTTGTTTGGTACGAACTGACATTATATTATTGTTGCCAAGTGATCGCCGAACGGTAGTGCATGCGTATTCGTGGTGCTACGGGCATACCGCTACAGTTGTGTAGGTAAGCTAGCTGCAAATGCTTTGAAGATAGAGTGTCGTGTGGTTTGAGCTCGTGGAAAGCTGATGGTAACCTGACACTATTTGTTTCCCCCCGCGGATTTTCGTTTTCGTTAGGCAGATTTACTGCAAAAGAGGGGAGGAGACGGCTCCCGCTTATTGCATATTGCTGATCTTGCTTGATTGGGGCTGCACGATTTTTGTTTGCTCCTACGGCGTTTGCGGTTGTACTTTTTTTTCCCTAAAAAAAAGATTAAGCCGTGACCCGGTTGGATACCACCGCCACAGGCCCATCGATCGCCAGCAGAACAGCAGGTGACCGGGCCAGCAACCTAGTGGCGACAAAAAGCATAAGTTGGGCCTTTCGAGCTCAGAGATTGGCCTACCTACCTACTATACCGACCTCATTAGGCAGGCCTTCCTGGCCCATTCTGGCGATCCGTAGGTTTTGCCCTGGTTCTTTTCTCATTCTGCTATTCTCAACAGGTCATCATCACACAAGTTCAGAAGATGGGAAACTATCCTCCGGTAAGAACTGCTAACACCCATCAAAGTAACTGTTGATGGGTGTTAGCAGTTCAGAAGTCAGAAGTCCGGGACTAGAGAGAGCATCATAACAGTATAACACCCATCAACAACCTGAGCTTACTGTCAATAATCATTTGCTAAGCAATTCACATGTTACTGCAAATGCAGAACAGTGTTCATCTGCACATGATGTATCGGACATCGGCTGACTCAAAGGGACAGGAATAAAAATGTTGCATAATCAAAAAAATCACTGGGGTCTCTATTCTTCATGATACAAGAACAGCAATTGTGTTCTGACTAACTAGAGCCAAGAGAGCTTATTCAGTTGCATGACCTAGCAAAGACCATTTTAACTGAGAACCAAATATAAGCTATGCAATCCAGCTTCAGTGCAAATCCATGTCATGTAATGGATGGGAAAGCTAAGCACTAACAGCACTGTTCTCTCCATTGAATTATCCCATGGAGAACACGGCCACAGATCCGTGGCAACGCTGGAAAGCACATCTCATCAGCATCAACATGCACATTTTCAGAGCGAGTTATCAATTTCAATTCAACAGAAAAAGTAATGCATCTTATGACATGAAACTCCATTGCAGCAACTCCTGGAGTTTATGCAGCATCTACTAAAGGGCATAATGATAGCAAGCTCGTATAATGATTTCATGGGGCACTGGCAACAACAGTTTTTTTGGCCGTCCTACTTCTAAGAAAAACTGTCAAACAATTATAAATACTATAAATTCCACATAGTCAACCTAGCTATACATTAAGGAACAAGGACAAAATTCAGTACTAGCTTGGACCAGGTTGTATCCAAAGAAAGAGCAAAATAGCACATGGATATATATCAAGTGGCATCTTGTGTGTTTCCATGCCAACCGATCATAAAGAATAGAAACAGTATTCATACAAATTCTCATAAAAGTCACTCTCAACTCTCATAAACAATATGCATTGTGCAACACTGAGATCACACTGAATATTCTTTTCTTAACTGCACACGGATATTCAGCAAGGCTAGAGAAAATCATCATGTAAAACTAACAATCGGAAAGACTAGCAAAAGAATTATCATTCAGCCATCTTAGTTTCTTTTTTATTTTTGAAAAAGATTACCATCCTAGTTTCTGCATTTATGCTTAGAGCATCAGAATTCAGAACAGAGATGCTCAGCTGCATCCATTCCTTGTTGCAGCGTCCATGGTAAATGAAGCTAAGGATACCAATTCAAACAGTACAGTTTCCATGCATATCGATCCAATTCCATGGTAGAATTGATTCTAAAAATCAAAGCACTATCACAAACATTTTCAGATCGGATTACCACAAAGTACATTTTAACAGCAACGCTAGGCATTCAGACATCAAGAGAGAATCATCTCGAGACAAACCCACACATCATCTATGGCACTCAAACATCACAAACTCAAATGGTGGTGGAGGTTCGTAGCCAAAAAACCTGCCGTCTCAAGGGAGAAGCCAAGCCGGAGGAGAGTTGTGCGAAGGGCCCTGCTCCGGGAAGTAGCCGTCTACATGGGGAGGTGGCCCTTCCGACCACTTGCCGATGTCGTTGCAGGGGTACTGCCTCTCATTGACACCTCGGAACATCATCTCATCGTCGTAGAAGCACCCATCATCCAAGAAGTAGACGCCGTCCTTGAACCCCGGGTACTGATCCGCCTCATAGGATCTGGAGCAGGCTCGCCCCACGAACAGCATCCGGCCACCCAGCGTGTCCAGCTCGCTCCAGCACCGGGGGTACTCATCAACATCCTCCTCCTCCTTGTCATCTTTTGGCATCTGCTGTTGGAGCATCCGGAACACCTTGAACGACGATGTCGGCGCGTGAGGATTGGGAGCGAACCTGACGACCATCAGCAGTTCCCCGCGGGACGCCACGAGGTAGCGAGCGCGGACGAACTCGGCGTAGCTGCGGCTGCGGCCCGCGTTCTGGAAGCGGATTAAATCCGCCACTACTCCCAGGACAGCCCCATCTCCATCCAAGAACAGCGTGCACTCGAGGATGTCTTCGCCTTGGCTGAGGAAATGGAAGGAGTCACTGTGGTAGACGACGTCCTCCAGTTCCAACCCGTGCCCAACTAGCGGGTCAGGCACGACATTGCAGGATGCCACCTCACCCCTCAGGCGCCAGAACGCGAAGTGGCGCCGGCGCGGCGCGTCGGCGTCCGGCTGATAGGTGACGATGCCGGCGGCGACGCAGTTCAGGCGATCCGGTGGGAACGAGAGGGTGGCGGCGAGGATGACCATGCTGTGGATTTGGTCGTCGTGGTCATCCTCCAGCACGTCGGGGACGGCGTGTGACTCTCCGGTGCGGATGTTGAGCAGCCGGTGCCCGTGGGTCTGGCCGTAGGCGAGGAAGGACCATGAGCCGTCGTACGAGCCGAAGTGGCGGGGCCCCGTGAGGGCCGTGAACTTGTTGTGGTCGCGGCGGCCGCTGAGGTAGCAGTAGACGCCCGTCACGTCGGCGGACGGGAGGAGGAGCGACGGGAGCTGGGGTGGCGCCGCCGGGGCGTCCGCGAGCTCCGCGAGCCACGAGTGGCAGGCGGTGGCCATGTTGACGCGGTCGATCGCGCAGGGGACGCGGCGGAAGATCTCGAGCACGATGTCGGTGGGGAGGTCCGCCCATGGGCGCGGCGCAGCCATGGGGGCCGAGGAATCGGGAGTTGGGGGGCGGAAGCTCGGTGGTGGATTGCGGAAGGGGAGACGGCGGGGATCGATGGATTGGAAGGCGTTGCGGTGGTGCTGCCTGCTGCGCGGCGCGGGGTCCCTTTTTGTTCTGGAAGCCGTTGGGTGCAGGGGAGGTGGTTGCAAGATCAGTGGGTAAACAAGCCGCTGCAAAAAAACAGGGGAAGCCCAGGTACTTCGGCAATGGATCGTGCCGGTAGAATTACTCGGGCCGAATTTGTTTAGGCAGACGGTGACGAGCCAAGCCCAACTAAATTTGAACTGGTTCATCAAAGAGGAGAACAGATACGGCCCAGCTAAAAATCCGAATCCTGCGTCACTTTTTCCAGAATTTTTCTCCGCCGGCCGGAATGCAATGGCGCGACCGCGCTAGTGTCAAAACTCGAAGCATCTGGACAAAGCAAGGACACACAAGACCAGCGTAAACCAGTTCTCTAGCGCTAATCGATGCTTGACCTGTAAGTTTCTCGAATCTTCTCATGGCCGGTGCCCCGGTCCCTCCTCTAGTCCACTTCCCGTCCTGAAAACGCGACACGCCTCCAGCCGCCCGTCACCACGTACCCCCCCTCGCCGCCGGGACACGCGTCCGGCCACGCCGCTGCGCTCCTTTATTAAAGCCCACGCCTGACGCCACCCTCGCCGTCGTCAAGCCAAGCTCGAGCGAACACGCTACAACACTCATCCAAACAACGCGCGCGCACACACGAAGCGGAGCATCGCAGCACCGGCATAGTCGCAAGCATGGCGCAGGAGAGCCTGAGGCTGGTGTCGCACCCGATCGCGGCGCACGACGGGCGTCTGCCGCGGCAGTACACGCTGGAGGGTCAGGGGGCGAAGAAGGACATGTCGCCGCCGCTGGAGTGGTACGGCGTCCCCGACGGCACGCGGTCGCTGGCGCTGGTGGTGGAGGACATCGACGCGCCGGACCCGGAGGGCCCCATCGTGCCGTGGACGCACTGGGTGGTGGCCAACATCCCGCCCACCACCAAGGGCCTCCCCGAGGGGTTCTCCGGCAAGGAGGCCGCGGCGGGGCGCGAGTACGGCGGCGTCCAGGAGGGCGTCAACGACTGGAAGCAGCCCGGGTGGCGCGGGCCCGTGCCGGAGTCGCGCGGGCACCGCATCCAGTTCAAGCTCTACGCGCTCGACGACGAGGTGCACCTCGGCAACAAGGTAAAATCTTCGTGTGCCATGACGTGATTTTCTTCTTTGCGTCTGTGGAGGTGCTGATGAAATGATTGGGGCTGTGCCGTGATTTTTGCAGGTGACTAAGGATAAGCTCTTGGAAGCCATCGAGGGACACGTGCTTGGTGAGGCCGAGCTGGTCGCCCTGTTCTAAGGAGGCACCGCCACGTAGTACTGTTATGGGTTCTGGGTTCTTGAATCTTTGTTGGGCGGTGTGCCTTGTATATTTGTGGCAACCTTGTAATTTTGATCTAATAAAAGAGAACTCAGTTGTGGTCGTGAAGTGAATCATGTGGTAGAGAGGTTCAGGTGATGTTTTTTTTTAAAAAAAGGAAAGGTTCAGGTGCTCCCGCGGGTTAGGGTGCTCCTATGCTCTGCTCCCGATCTGCTCCCGATCCATGGTGGTTCATGCACTGATTTCTTTTTTGTTTCTTCTTGCATAAATTTTTATTTTATCCTAATTTCTACATGACTGTAGACGATAATAAGAAGTATCTATTCATATTTGAATTTTCAACACACATCTAAAGGTGAACCTTTCTCTCACATGGTATATCTGGGTGGTGTTTGGTATTGAAAATCCACTTGCACTAGGCATGTACTATACCAAACATCACTTGCACATGTTAGTCAATACTACTGAGGGCTTTACAGCTGCCTAGCATTTGATTTGTACTCCAACAGCTTAAAAAAAAAGACACCTTTTACCGTAAGAAAGAATAAATATCCGCAGGCTATTTAATTCATTCATGTACATTTGATCTTTATATATTAATTCATTCATGTACATTTGATCTTTATAAATATTTTGGTGCTTAACTATTTCGGTGCTTAACTGAGAGAACTCAAGCCGTCATTTTTAACGCGTGCGTGCTAGTAGCCTCTGCCATTCCACCAGCCATTCACAGGATATCAGTTCACACGGTGCATTTCAGTTCACACGGTGCATGACACACAGAATGCAGTTCACACAATATAAGAAATGAGATGAAACTACCATCACAGTTCACCATCAGAATTCGCCATCATAGTTCACTTGACAGACTTAACAGAAACAAAATGCACTTGACAGACTTTAATGACCAGAACCTGCAAGATATATCATAAGTCATAACAGACTCAACATTCTCAAAACATCCAACAACATTCTTGATCAGAACAGTCTAAAATCCAACAGCCAACAGCCTTTTTATTAGAACTGAGAAAGTGAGCTGTTAGATGCTATAGAGCTAACTGTTACACTAACCTCAGTTGTAATCAGAAAATAATTTTTTCTTCAAATACTTCATTGTATTTGCATGCTCTAGCTTTTTTTTTTGCCCCATTAGCCTTGGGATTTCTTCCTCCAGATCCTCCAGGTCTACATGCTCAAGATAATCTTCACCAAACAAGTATTAATTTTAGCCCAGTGAGATCAATTTTCCTACTGAGCTTATTGTGCAGTATGACTGTATGAGTCATTTTATTATAATCAAAGTGCTCTCACATGAAAAACTACCTCCGCCTTGAGCAGATCTCGCGCCGCCACCGCTGCCCTGCTGCTCCGCTTGCCGCATAGTTGCTATCGCCGCTGGTAGGGTTAGTCGCCGGTGCAGGGTCGAGGGGATTATTTAGGGAGGAGCATGGCGGAGAGGAAGATTTGGGGGAAGAAGCGCGTGCTTCTTCGGCGCTAGACGGAACGCCGGAAAAACACGCGCGCGGCCGAGCACAACGGATCCACGCCGCCGTCGATGACACGGAGCGGAACGTACAACGCGCTCCGGGACTCGGCGTTTTGCGTCGGAGGACGCGCGCGTGCCGTCGAGGAACGAGACGACGGCAACGCCCTCTCTCTTCAGTTAATGACTGCCACGGAGGCTAATTGCGCTGACGTGTACGCAAATAGACGGCAGCCGGCTGTTCATTGTACGTGCCCTCAATAGTGCCGTAGGCCCGTAGCCGTCCAAGGAAACACGTCCGGGGCTCCCGATCATCCGACGAAACCCGTCGAAGCACGCAGGGCCGTCCCGTGACCGCTGCCCGCTCGGCGCTGGCCTGTAGGCGCGGTGGCCACGCCGGCACGCCCCATCTCCAGTCGGGGGCACCGCACTGGGTCGGTCACCGCGTACGAAGGTTGGCGCCGGTGGAGAAGTGACAGCAGCGTGCCAGGGGCCGAAACGGGCAGGAGGTGAGGTAACGGTGGAAGTGGAACGTTGATGACGGCCGCAGGGTTCAAGTGGGCTGGACCGTCATTTTCAGGGCAGAGTGATAAAATGGCACAAAATCAAAATATGTACGATTTTCCTCTCTAATTCTGATCTGTTTACGGCACAAAGAAAACGTGATCCGTTGGGCTCGATATCAGTTTAAACGGGCCGTGGGTCACGTATGCGGCCCGTTTATGATCCAGAAGGTTACGGTCACTTCCCAGTTCCCACTGATCATGGATCTGAATAACTTCTCTACAACACTGATCTTTTGTCACGAAAATAAACGCTACCAGTACAAACACTCCGCCCTCCCGCGCCGTCGCGCGCCTACTACAGCTGGATGGTGACGCCCCTGGCTCCCATGCCCGACAGCCGCTGCTCCGCCGAGCCCTCCCTCTCCATGCCGCCGCCGCCGCCGCCGACCCTGGCCGCGTCGTGCCTCGTGGCGTCGAACTTCTCCCCGTCGCCCCAGAGCGCGTAGGCCTCCTCCCCGTGCGCGGCGTCGTCGCCGATCATGAGCTGCTCGTCGGGCATCCGCAGCGGCATCACCGTGCCGATGGCGAGCAGGATGAGCGAGGTCACCACGACGTTCCACGCCACCACGAACGCGGCGCCGGCCAGCTGCTTCCCGACCTGTCCGATCCCGCCGCCGTAGAACGCACCGCGGAGGCCCGGCACGGGGGACTCGATCTCCAGGAGCCTCGGCGTGGCCAGGAGCCCCGTCAGGATGCCGCCCAGGAACCCCGCCACGGCGTGGGTGTGGAACACCGCCAGCGTGTCGTCCACCCGCATCAGCAGCGCCGACTTCTTGTGCAGGATCATCATGGTGAACCAGGGGACGCTGCCCGCGAACACGCCCATGATCACCGCCGCCCACGTCTGCACCAGCCCTGCAGCAAATCACACGATTTTTTTTTTGCCAATTCATCAAATTTCACACAAATATGAAGTGAAAACTACTTACTAGTACTACAATTTTGACTACTAGTAGTACTGATTTGAATCGGATCATGTTTACATCATTATAGCTAATTAAGGCGGCCTAATCGTGTCGCGTAAAGTATTAGCACGGCGACTAGTGAGCCGCGGCGCCGGGGACTTGGCTCTTAGGACTTAGGAGTAGGAAAAGGTAGCCATCGCGCTCGACAGATTAGTAATAAGAACAAAGAAAGGAATCCCGTTATGTCGTGACGCGGCACTGTTCGTTTTCGTTCGAGCCCGGCGCGCGCGTTGATTGGCTGCCTGCTGCGTGTTTTCCTCCGTCCTCTTTTGACCGTGCATTAGTTTTTGCCATCCGTTCTGAAGAATTTTCTGATCGCTTGATGTTGAAATGGAACCTGATGATACAACCAGATGTCGGATGCTCCGACGACCCAGAGACGATGGATGGGGCCAGATCAGCAGGAGCATGTCGTCTCAGCGTACGCGACCCGGGAGACCGAAGTTTCTGAGATGTACGGAGAGGAAAGGCCGTACGTGCTCGCTAAGGGAGATAGGCATAGGGGTGATAAGATAAGAGCAAGAGCAATGGTTTACCTGCTCCGGGGGTGATGCAGACGAGGCCGGTCATCATGCCCTGCACGGCGCCGATGACGGACGGCTTGCCGAAGAAGATGACGTCGAGGCAGGTCCAGGTGAGGAGGCTGGTGGCGGCGGAGACGTTGGTGTTGAGCACGGCCACGGACGCCGCGATGTTGGCGGCGTACGGGGCGCCGCCGTTGAACCCGGCCCAGCCCATCCACAGCAGCCCGCCGCCGGCGATCATCAGCAGGATGTTGTTCGGGGAGAAGCGCTCCCGGTCGCTCTTCAGACGAGGGCCCACCTGCCAGCCGCACGCAACCCATTCATTAGCAGCCCATCATCATCTCTATACTTTGCCTAGCTAGTTGCGTTCTCGCCATTGCAAGATGTATGACACGGCGATTGAGACCTCAAACGACGGCAACATCGCCAAGTTGCATCGACCATCTATCACACCAGCAGCCGAGACCCAGAGAGCGGACATCCAATCCAACTTGTTCACATGTTCCTTCCTTTGGGGGGTAAAAGTTGTAAGCCTTTTCGCGTGCAGCCATCAGCAATACGAATGTCATGTGGTTGTCAAAAGGAAGAAGGAAGAAAGAAAAATCTGCAGCGGGACGCATTAATCTCTCCGTCTAAGGTGACTTTGAATCTAGACGCGCTGCTGCTGATTCTATTATTGTGAATCTGTGATGCAGCGGTGGGCACCCGCGCGTGCATTCCCACAGTAGCGTCTCCGCGAGGAATCCACACTGGCTGCTGGCTGCTGGGTCAAACTAACATAATAATGCAATCCACGCCTACCAAACACGTTAGCAAACGTCGCCGCCGCCCGCCGGCCGGTTGGGACCGAGAGTGACGTCACCATCCCGGCGAAGACGTGGGTGAACAAGGGAGAAAAATTGAAGGCACAACATGTAGAAGCACGTACCCAGTATGCGGCGGTGAAGCCTGCGACGCCGGAGGAGAGGTGGATGACGTATCCGCCGGAGTAGTCGATGACGCCCCAGTGGTAGAGGAAGCCGCCGCCCCAGAGGCTGAAGGCGCCGACGGTGTAGGAGAAGAGGAGCCAGAGCGGGGTGAAGGCCATCCAGGCCTTGATGTTCATGCGGCCCAGCACGGAGCCCGCCAGGAGCACCAGCGTGATGGCGGCGAACTCGAACTGGAACAGCACCAGCGTCGCCTCCGGGTAGAAGGGCTCGGTGCGGGGGGTGTCCCCGTGCGCCGTGGCCGAGAGCGAGGCGCGGCGCACCAGGTAGCCCTGGGAGAGCGCCACCCCGGCCTTGCCCCAGAACGGGAGGAGGCGCTCCCCGAACGCCATGCGGAAGCCCACCAGCACCCACACCAGCAGCGACGAGGCGTAGGCGTAGAGCGCCATGAAGGCCGAGTTCACGGCCCACTTCTTCTTCACGATGCTGCCGTACAGCACCACCAGCCCAGGCATGGACTGGATGCCCACCAGCGTCGCCGCCGTCAGCTGCCACGCGTTGTCGCCCTTGTTCAGCCAATCCGGCACCGCCGGGAGCGACGCCGCGTACGCGCTGGACGCCGCCATGCCGCTCCGCTCGTGCCGGTGCCGGTGCCGGGCGGGAGGAGACGCGCGCGGACCGGATGGGTGGGTGGCTGCTGCTTTTGTGCCCCCGTGCCCGGGCGCGCGCGCGTTTAATACCAGTACGATGCAAGTTTGCGATTAGTTATGCAAGGTTAAGTTAACCAAGTGGATGATAAGGGGCAGTTCAGTTCGTGAGCGGCATGAAGCGGCCAATTAGATTGCGAGAGGGGGAGAGACCAGACGAGGCAGGAAGGTCAACCCGGCAGCCACGAATGGCACACGGCATACGGCGTGTTGCGTAGAGCACTTCCCCATCGTCAATTCATTTACGGGATCTGTTTTCATTTCTCCCGAGAATCTAGATGGCGACATGTCTTTAGATTGTTCTGAAGACAAATGACAAGAACCGATCGGCCGTTCCACGGCTTGGAATTGTTTTAGGCCTTAGTTCCTAATCTGGGAGTGGCAAAATTGGCATTTTGCTATAAATGCGCAACTGTAGCATTTTGTTTGTATTTGTGAATTATTATCCAAATATTGACTAATTAGGCTCAAAAGATTCATCTCGCAAAGTACAACAAAACTGTGCAATTAGTTTTTGATTCCGTATACATTTAGTACTCCATGCATGTACCGCAAGTTTGATGTGATGGGGAATCTTCTTTTTGCATAGTGTCAAAGTTGGGAGTTTGGAGGGAACTAAACATGACCTTAATATATACGTCCATTTCGTCGTTTCTATAAGTTGTGGACCTTTAGACTAGGGCTTCGGGAGGGGCTTCTCCACCGGCTTCACCCGAAGCCCTACCAAACAGCAGTAGCGCAAACGGCTTCGGGAAAAAAAACCCTGAAATCCCGCTAACCGGAGCCAAGAGACGGAGCGAGAGCCAAAAAAACCGGCTCCCTGCGGCTTCTTCCCCTCCCGTAGCTGCCCCAGTAGCATGTGTTCTTTAAATTCATGAAAATTACACTCAAAATGCCATTCTGTGCAAGATTGAACTAACCTGAGAACTCTGCGGCCCGCCGAACCTGCCATGGCTGACCTTAGCGCGCGGCCTGGCAGCCCCAGGGTCACAACAATGCGGTGGCGTTAGAGCAGCAGGGAGCCCATGACGCAGGGCGGCGAGGTAGCGCCATGGCAAGGTTGGAGCAGCAGAGGAGTGCAGCAGCGCGGCGCGACGGACTTGAAGCAACGCGGCGTGCCAGGGAGCGGAGGAAGCGATGCGGATGAAAGAGACGGACGAGCAGGACCGAAGAAGATAAGGTTGCCAGCACCAGGGAGTAGATAAAGAAGGGAGAAAAATAAGAAAAATAAGAATAAAGGAAGGGAGGAAAAAATGAATGGAGAAAAAAGTAAAAAAGAAAAATAAGGAAGGAAAAAAAAAAGACCTCTCACGTAGTAGCTTTATGGGTAGATAGCACATTTCACTCTCATATTTATTTTTTAAATTTCTAATGAACTCTATTTCTAATGAACTCAAATTTCGAAGTAATGCTAATCATCCAATTTATCAATTCAAACAATCCACGTAGCTAAGGGTATATAGGATATTTGATCTCTCACATCCATTTCTAAGAATACAGGAGAAACCGTTTTGCTAAACACTTTATAGAACGGCTTTAGCTTCCACGGAGAAGCTGCTCCACCAAAGAAATCGTAGTCGGAGCCATTTCAGCCACAGCCAGAGCCTTGCCAAACAAACCCTAACTAGTTAGGGAGATTCCTAACCCGGACTGTCAAACCTGTTGGAGGAAGATACTGAAAGATATGGCGCCTCACCTCACCACACTCTGCCATTCCTGAGTCGAAGTGTCAAACCCAAGACCAGCAAGGCTGATCGATGGAAGAAGAAGACGGGGTTTGCATACTTCGCAGCAGGCACCGCGTCTTCTCGGAATTTGCTGGCTCCTTGTCTCAGACTTGTCGAGTCGCTGTTGGCAACGGCTGGTACGGTATATTCTGACATCCAGACTGACTATGGCCCTCCATTGCGTTGAACCCTTGACCACAGAATCGGGCAATGAACAAAGTGTACGGTGTGGTAAAGCCTAGGCAGTTTCTTGGAAAGAGCTTATACATTGCCAACACGACCCGATGAGCTGGGGCCGGACTTCATTGTTTCACTCGAATGAACTCAAAGACATCCACTGCTCTAGTACTTACTGCCAGCTCTGCTCACCGGGTGAAGCAACTTCAATAGTTCAATGTCAGGGTTTGGGACCGGATTCCCACATAATTATGGTCGTGGTAAGCAGGCAATCCCAACTGGCATGGTCTACCTATGCTTCTCTAGTTTATCCCCACCAGAGATTTTTCTAAACACAACTTGATTATCCAATTTGCAACAGGTGAAGTGAAGCACATGAACGCACACTGTGGCAAACAGCCGGAGACCTGAGCGACCAGTACCAGAATAACAATTTACAGAGTATTATAGTACTACCCTACATGCAACTATGAATGCAGATCGCACAAGGCGACCAGGTATACCGGAACACTCACCGGAGCTCAAATGATGGGAGACATGTCCACCATCATGTAACATTGCTGGATTATGATAGACAGCAAGTTGAGATAAACTTCTTCTGGTGGCACAATAAAGGTCCTGTTTGGCACAGCTCCACTCCTAAACTTCAGCAACTCCATCAAAAAATTCAGCCAAACACCCCAACTCCAAAACTCCATGGAGTTGCCAACTCCATGGAGCTGTAGTGCAAAGGAGGTGGAGTTTTGGAGCACCTCTTTTGCTGCTCCAGAAACCACTCTTTTGAACCTCCTCGTGGAGTTGGTGGATAATTACCCACCAATGCCACTTGTTATCAAAAAAAACGTTTCGTTCTATTCCGCTATTCCCCGTCCCGCGCCTCCCTCCGTCACCTCTATTCTCACGACCGTCGCCCGAGCCCCACCGCCGGCCGCATCCCCCGCCGCCGGTCGCCCCCACCGCCGCCTGCCCTAGCCTCGCCGCCGGCCGCACCCCCCGTCGCCCGCCCGAGCCCCGCCGTCGGGGCCGCCGCCGGCCGCACCCTCCCGCCGCCGGCAGCACCACCCACCTGCTAACGGTGCCTTCCCCTCCTCTTCCTTCGGGTGACCAGTGGGCAACGGCAGAGAGAGGAAAAAGAAAGGAGGAAGAAAGGAGGGGGGAGAGGATGACAAGTGGGGCCTGAATTGGGGGCAACAATGGCAATTAACACTGAAATCGTTTTTTTTAGCTGAGAGTACCCATCTAGGCAAACACCCCATTTTATTTCTGGAGTTCTGGAGTGGAGCTGACTCTACCTGAAGTTTTGGAGTAGAGCAGCTCCACCCAGAGCTGGAGCCATGCCAAACAAGATCAAAGTAATCAACTTCAAGCTTGCCTCCTGGATCTGGCAAGGTGAATCTACCAGATTAAATACGGCGGCGATCCAATGAATTTGATCATGCATCAAATCAACCAAGTCTTAAGACTAGGTTACATTAGGTATCATCATAAATGCCGATGGTCAACGTTTGAATAGGTGAATTAAATTGATGCCAAATATCTCCTTTATATGTCTTGCGAGCTCAACATGTTTGAGTTCTCTAATTTTATCAAGGGCCCTTTTGTTAACTACCAACTATTTGGTACATGAGCTCTTTTACGGTACCCAATACTACTACTTAGTTGTATATAGTATATATAAGATCTAAATGTTCATGATTATGGATGGTTTAGTAATTATTACATGTGAAAAGTGATATTTCAAATGGAATGGCCTTTTAAAGTTTATGTTAGTGTCAAAAATAAAATTTTAATGATGTTATTTTGTGTTCTTTTACCATGATACTCTTATACTACCTATACTACTCATGTATACTACGGTGAATGTTTCAGTAGTATACAATTAATCTTGACCGTTGGATGTTTGTATACTAGTCCTTTTCGAACACTAGTATAGCCTAGTATTGTGTACCGTAAAAGAGCTCTTAGTATGCTACATAGTTTTGTATACCTGGCAGAAACCAGTCTCAGTTTTCACCACCACTGCTCCAGGTTGATAACAATGCTGGCAGCCAAAATGTTAGATTTTCTGGAAATTGCCAACAAGATCAAAACATAATTTCAAAAGGCAATACAATTTACAGAATAGAATTTTACTAAAAGTTGGTCCTGAGTCCTGCTCCTGACATAAGACACCCAGTGATCCAGAGACTACAAATAGTACAAAAATGATGGAAGCCAAACAGAAAAAAAAATGTTATTTGACAACTTTCGGAGAACGAGTGTTCTCCTCATGTTTGAAAATATCTATTCTTGTACATCACCTCTTCAGGAAGAGAATAGGTCACTTGCACTGTACAAAATCAATACCCCCTTATCTTTTACAACACCACCTACAATCTGGACTAAAGTCAACCAACGTCATGCGTGCCGGCGTGCTCTCAATAAAATTAAGCTGGCTGGAAATCAATGAATCAAGAATCTGTGATTGATATTATGTCCTTATAGTTCTATCAAATTCAACTTCACATGGGCACCATCGACTGTATACTTCCAGTGCCAGGTTCCACTGTCCATCATGTCCTCACTTATAGGATCCAAGTTAACAACAAAACCTGATGGGCAACAAGAAACTCATTCAGGAAAGGATGCATTACATAAGTTATTAGTACAAAAAGAAGTCAAGATAGAAGCAAACTTCTAGATTGGACTTTCAGAACTAATGTGTTGCACTACTAGCCCTACAGAATTTTTTATGCATATTTGCATGACTCTTCAGAAATCTATATACAGGTACTCTTATAGTCTTATTAAGTATAAATTAGACCAAGTCATAACATTTGCATATATATACTAGCATGAATATAATGATCACAATTCAGAACATATTTTTTAATCACAATGGATTGGATTATATCAAAGTAGAAAGCAAGAAGGTTCACTACGCGAAAAAAAGGGTTTGCTCGCTCATCAACTAGTAAACGACTAAAAAGGAGCACAGAAAGCATCATAGGATACATCTAACTAAAAGACCTGCTCTGTCCTGAATGATGCACATTCTCTGGCCATCGGGAACTTCAAATACATGGTTACCCTGGTAGAACAAGGAGATCAGAAAATAAGACAAAGAACATTGAGTTGTAAATTGTGCTTTTTATGAATAACCGCACCTTCAAGACTACATCCTTTGCCTCAAATTCCGCATTTCCATGAAGAATAATTTTTACAGATTCCGATCTCTCAACGTCATGCTTCCAATAGACATTACTAGGAGAAATCCAATTGATCCCTTCATTCACAATTTTAACATTCTGCAGTCTGCATCTCCCACACCTTTCAACAAAAGTTGCATTAAAAATCCATACTTAGGGGATATAATAACAACCATATTTTTAAAGTAGGATGCTACCTTGCACCATAGTGCAGTATGTGTTCACCATTTTTGTTCTTCTTGGTTGAACCCATGATGTTGTCAGCTAGAATAATAAGGCTTCCATCCAGCTAAAGAATTTAACATATAAACTTAGATTGGTACAAACGGGCAAAGTACGTGCAAAATTATATTTTTGATTTTTACCTCAACATTTTTCCATAGAAATTCTGCAACCTCTATTTGCAACTCTGAACCTTTAGAAATAGAGCCACCTACGAACTGCGTGGATGAAAATTTGGGTGACCATCAAGGTATAGATAAGGTAAAGACCGAAAGGTTAGATATAGTACAGTGTTTCAGAATGTAAGAAGCCAAGAACTGGCAACAAAGCATAACAGTCTGCAGGAGTTCCACAGTCCATACTCCACAGGGCAGTATGGCACAAGGACCAACTTGTCCATCTCACACACTTTGTAATGGTAATTCTACCACATTTCCCTTTTATCTATTTGACATGAAGCAAGCAGCTACTCTCTCTTTCAATTTCAAGTTTCTTCTTGTGCAGCAACTGACCACATCTTTTACAAGCAATCCAAACCAGCTCCATCTCTTTCATGCTCAGCTCGCTCAAGATCAACATTTGTGTTTTATACATATCAGATATAAGGACATGTCATTATGTCACAGCACCAAACAGTATAATGGTACTTATTTCATAGGCATTGAGATACTGTGGTACTATGTGTTCTGTCCCAAACAACAGATTGATCATTTTTTACATAATTGTTGGTATATGTGAGCTAAATGCAGATCAAAGAGTGTATCAAGACATGTGTCAAGAACTGTCACATGACAGGTAACTGCTGCTCAAAGTTCACGAGAGACATAAAGCGAATAACCTTTTGCAGCTCAAAGACATATCTCATGTAGAATAAATTATCTAATAATGGAGAGAAGAAAGCTACAGATGTCATGTTTACCCATCGAATGCTAATCTGTTAAAGTAATATACCTTTTGGTGTATGATGTCCCAGAATGGACCTAAAGCAGGATGAAGAAATATGAGAAATGGTGGTCCAGAATGCAAATACTCGCTGTTATCTTTGACCTGTTTGAAAAATTTAAATAATCTATAAGAAAGGTAATTCTAGAAAACATCTCCAGACTAAAAAATTTTTTAAATAAATTATGAGAAAGATGACCAGCAAAACACCTAGAAGCAATACCTTATGGAACGCTACCTCATGCTAAATGTGAAATAAATTCATGAAAACTAGGTAGGCCAAGCATAGGACATTTACCATGGGAACATCTATGCTGCATCCAGAAAGGAGGTCATGAGCATTACGCATAATGTCAAGGAGTGAACCCTCTGGAGTCTGTAGAGCAACCAAAGTGTATTTTTGAAACATGATTCAGAAAAAAAATTCAGCTGTTAAGTTACTACTGCAAATTCTGTAACATTGGTACAATAAAACACACTACATACAAATCTAATGGTTCCAAAAGGATCTTAAATTAATATTATGATGCTATTATCAACACAAATATATTTTGAGTGGATAACTGGATATTATCAACACAATTTGTCTCCAAAAGAAATTAAGTGAGTCAGCAATTTTATATCTGTAAGAAAATGGGCTGACGTATCCAACTGTAGGTGCAGAACAAATGTCATTCCAATAAGGCCTGGTAACCAGCTGAGGCCACCAAACTCATTTAAGTCAAGACCAGCATATCAGACCACATGCTTAGCATACACATTGCCGAGTGCTGACCTACTAAAGACTGAACTCAGGAACACCAAGTAACTTACACAAGATCAAACTTCACTTTTACAGTTTGTATAAAAAGCAAGTTTGTGTGATCCACTCGTTTGACCTTTACCCTGTTAAGACTAAATCCAGGTTTCCAGACAAATTATGAATGTACACCAACACAAGGATGTCCGAGAAAAAACTATCATAAATCATATATATTAAAAAATGGTGTAAGTGTTCCCCCCTAGAATAAATCATCTTCAAATTAGAGGTTACAGCAAGACAGATAGAAGGTCGTCATCTCTAATCTGCAGTCCTGCATGGGATAGCATGTGATCTATGCATTGCTCGCAGAGTAAGACATTAACCTGGTGCAATGATCTGCCTTCTGATTTCAGCTTCTTTTTAGCTGATGAAGTGACTCTTTTCCTTTCATTGTATACAATGAAAGTGTCAAGCTCACCTGTTAAATAGGAAATAGCTTAAACTCAACATAACAAAGGGAACAAGTCATTGCGCAGAGATCAATAAATTGATTACCAAACATGTAACTACTTACATACTTTCTATTCCTTTGCTGCATTTGTAGTTATATGTGTTCATAAAATTATCTGCAATATTTTGCATTGTGCACTCTAGCCTGCCTCCAGCAGCACTGTCACAAACAAAAATTTATTAAAAAGAATAAGATGTAGAATCACAATAAATTACTTAAAATGATAAGCAGTAGGATCATAATGATTGAACAGAGTTGCATTTATCTGACAATTTATGCCTGCTCACAAGTCAGACACAAGCACACATGCCATTAATACTCAACACAACGCAATAACAAATAAAGTCTAAACCACTACACCATCAATCAGAAGCATGTGTTGGAATAGTTCAATCTGTCAATCTACAGTGAAATAATCAAAGGTTTATTACAGATTCCTTGATTGCCTGAAGCAGGTAAGGCATTCAAAATTATAGAATCAAGACCCATCAAGTCATCAATGTCTGTTAAACTAGGTCTTTGAATGTGTATAGGCTAACAGTAGTTGTGCACAGCAAGACAGAAGACCCAGACATGCTCAGGAAAATGTGAACATAGTAAACTACATAAGTTATAAACAAAAAGAGTTGAGCAGTTGATCTGCACCAAACAATTAACAATCATTGGTGATTTTGGATTATACGATGTGTGAAATTATCTTACAGCAAATAAGAATCGGGTCCAATTTGAATGTCTATCTATATTTTGCCAGAAATAACTAAATAAGCATAGCTACCTCAGTGCGGTTGATAAATTACTATAGGTTTTCTTGCTACTTCACATCAGCAACAAAGCAATATGCAATAATTTTAGGCCAAAATATCAAACAATTCTTCTATAAATAAAATAAATGATGAAACAGCATGTTAATTATCGTGCGATGAGCCCAAGCCTAAGCATGCAGTACCGAAAACTCAGCAGTTGCCAATGGTTATATAAGAGATTGGAAGTTTAAGGTGAATTACTGAAAAGGGAGTACCTACACTCAAAGCCCAGATGGTCCACATAAGATACTGACTTTTTCAAATTCAGCACCATCCCCGGCAAGCAACTAGCATTTTTACGGGATCCAACTTCCTCTACTGCTTGCAGATCAACATAGAGAATGTTTGTATTTGCTGGATAGCTAACCTGCGAACTAAATTTAGAGAGTAGATGATAAATAATTGATAATATATTGCCCATTTGTATTATTTGATATCTATAGAGCGAAAAATCAATGTCAAATACATCTCTGGCTCTCTTCATCCCACCAAACTGACTGAACTGAAGCAGATATTCTTCAAAGTGGGAAGAAGCACAGAAAGAAAATGTTCTAAAAACTACAATTATCATCATATAAAAAAATACTTATAATCATATAATACCAACAAAGACCCGTTCGCAATTATCATCATATAATACCAACAAATGATTGTCATCCACATTTTGTAGCTTAGTTCAACAACAAAGACAGTAGGGGAATTGGCTTTGTGAACCACTCAACTTTTCTGGTCCACTTCAAGTGGTATTTTGCTAAGGCCACATAACCATCGTTTTCCCCATAACTGTCCATACTTGCATTTCCAATTTCTAAAAGTCAACATTACATGTTTTTTAATTTCCGCGTGCAGTTCGGAATGGTTCAAAGAAACATTACCTGCCAGCAGTTACTGTAGGTTCTGGGATGCCATACTTTTCAAACTCAGTGTACTCAATGCAAGTGATACCATATGACCACAGTCCCTCGCGGTTTTGTTTCTCAATAAGAACGTTCACCCCTTCAGTAGCACCCGGTCTTCGCTCACAAGATGCAAAACCTAATTTCTGAAGCACAATATGTCAGAACTCCAAAGTTAGAAAACAATGCACTACGAGAATTTGATGGTGCAAAAATAGGCATTGTACTTCAGATAAGTATCAGCAATCGAATAGGATAACACTTGTCCAATGTTTACTTTACCTTATTGCATCGGAGGCCTATTCCTGCCAATGCCATCATGGTCAAATCAGTTGCAGCAACAACATTGCTGGAAATAACAAACAAGATCCTCAGTTATTACTGTTTAAAAATGATTTGATTGACAACGGAAAAAAAATCATTCTTGAAACAAACCTGACTTGGCGTACAGTTGCACCCTTTCTGCCACGTCGCTGTAACCATTGGAATATACCTCTATCATATGCAAGTTTCCAGATAGCACCATGACCACCAGGTTTACCAACAGGGAAAAGTGATTTGCTGATTAACCATTTACCATCCTCAGAATTTACTACAGGTACCAATGGCTACAAAAACCATTGAAGAAATTTCGTTAGAGCTATATTAAACTCTTGGCCAGTTTGAGTAAATTCAGATTCTATGGGCTACAAAGGAACACTCTAATGAGTGGATATTATCAAAGATCCTTAGTTGAATACCTGTTCAAACAACCGGAAATTGTCACGGCCTCGGCCAAACCAATCAAGTTTTTCACATATCGTAATTATATGCTCATGGTTATTCTTCACTGAACTAGTCATGATTGCAACCGGGGTTATACATTGATGTCCAAAGATCTTGAAGTGAAGAAACTCTCTAGCCTGTCAAACAAAGTAGTGCCCCACATAATTATATAACTGCCTATAGAGATTTATAACAAATTTAATCTTTTATGAACTTAAGTAGTCCAAAAATATCATGACACTTCCACAAATCGAAAAGGAATTGAAAAACTAGTTGCTACAGTGCTCTTTCCTTCTAAAAAAACTGACAGGATCAATGTCCCTAAAAACAGGTGTTACAGTAGAAAGAAACACCAATTTACTAATGTATGTCGGTGCCACAAGTCGGTAAAAAAGAAACCATATGCAAAGAAAAGTTTCATATGCAAATCAAAAGCACCTGCAGATCCCGTATCAGCCCTTCCAATAGAGACCTCCCACAGTAAGGAAGCAATGCAGCAGGAAGGGATTCACCAGTATCTGAGTCCACTAAACCAAGACGATCACCCGCACCACCAATCGGATAAATTTCACCCAGTTCTGGCAAACCCTAGAAAAGATTATATTTCAGTTTGCACCTTGTGAGAGAATACAGATGTCTTAAGCAATCTGCACTTGAAATAAGAATATCAAAGCTAATACAAATAATTAAAGATATCCTGATTATCAACTTTTTAGTTAATGTGGTATGCGAAACAACCTTGATTCCCCACAAAGCTGCTTGAGATGCATACTCTGTATCCTCCAATAGATTAAGTCCACTGGGAACATGGAAATCAACAAACTTGTCTTTGCTAGGTCGGTGCATGCGGTCCTTTGAGGCTGAAAGGAGCTCCAATGCCATAATTTGATAGCTGAAGCAAATAAAAAGGAGCATCAATACTATCAGTACTAATTGCTGATATAACTGTCAGACAAATGCAATGGCTCGAGCACGATAAGTTAGGGTCATCAGGTTATTGCTAATCAAAATGTGTTCCAAGGCTTGTTATTATTTCAGAACATGAGGCGACTTTTTTTTCAAAAATAAAAAACACATGAGGCAACTTACAGTTCCGTGTAACTGCACTTCTAATGTGATGTCTTAGCTCATAAAAGGTTGTTACTACTTTACTGTCACTAACTTCCGATTTCAGCATGGACCACCTTTGGCAACTTGTTCAGCTCCGTCGTTTACTAAGTCTCCAACACCAGTAATGCATCCAAACAAACAATGCTCACCCGATGATACCCCCAATGCAGTCGTAGAACTCCTCGACGTCGCTGAGGAACTTAAGCAGACTCCGGAGCGCCTCCGTCTCCCCGCTCCCCTTCTCGCCACCCGCCACTCCCTCCGAGCTCCACTTCCCGACCAGACCGGCCAGGCTATACAGCGCCTCCCGCAGCGCGCTCCCGCTGCTGGCCCCATTGCGGCGGTGCAGCTCGTGATGATCGCCGCCGCCGCCGTACCAGTCGAGCTCATCGCCGAGCACGTGCTCCTGCCCCGCCGCGACGAGGCATTTGAGCAGGAGCGCCTCGCGGGGCTCGAGCGCGCCCAGAGCCCCGCGGCCGGACTCCTCGCCGAAGAACGCCGCGACGCGGGGCTCGGCGTCGAGCGCGCGGAGCTTGTCGCCGAGCGTGCGCGCCGCGCGGAGCCGCGCGCGGGCGGCAGAGAGGCGGGCGATCTCCGCGGCGAGCACTGGGTTCCCGTGCGGCTGCTGCGGCTGCTGCTCGGTGGACGGCGGCGCGGGCGCGGGCCCGCGTCCGCGCTCGAGCGGCGGCGCGGTGGAGACGCGCTGCGAGCGCGAGGGCGGCGAAGGGGACGGGGACGGGAGCGCGGACAGGAGGCGGCTGCGTCCGCCGCGGCATCGCGGGGCGCGCCGGGAGAAGAGCGGCACCGCGTGGAGGCGCGGGCGGAGGTGCGCGGGCGGAGGCGGGGGAGGGGGCTGCGCGCGAGAGGCCATGATGTTGGTGGGGAGCAGGGAGAGGGAGGGAACGGGCGGGCGGGCCGGCGCGTAGAGCCGTAGAGGCGAGAGAGCGGGAGGGAGAGGGGATAAGAGGAGGGGCCGCGAGAGCGAAAGGCCGCGGGGCGGACGGGCATATGCTCTTGGGCGATACGGTAGCGTCTGGATTCTCGTCGCCCCGGGTGCCCTCTGTGGGCGCGGCCACACGGCAGTACGGCACGGGTCGCGCCGTCGCGTCGGCCGTTTGCTTTTGATCGGGCACGTGGGCTGTTTCTGGAAAGTTTGGGCTATGTGAACGCCCGCCCATCTGCCTGCGAAATCTTTGGGCTTGGTGGCAGAGAAGAAAGAAGGTCCAAGCCTGTCAAAAATTTATGCTGGCCCATCACACGCGTCTCGCAAATCGCAATAATTCTTCCAGAAAATCCATTGTGCCTAGTGGTACAAAATTGGACGAAAAAATTTCACTACATTAGGAAAGCATAAGAAAACATAGTGCTTACAGGCTTTTAGTAGTATATAGATTTAGTCGTATAGACATACAGAATAAGATAGATGGGTGGATGGATGGATAAGACTCCTCTTTCTTTTGTATAACTATATAGTCCTACTAGCTCTGGAAACTATTGTTATCCATTTTATGGTTCCAAAGTCACAGATAGAACTAGCAGAGATATTAGAGACAAGCATCGAGCTTGCTTCATACTCTTTGTTTTCCGTCAAAAACTTCACCCAGACTCTGCTCCCCGACCGAAAAACAGGGGCAACTCCGAACATGTGAGTGCCGGACACTTGAGCTGAACCACCTCGCCCGTTTTCGCTGTCCCAATTCCGACGGACTCCCGTGTCTCCGACCAACCGAGATGTCCCAATGCAGTATGACACCACGTTTAAATCCTCGGCACGCCTAATCTCCTGCCTCTCCCGCGGGCTATATAACGTCGCCGGATACCCTGCCCCATGAACCCGCATCAAAAGTCCAAAGTCCAAACCCATCGACCTCGCCTGCTCGTAGCCATGGCGCAAGCCGTAGCCGCCGCCGCCGCCGCGTTCCTCCTCGCCGCCCTCCTCGTCGCCTCGCCTCTGGCCGCCGCCGCCGCCAACCACGACATCCCGGCCGTGTTCGCGTTCGGGGACTCGACGCTGGACCCGGGCAACAACAACGGCATGACGACGCTGGTGCGCGCGGATCACGCGCCCTACGGCTGCGACTTCCCAGGCGGCGCGGCCACGGGCCGGTTCTCGGACGGCAAGCTCATCACCGACTACATCGTGGAGTCGCTCGGCATCAAGGACCTCCTCCCGGCGCACCACGACACGGGGGTCACCGTGGAGGAGCAGGCCACGGGGGTCAGCTTCGCGTCCGGCGGGTCCGGCATCGACGACCTCACCGCGCAGACCGCCATGGTGTCCACGTTCGGCTCCCAGATCAGCGACTTCCGGGGCCTCCTCGCCAGGATCGGCTCGCCCAGGGCCAACGAGATCGCCAACAAGTCGCTCTACGTCGTCTCCACCGGCACCAACGACGTCACCATGAACTACTTCATCCTGCAGGGCCGCACGGGGAGCTTCCCCACCATCGACCAGTACAGCGACTACCTCATCGACAGGCTCCAGGGTTACATCCAGGTGCTTGATATGATCAACTGATCTATTCTTTGAGCTAATCTTAATCTGTTGAGCTATAGATTAAGGCTAGATTTCTTGGAGCTAATGGTCAAGTAAAAAAGTGACTTTGATCGCTGATGCCGTACCAATAACAATGCAGAACCTGTACGACCTGGGAGCCCGGAACTTCATGGTGGCCGGGCTGCCGCCGGTGGGGTGCCTCCCGGTGATGAGGACCCTCAGCAATCTGGGGTCCGGAGACTGCGTCGCCGACCAGAACGCGGCGGCGGAGCGGTACAACGCGGCGCTGCAGCAGATGCTGGCCAAGCTGGAGGCGGCGTCCCCCGGCGCGACGCTGGCGTACGTGGACGTGTACACCCCGCTCAGGGACATGGCGGCGCAGCCCCAGAAATACGGTGAGCGATAGATAGCATATCATTCATAGGCTGCTGCAGAACCAAGCTGATTGCGTGGATGGAGTCATGGAGGGGGGCATTCTGCTGACGCTTTTGCCGTGTCGCTTTGCGTTGTTGCAGGTTTCACGGAGACGGGGCAGGGCTGCTGCGGGAACGGGCTGCCGGCGATGGGGGCGCTGTGCATCAGCTTGCTGCCGCAGTGCCTGTCGCCGGCGCAGTACATGTTCTTCGACTCGGTGCACCCGACGCAGACCACCTACAAGGCACTTGCAGACCACATCGTCCAGTCTCATATCCCCAAGTTCATCAAGTGATATAGTTAGATATATGTCGAGTATTTTAAGAACTGGCATTGTATATGAAGCTGGTTCGGTGCTTATAGGAGATTGAGATATAGGTCAGTTCTGCTAGGTAGCCAGGAACTACAGGATTTGTAGAGTGAACAGATATTTTGCATATGGAAGTTTGTTAATTTAGAGTCACTTATTTGAAGGAGCTGTGAGTCGATGACTTAATAACAGAGGATTTACTCGCTTGGTTACCCATACGATTAGATTGGCCTTGCAGCAAAGCAAGGTGACGATATTTGTAGTAGTGATCATTGGCCAGACATCATTGCTGCCTCGAAACATGATATCAGATCGCATGCATCTCTTAATAACAGAGGACGAGTAAGCAGATGAGATACCCAAACATTACTTGTAAATTAAACAGCAAAAGCAAGAACTTTCCACAGGAAATGATCAGCGTATTGTCTTGCATGCTAATTTATACCCTGGAACATCATCCAGACTTCCCCCCAAAATAACAGAGTTTGTTGTCAGCGAAGCGCCCCCCCCCCCCCCCCCCCCCCCCCCCAAAAAAAAAAAAAAAACATTCACCAGAGTTTCTCCAAAATGAAAGGTTCACAAACTTCCTTAACCAGCTGCCCAAATGACTTAGACGCCACTGCCAGTTGAAATTTCATAATCCCTGAAAACGAAATGCAGAATGTTAGGGACATGCTAGAATAAGAACATGAAGATTGTCGAATAGCTGTTCAGCATAAACGCAATTATAAACTAGATCACTAGTATTTCCAACCTAGTACCTTTACTGATAAACTAATGATTATCGAAACATAATATGTTCGTGTTCGTTGCAAAATCAAATAAGAGGCAATTCCTTACACGCCATTAAAAAAGTTTGCAATTCCCTACATACCACTAGAAAAGTTTTAGTCCCTTCCGTGCCATCAGTTGAATTTTGAGTTGACATTAAGGCCACTTTTGTCACTTCCGTTAGCAGAACTCGCCGTTAAGCTCTCAGGATCCATCAGATTTCTATGGAAATGGCCAAAATGCCCCTACTACAAGCTGGGCCCGTTTCAAGCCGAACAAATGACAAATGGCCTGCATTGCTTGGCGAGCTGGTGGGGACAGGTACCTGCCCCACGCTGCACCGGACTCCTGCGCCAGGAACCACACATGGCGAGCTGGCGGCTGAGGACGCGAAGCTAGCAGCACGGAGATGCATTGCCCCGCTCGCGGAGTCGCGGCACGATGGGAAAGGAGGTTTCGCCGGCGAAGTCGAGCAGCGCCGCCACCGCGAAGATGTCCGCCGTAGCAGAGAATGCCGGCAGCGCCGCCGCGGAGCCCGCTAGCTCCTCCAGCGCACCGGCACGGGCCGCAGTGCTCGGGCACAGTCGGATAATAAGCTCGCCCGTGCCAGCATCAGCGCTGCTGCCGCCAGCAGTAGAGGGGGCCCGGCGTGGTGAGGACGCGAGCGTCGGCGGCGAGCGCAAGTGAGGCGGCGGAGGACGACATCAGCGAGATGGTGTGGAGGTGCCCGAGCCTCGACGCGTCCGTCACGAGACCGCGAGGGTGCGAGAAGCAGCACGCCCAACGGGATCGGGAACACGGAGCTAGGAAGGGCGGCCGACAGGCGACAGCACGGCTAGAGAGGCGGACATGGATGGCCAGGGCAGCAGAAGGCACTCCGCAAGCCGCAGTCCTCGGGATTCCGGCAGCTCGAGCCCAAGATGGAGGAGCTCACCAGTTGCCCACCGGACAAAATCGGGTCAATGAAATCGTGTTAGAGAGAAGACAAAGAGGTTGAAGAGGAATAGAGGGGCAAAATGGACATGTGGTCTCGTTGTTAACTCTGTTGCCTCCTAAACTAGACGGTGGTGGTACTAAGGCCCAATCAAAATTGAACCGATGGTGTGAGAGGCACTAGAACTTTTCTAGTGGTACGTAGGGAATTGCAAACTTTTTTAACGGTGTGTAAGGAATTGCCTCAAATAAAATAGCATGTTTTGTTTGTTCGCAGTTGATAATTTAGGACAACGAATAGCTGGGTTTCAACTGGATGGCAAGGCTGAACATTTCAGTTTCTTAAAAATTATGACAATCTCGTAGTTTACAAACTAGTAGGAATTGCAAGCATCTTTTTATTACAAGAAAAGCACCCCAATTCAAACCTGGGTGGGTGAGGGCACCTCCAACAACTGAGTTAGCCTCAGTTACATGGAAGTTGGAATAATAAGCAGCATACTTCAACAAAAGTGATCTGCCACAATTTGGATACAAGCCTAACGAATGACAATGAGTCAACGCCTGGCATAGATAGCATAAACAGACTGTGAAACTTATGCCCTATTTGTTTGGGCTTTCAGCCAGCTTCTCGCCCCCAGAAGACAAAAGCCTAAACAAACGGCAACCTTTCGAGCCTAATTTTTCGTGGGCCAAAAGCTCTAGAAAGTCACGGTACAATGGAAAGCTCAAAAGGAGAGAAAAATAAGCTTACGGCGAGCTTATGGCGTTATTTACCCGCCTGCCATCGGTAATGTTGCAAATTGGTACGTTTCTTTTTCCTTCTTCCCCGTCAAACCCTATCAATTCCACCTCTCTCCGCATCCGCGTCGGGCCGCGGTCCTCGTCGCCCGCCGCCATCCTCCCTCCGGCCCTGCTCATCCTCGTCGCCCGCCACCGTCCTCCCTCCGGATCCGGCCACCGCCGCCGCCCTCCTCCCTCCACCCCTGCTCGCCCGGCCATTCTCATCCTCAAAGAAACTAGGTTGCCAAACGAACCCCAGCTTTCAGAAAGCCAGCATTCTAGGACGAGAAGCCAAAAGCTAGTTTTCGGAAAGCAAAAGCTCAAAGAAACAGGACCTTAACTAGTATCACAAGTTCTACTGAAACGCCAACAAGGGTGCAACCCATGAAAAACTTGATTTAGAAACAAGGTTGCTGTATGCTGTAACTTCTAACTTTTGTTGTGTCTTTAAGGAATGGGTGGAGCTTCTCCCATTCGCTTCAAGAAAGGAAAAAAAAGTACGGAAGAGGAACTTGTTTCTTAAATTAAAGCGAGAACCAGACCTAAACACACGACCTCAACCACCAGTGACAGAGCTTGAGCCCAATGTCAGGAATGCAGTGCTAAATAACTAGTGAATTTGGCAAAACTTAGCCCAGGGTCATGTAGTACAAAACATTAACTTGTCAATTATGTGTATGGAAATGCCAATATTGTCAATGACCACAATCCTGTACTCTACCGTTAGGCTACATGGGTGTCCCCAATTCAATATAGGACAGTCGAAAGAGGACGAGTTGAAAATAGCTATTTTTCCTTCAAAAAAAAAAGAAAATAGCTGTTTGGCTGCAGAGTGCAGAGTAACCTCAGTGATTTACAAGTCATATACCGTATGGGTACCCTAACAGGTGCATTTACAAGAAATGCAGTAGGACACTGGAAGGGACGACAAACTGGGGATGTACAACTAATAGGGGATCAAGCAAGAAGCATTGTGGACTGAGAGCACCCAAAGAAGGCTTACCCAACATGATACTTTTCATCACTTTCGCTGTCTGCCTGGAGGATGTACGCCAAAGTCTTGTTTCCAGCATCTCCCTTCTTGCCTGACAAAGTTTATTCTTAGTGAATAAAACTGATCACTCGGATCAGGCTACGAACAATGAGCACAGATTTATACTAACTGGCAGTAACTAAAGAAGTGAAACTGTTTCGAAGTAAATGTACAATGTGGTCACCTGGAATTGGGCTTGATGCTAGCCCTGGCGTAAGCACGCATGGAAGAAAGAAACTTGACGAGCACTTATTTGGACGAACTTGATTTAACGGCGAAGCCCCGGTTACTTTCTTCCTGCGCATGTCCACAGCAAGCGTAATCTCTCTGTCGATTGACAGGTAGAGAACGTCGGCTTTCACCGGATCAATAGCGCCAAGCAACGGTGCCGGACAACAGCCGTCACGGGACAGAAGAGCGGCAAATGGCACCTGATGGTCCAGTGTCCAGCAGCCACTCTGCTCGTCCAGCGTGAAGTACTTGATCAGAAATGGCTCATCCCCGGACACCTCGGCGTAACGCAGCCTCCCGTCACTGACCCCGATGCGGCGCCGTTTGATCAGCGGCTTCATCTCGCCCTTCTGGTCAGGAAGCACACTGCCTGCCGGCAGCTTGATGGAACGGAGTTCAGGCCGGTCGCTGAACGGGTCGGCGGAGACGGCGCCCCAGCTCACGTCCACCCACCACAGGCGGCCACCGAAGGCGAGAACCTCGTGGTTCAAGTCCATCCGCCGCCCAGACGGCAGCGGGGACGGCATCACCAACTTGTCCCATTTCCCTGCCTCCGAGTCGAACCGGCGCCAGGAGAAGCGCCGCCCGCCACCCTCGCCGTCCTCGTCGTCGGTGAGCTGCGCCACGGCGTACCTCTCGGGCGGCCCGTTCCGGCCGGCGGCCTCGGTCATGATGCCGAGGTATTGGTCGCTCATGTTCTTCTCTTGGGCGTCGAAGTCCGGGAGGCGGACCATCTCGCCGCTGATCGGGTTGCAGACGAAGCGCGAGAAGTACTGGGACACGACCTCGAACGGGGGGATCCTGGCGCGCACCTCGAGGGGGAGGATGTTAAGCTTCGAGAGCGGGTGCTCCCGGACGCGGAACTTGAAGGACGTGAGGAGGAGGAAGCCCTCGGCGCTCGCGGCGTGGGCGCCGCTGCCGAGCACGTCCATGCAGCCCTCTTCGGGGCGGTCCGCGCCCGTGTCGTAGACGCGCCTGGGGACGACGACGTGGGAGGGGCTGGGGGGCGGGGCGAGCGAGAGGGACGCACCCCGCGGGGACGGCGTCGCCATCGAGATGCGGTGGATCAGCGCCCAGGGAGGGCGCGAGCCCGGGGTGGCCGTGGAGAGAGCGCGGCGGAGGCGGCCGGACGCGGACGCCGCGGCGAAGAGGGAGCGGTGGAGCAGGAGCTGCATTTCGGCGGCCGAGGAGGCCGGTGGGGTGGGGTAGGAAGGGGGTTTTGCGCTCTCGGAGAGAGACCGGGTGGTGGTGTGGAGAAGTTGGGGGAACGGAATCGGAGAAGCCGAGGAGGTGCTGGGTGGGTTCACGGGGGCTTGGTTCACGGAGCTCTGACAGCAATGGCGGTGGGAGGGCCCAGCGCCCTCCTTTCGTGGGCTTGTTCCACCGAGCGCCCGGTCTTCTTTCTGAGCAGCGGCGGCGTTTTGCCACTGCGGTTGTGAGGCCCGGTGCATGTAGAGTAGTAGACGCGGTGCGCGCATCTCGGATTGCGAGGCTTCCCTGCAGGAGAACTGCAGGGGAAAAGTTGCCAACCTTTCCGTCTTTCGAACGCTTTTCCTTTTCATTTTTGACCGGACTGTCAATAATACGGTTTCGTTTGAATTGGATTCGTTTCTGGACTTATGCAGCCAGCCTAGTCCTGTACTCCCTCCATCTAAAAAAGAATGCAACTCTCACATCTAGGAACTGGAATTCTGAAAAGAATTAAGTCAAGATTACAATATCCTTTAGCGTGAGAGGAAAAGGATAAGTTATAAGTAAATGATGATGGATAACAGGATAAGTAACTGACCTGCAGATGGGATACAGCTTGATTCAAGCCCCGATGGGAGCACACATGGTTTAAGAAAACCAGAGGAGAATGATGCTTGTCCTGCACCTTCACCTAGCGCTGAGAACCCAACCAGCTTCTTCTCATCTATGTCTACAGCGAAAACAAAATTATCACTTGTGACATAAACCTTAGGCTTCAGTGGGTCAATAGCACCAATCCGTGGCGCGTTCTCCTCAGACGTGCGGCCATGAGTCTTCTAGAGTGCGCTAAGGGCGACATTGCACCCCAGCATCCAGGAGCTGCAGTCATCTTCAAGAACATACGAGCTGAGAAAGAAAGGTTCCTTCTGGGACACCTCGACGTAGCGCAGCTTCCCTACGCTGACCCCATGCGGCGGTGCGTGCCAAGCGCCGCAGCCCTTGCACAGGCTTCGTCATGCTGCCCCTCGGCAGCTCTACAAAGCGGAGCTCCGGTCGGTCGCTGAGTGGGTCGGCGGAGACGGCGCCCCAACTCACGTCGAGCCACCACAGCTGGCCGGCGAAGTCCAGCACCGCGTGGTCTACGACCATCCTGCGCGCAAGCGGGAGCGGGGACGGCAAGCCGACCAGCTTCTCCCACTCCCCTGTCTGCGAGAGAAACTAGCGCATGACGAAGCTCTGCTCCTACCCGCCGTGGTCCTCGACGAGGTCAGCGACGACGCCTGTCAGGCGGCCCATGCGAGCGTTCGGACCGAGTGTGGAGGCCGAACAATTGGCAGGACATGGTGTCGCTCGTGGAGTCAATGTCAGGGAGGCGGAAGAGCTGCCCGTTGAGAGGGTTGCAGACGACGCGCGTGACTCCGGGGTTCATGTCGATGCCGACCGATTGGCGTGCTTGAGCGGCACGGGCGCAGAGCCTGCCCACGACGGGTGCCGTGGCACGGGCATCCCTGAAATCGAGGAGGAGGAAGCCATCGCCGCTCGAGGCACGGGCGACGTCGAGCAGGCTCGTGACGTTGCTATCGTGGCCGGGGCGGGGCTGGGAGTCGACGACGTGGGAGGGGACGAGGAGGTGGGAGGCGAGCAGGGGCTTAGCATACACGAGTTCCCGTTGCCGATCTTGCTCCAAGATCCTCACAGATCCGGCGGGAGGAACCGGTAACACGCAAGAACACCCCCTAGGTCCTTCTGAAACCATTTGGAGCTTTGGGGCTCCCATTCAATTCCTCGGCGGACTAGCGGGCTCGACGAAGGACGCCGTGACGCTGCTTCTGAGCTTGTTGGGTACAACCACGACCCCCTCTTGCTTCTGATGGGAGATTTTAAGAGTGGCCCTCTCACCAGGGGAGATGGTGGCCTCACTTGCTGGAGCTTAAAGTGCTCTCATCCTCGGCACTGCCTCCGCACAGGTAGTCCCTGAGGTGCTGGTGCTACAAGAAGGTCGGCGACATGAGCATCTACCTCTTCACGCCGTCCTTGTAGTAGCATGCCTTGTGGGCCATTGCCTCCCATGGTGACACCAAAATTTTTTGTATCTGTAAATGGCGCATGGAGCGCTCTTCTTGTAAGATTTACCTTTCAGAATAAATGCTTGTTCTTTTTTTTGCCGTGCTGGCGTGAGTTGCCCTTGCGAGCAGCTGCTTCGAGCCCCTGAGCCCGTGGCCCCTTCAGGTGTGTGCTAGAGTGGTCAGGGATGGCCCTTTCTGGTCCCTTACAGGAAGCTGCACGTCTCTTATCGCGTTGCCCGAGCGGGTGGGCTCGGCCGAGCATCTTAGGGGAGTTTGAGCGGAACGATCACCTCCTCATTGCGAGGAGTTTGGCTGCGTCTCATTGGGAGACATCCCGTTAATCCTGGTTGCTCACTCGCTTTGGTCCCCGACCTCCGGCACGGGAGATTAGGGGGCTCGTTGCCTTCCCTCGTTGGGATTACCCGGGGGGGGGGGGGGGGCTTTCATCAGGACTCAAACATAGGGGTGAGAGGTCGGGGGCTGCGTGGCGCCCTGACTCATAGTCGCGGGGACCTTCTCACCCATCCGTCCCTGGCTCTAATCATAAATGGGCCTTAGGACATCCGCAAGCCTAGTAGATGGGCTGTCTTTCGGATCCCAGGCCGCTATCCTAGGCTTGGCCCGTTTGTCATGGCAGAGAGATTGAGGATTGCTGTACGGGAGCCGAGGCGCTGCCTGGCGATCGCGCCATCATGTCTTGTCATGCCTTATGGCACGGGCCACGCGCGCATGTCGCACTTTTACCACGCGTGTGTTAGATTTATAAGCCCAGCAGTCCACCAGGGGGTTACCCAAGTGGTTGATTTGTAGGTGAGGGCGATTGCAAAACAAAAAATTTGAAGGTGATCATGAGAACATGAAGGGACACGAGGGTTTTATACAAGTTTGGGCCTCCGGAGAGTAATACTCTACGTCCTGTATTTTTGTGGTTTGTATTGCTCGATGCCAAATCTGATACCCTCGGGAGGCTCGCTTGGCCGCCTTATATGGGTTGACAACCTAGGGTTACAAGTCGGTTTGAATCTAATCTACTCGGTTGTTACATGTAAGGTAATCTGAGTCGAACTACCATACGCATTCGACGATATCCGGACATATTTGAACTATCTAGTTGCCTTGTCTTGTGCTCCAAGTATCTTTATGTTTTTAGCCCGCACGCCCTGGTCAGGCGAGCCCACTTGTCAGGTCCAGCCAGTATCTTGGTCGGTAGGGACCCATGGGGTACCCATATCCCTCAAGCCCCCAAGCGATGTGTAGGCAAACAGGAACCTGAGGTCATCACAGTGAAGCTTGGAATGTAGTCGGCTAAAGCTGCGATGGCGTCATGGTGTCGGAGAGGCTGCGCAGTGCCCAAAAAAGAAGAAAATTCGAGCGAGCGTAGAGCCATCCACGCAGAGAAGTCGAGTGCCGAACTGATAGACACCGGTGTCCAGCAAGTTGAAGCGAAGGTTACGGAGGACGTCACAAGATGCACTTCATAGGAGTAGCCCTCGACATTGAAGCGATTAGAATAATCGGTCCAATAGTCAAAAAAGAAAAAGTTATTTCTTGAAGCAGATTCTAGTGCCTGAACACAAGGATAGGCACAGCTGTGGAGGCCTACCGGCCAAAAGTACACATCCTAATCCCTGAGGATAAGGAGTCGTGCAATGAGAGGTAAGTGACGAAAATGCCTGCTCATGGGAGTACTGCATCGCCTGAGCGACTAAGAGATTCTTAGCAGTAGTTATGGATCAGCCTGAGCGTCATGTGAACACTGTAGAGCCATACCAGTATTGGGAAGCCTTGTCGTGAACCCTCACGGGCCCACTGTAGCACTTTGGATGTTAGCACGCGGCCAGGATATAAATAGACCAACATTCATCACGAAGAGCCATGGCCCGAGTAATAGCGCTTGTAGGCTTGAAGCTTATGATCTTTGATAGGAGTAGCACCCACTCGGAAGCGTGATGCCAGAAGAATTCTTGTGATGAAAACCAGGGTGCTCCTTTCCTTTGCAGTCTCTGCGGTGAAGTCGGGAGGTAACGATGCTAGAAGAATCCTTGTGAGGAGGTTGTATCGTGAACTCCACCACTTTGTCCAGAACACCGCTAGGGAAGTGTGTCACACAGTTTTCATGTATTGTGCTTTTTTCTTTTTCTGTGTCGCAGCTTCTTATCCTGGGATGTCAGCTGTCCCAGAGCTGTTCACAGTAGCTTGTAATGTGTATTGTCAGTAGTCTTTCCAGGAAATAGAGTTGTAGCTGAGAAAAAATATGTCCCTGCATCTGGTTCTAGTGATTGATGAGGCCACAAAGGCGTATTGCCTTGAAACTGGGCGTCTAGCCCCTGAGATCAAGGACTAGCTAAGCCGTTGAGGCTCGCCAACTAGAACTAGGCACCCAGCCTCCAAGGACGAGGACTGGCGAAGTCACGGAGGCACACCGAGTAGAATTAGGCATCCAGCCCCTGAGGACAAGAACTGGCGGAGCCACGGATGCACGCCGAGTAGAATTAGGCGTCTAGCCCCCAAGGACGAGGACTAGCGGAGCCACGGAGGCACGCCAAGTAGAATTAGGCACCCAGCCCCCAAGGACGAGGACTGCCGGAGCCGCGGAGGCACACCAAGTAGAATTAGGTGCCCAGCCCCTGAGGACAAGGATTGGTGGAGTCGCGGAGATACTCCGAGTAGAATTAGGCGCCCAGCCCTCGAGGACGAGGACTGGCAGGGCCACGGAGGCACGCCGTTAAATGCGCAACAGAAATCCCACATATTCCATCCCACGCGCGTGGTGCTAATGGAAAAACCCACAGATTCCATCCCACACACGCGGCGCTAATGGAAAAACTTGCAAGTTTTGCCCGGCGCGTTACGCCGCAATAACGGGAGGCCAGCAATTTTCATCCGTGAGTTACGTCATCATCCCCTTCAAAAGCGTGAGGGGTCACGGAGCCGTTTCAATCTTATCTTGAACACTTTCAACGCCACCGCCTTGGGCCCACTAAGCACTTCGCTGCCACACTTGCGAACCCTAGGCCGCGCCGCCGCCACCGCCCGAGCCGCCATGCCGCTGCCACCCGAGCCGCCACGCTGCCGTATGCGCAACAAAATCCTAGCCAACATTAGATCTAAATCGCAAGGCGTCGAGCTCGAAGAAATGGCGCAAGTGAATGCCCCGGAGCCATCTTCCATCTGAATGAAGTCCGTGATGACGCAAGAGCGCATCCAAGACCTTGTTGACTAGAGGCTCCTCAGGCCGCAGGCGCTGTTGGAGTGGAAGCCCACCGCCGCAAGAATTCCTGTCGGATGACATGGCGGAGATGGTGGTCTTCGCGCCATTCTTCGAGTGTGGATTCAGGATCCCGTGTGGGGACTTCTTCCAAGGCCTGCTGCACTACTATCGGATCGAGTTGGTACACCTGAATCCTAACTCCATTCTTAACATTGCTGTGTTTATACATCTGTGCAAAGCATATCTTCGAATTCGCTCGCATTTTGATCTGTGGCGGTATTTGTATCACTTGAAGCCTGTAATTAGTAAGGGTAAACAAGGTCGGGTTGTTGGGGGTTGCAGATTCTCGCTGTGGCCCAAGAAGGTGTAGGAATATTTGGATCTGAAACTGAAGGAGTCCAACAAAGGTTGGTATAGTGAATGGTGGTATAACTGCTATATCAATATTGAGATTTGTAGCAACATCAAGTCGGTTAAATATCTGTACAAATACATATATAAAGGTCATGATGGGGCATCATTTACCGCTGATGCAAAAGGAAATGAGCACATGGTAATCAATGAGATCAAGCAGTACCATGATGCAAGAATGATTACAGCTATAGAAGAAGTCTATATGTTGTTTGGTTTTAAGTTGTATTCAATGTGGCCACCTGTCCTGCAGATGCAAGTACAACTTCCTAATTTGCACATGGTTGCCTACAAGTCAACAGACAACCTGAAAGATGTTGTGCAGTGTCAAAAATCCCAGAGGCCAATGCTAACTGAGTACTTCAAGATGAATGCAACTAATCCTAACGCCCACCAGTACCTGTACAAGGAGTTTGCAGAGTACTTCACATGGAACAAGTCTGGAAAATATTGGAAACCCAGATTTGCAAAAAGAAACAGGCTTCATATTAGTAGATTGGTGTATGTAAATCCCTCTGAAGGTGATAGATACTACCTTCAGGTGCTGCTCAACCATGTGAGGGGTGCAACCTCATATGAGAACCTCAAAACATGGTATGGTATTACAAATGAGACTTTTAGAGCAGCTACTGAAGCTATGGGGTTTGTAGATACTAATAGGTCATTAGGTCAGTGTCTGATTGAATGTGCTATGGTCAGGTTTCCTTCTTCTCTCTGTAGGATTTTTGCCACTATTATGGTGTTCTGCGAGTGCACCAATATGCGCCATCTTTGGGACAAGCATTATGAATCATTGCCTGAGGATTTTCGGCGTGCTAATGACAACAACACTGTGGTTGAGTAGATGGTGCTCCGTGATTTTCTTACAATCTGACGTCCACAGGAAAAGACATCAGGCATTATGGTCTTCTAGAACTACATGGGTCAGGTTAGTTTGATCTAAATTTTGTATGGAAAAAACTTAATTTTACCCCACTAAATTTTGCATATCATTTGTATAATTGGTAATAATGTTGATAAGTTTCCTTATTTTGTGCAGACAATCAATGCTCTAGAGACCATTACAGGGAGGTTACAGAGGAGCAGAATCTCGGTTATGAAGAGACACTTGGAGATCATAGATACGCTTAATGCAGAATAAAGGGCCGATTTTGAGGACATAGTTGACCATGTTATCAAGGGCAAGGGATAGATTTTCTTTGAGGATAGTCTCGGCGGCACCGGTAAGACCTATCTATATAAAGCATTGCTTGTAAGGTGCGCTCTATGGATTTAATCGCCATTGCTACAGCAACATCCGGTATAGCAGCATCCATTATACCTGGTGGACGCACTGCCCACTCTCGGTTCAAGATTCCAATCAAGTTAAGTGATAATACTATGTGTAGTTTTACAAAGCAGAGTGGGATAGCCTAATTACTTAGGAGAGCATCTATGGTAATTTGGGGTAGGGTAGCAATGACTAAGAGACAGGCAGTTGAGGCACTAGACAGGATACTGCAAGATGTAATCGAGTGTACACAACCATTTGGTGGTAAGGTAATGTTGTTTGGAGGTGACTTTAGAGAGGTTCTTCCTGTTGTGGCCCATGGTACAAGAGCACAGATCACTGATGCTACTTTGCTCAGGTCATACATATGGCAAAGTGTTAGGCGCATCCGACTGACCCAGAACATGAGAGCCCAGTGCGACACATGGTTTGCAGATTATCTATTGAGGATCGATAATGGCACCGAGGAAACATTTGATGATGATTATGTGCAGTTGCCTGATGACATTCTGTTGATAGCCCTTCATAAGACATCTATATTGATATGCTCACTAACCACGTATTCCCGAACCTTCATGTTAATTGTACATCAAGAGCTACATGCGTGAGCATGCTATCCTTTCCACTAGGAATGAGCATGTGGATGCAGTGAATGCAATGATGATTGATAGGTTCCCCGGCAGTAAACAGGTGTGCTACAATTGACTCAGTAGAGGATGACCCACGAAATAATTATCCTTTGGATTTTCTCAATTCAATCACACCAAATGGTTGCCTCCACACGAGCTGACGATAAAGAACTCTGTAATGGCCTCCGTAATCTTGATCCTCACAATGGCCTCTGTAATGTAATGGCTCCCGATCGATCGTTAGAGGATTCCAGAAAAACTATATCGATGATGAGATTGTTAATGGCCAGCATGCAGGGAAAAGGGTATTCATACCAGGATACCAAGGATACCAATGTCACCTTCTGAAGATCTATTTCTTCCCTTCAAGTTCAAGCGCAAGCAGTTTCCATTCGCTTAAGCTTCGCTATGACCATTAACAAAGCGCCGGGTCAGACAATACCAAATGTAGGTATCTACCTCCCCGAACCTATTTTTTCACATGGGCAGCTGTATGTGGCTCTACCTAGAGGTGTTTCTCGTAAGACAACATGGGCTCTTGCTAGAAAAAATAAGGATATGGATCCCACGGAAAAGGCACAAAGAACATTGTCTACAGATATGTCTTGGAGTCACGAGGCATGCCAATTCTATTTTCACAGTTGATATTTATTATATTGTACATGTATAGATATCTCTGTTCTCATGTTCTTTGGAATAACCCTATATATTGTCCTGCAGTTTATATATGCTTCAGGATTGTGAACCGCTTATGGTAAAAAGTCTAGGAAATGCACGAGACAATTTAGTGTGCATACATCTGTATAAAAAGGTTTCTAAGAGTGTCGGGGGATGGGTTATATATGAGATGAAATATTTGTGTTGTATTTTCTAGCTGAGCTAGAAATGAACTTCTGCTTAATCATTATTGCTCAACGACAAGCTTCTGATTGTTTGAAAATTTCCCATATTTCTACCGTAATATGCCGATCATCGCACGAGAACATTATTGCTTACTTGGATTCCTATAATAACTGTTATCTTATTTTATTTATAAAATTATTTATCATGTTTTAATTATACACGTTCCAGCATATCCCTTGGTGTTCCAAAGGAATCCTTACTGTGAATTTGATTTCCGCAGCAAGCATGACCCAAATTATATGAACGGGACGCTAAAGCCCAAATGGTTTTGTTGGCCCGTATGTTCCGGATCCGGGATTAGGTACCGATGCGTGCATACTTCCCATCCGCTTTGTGCGTCCCCTCCGTCCCCCTTCCCTTCCTTATCTCTTTCCAACACCAAAACCACCACTTTCCCTTTTTTTTCCCTCTTCGTCACCATCACGGCGGCACCACTGCTACGAACCCTAGATAGCTCGGCTCCGCCATCCCTCCCCTACGGGCTACGGCCCCCTACCGGCCAGAGTTCATCTCCACAGCCAGACTTCTCCGTCCGTGCTCTCAACAGCTCTCTCTTCTCTCCTCCGACGATTCGTACTCGTCCAACTCTGGTCGGTGGTGGTAGACGGCCGGCGACAAGGTGGGTCCTCCTCCTCCTCCTGCTCCTGCTCCCCATTCCTCTCTCGGATCGAGGCATGGTGGTGGCTGGGTTAGGGTTTCCGGTTCGGGGTCGTCGGGGGAGGGCTCCATGGCCGGCGGGCTTAGAGTGTCTGGCGGCGGCAGTAGTCACGGCGGCGGTGGCGGATCGAGGGTGGCGAGGTGAGGTGCCGCGGGCGGCGGGCGGCGTACGACAACCGGCGGGAAGGGCCGACGGCGGGGGCGAGCGGCTTCCTCAGTTAGCTAATGGCGGGGTGGAGGGCGGCTTGTGGGTGGCGCGGCCAGCGGCGCCATTGCCGGCGGTAGCAGGGGCAGTCCAGTTCATTGAACCTGGACTGTGGATGCCGTCGCCCCAAATCTTGCATGTGCAGGCGTTAGTAAAGTCCTTGATTTATTTAGGCCCCGTTTGGTAGAGCTTCGGCTTCTTATAAAACGCCTTCGGCTTCAGCTTCTTCGGTGGAGTGGCTTTTTTAGTGAAGCTGAAGCCGTTTTGCAAAACGTTTGGTAAAACGGCTTCATAATGGCAATATATGTAATTTTATGATCACTTAATGCTTGGAGAGAGAGGAGAAGCCGGTGAAGCCACTTTTTTCGGCTTCTCCTCTCTAGTGTAAGCCGTTTTGCGGCTTCTCCCCGGCTTTGGTGGTGAAGCCGTTTTGAAATTGACCCTTTGGTAGGGCTTCACCAAAAGCCGGTGGAGAAGCACTTTGAGAAGCCCTACCAAACAGGGCCTTACAGGTCGAAGCTGCGCATCATGGCGGGCACGCCTTTCTCCTTCACCTTTTTGTCATGTGATGATTTATTTTAGCAACAGGAAAATATGAATTAACTGATTTGTTTTCCAAATCGAAAAGGTTTGGTTCGTTTAGCTCTTGGATCCTGGTTTGTGTTGAATTAATGAATTATATTATGACTTTGCTACCTTTTTATAGGAGGTACCATCTTAATATTTAAACATAATTTATTAATGTTTGTACTCTTATTTGTGTGATTTACAGTGTGCTCTGCCACTGCTATTCAGAGCTGTCAGCAGAGCCCCATTGAAGCCCGCAGCCCCATGGAAGTCCAATCGAATCGTCTCTTTTCCATCCCTGACTGGGTGGTTCTGGATCATCAAATCTTCCTGAAGGACCTCGACTCCTTTCGCAACAACGCGGTGACATCTGCAGAAGTATGCGCTAGCAATAGCGAACTGGTTCGCGTCTCCTTCATTCTTAGCGCACTGCCGGGTACATCCCGTCTATGCGTGCACCTCGAGGAGGGGCACGATCTGTCCTGCTTCGACACTGTGGTGGCGGCCCACGGCAAGGCCGTCCTCTTCCGACTGAAGGTCGACTTTGAGGGGCTGACGGGCAAAGCGATTGACTACTTCATCTACTGGGCCTACACCTCTGGCCCCAAGCTCTCACTGGTCCCGCGCTACTACTCGACAGTAAAGGAGATTGCAGCAGCAGAGGAGGGATCCTGGAGGAGAAGGCTACGGCATCGTATGGCAAACTTTAGAGGTATTGGCCTCTTGCTCACTGGCGATTCAGAAGAATTCGTGGTGGCTGAGCTCCGTCTTAATCTTTCCAAGCTTGAGGACGATGTAGATGCACCTCTGGAAGGTGAGCTATTCAGGCTCCGCTCGGATGGGGCAGGCGCTGCTGGCGAGTGGGAGGTTAAGAACACGAGCGTCCGTGATGGCAAGCCTACATTTCGTGACATTCATGGTTGGTGGGAAGCTCACAAGGTTGTTCCTTATGCCAGGTACTTGTGCTGGGTGGACTACTACAGGGGTGTGATCTTTTGCGATGTGAACAATGATAACCCTGAGCTTCAGTACCTCGCGTTGCCTGTGGGTTATGTTTTGCCTGGCTACCCTGTTCCCTTCCGCAGCGTATTGCCACAGGTATTCCGGGCTGTGTGCATCACCAAGGATGAAACAATGAAGTTCATCAATGTTGTCCATGATGACAGTTTCCCAATGGTATCTGCTGGTTCTAGTTTCACCATTGTTATCTCGACATTGGTGCATGGCTATGATGAAATGAGGTGGCAGGAGGATCTCAAGATAGAGTCGCATGAGCTCTGGGAGATGGAAGGTTACGATGATCAGCTTCCACGCATTGCGCCGCTGTTCCCACTGATGAGTGTGGACAACCCCAACATCATCTACTTCGTGTTGAGGGAGAGGAAAACTCTTGATGCTGGTGCAAAGACTTGCGTGGTTACCCTGGACATGGTTAACAAGAAGGTGTTGTCATATAAAGATATCAAAGCCATCCCTGAAGAGGATCCCGTGATGGCCTCTTACAACATCTTCTTAAATGTGCCTTTCTTTCCTAGTGAATTCTCCAAGCACTTGCAAAAGGCTGCTCCAATGTAAGTTTGTGCTTCCTGTTTACACATTCACATTAAGTAGTTATTTGTTATTTTTTCCATTCTTTTTACATGCATATAATTCGTGTTCTGTGTACCCTTGTTGATATGTTTATTACTTCTCTAGTTCTTGGATAAGGCACTGAATCATGATGAAATAAATAGGATTATCCATTTTGAAGTACTAAAAAAGTAACAATGCTAATGCACTTTCGCGGCCTGTTTATATACAGAGGTTGGGATCCAAATCCGTAGGTTCAGTACAAAATTGAACTAAATCTCTAAATTTCCTAGAGCCATCTTCCCTATCCATACAGGTCTGCAATGTTTCATCTATTCACTTCTTCCTTTTCCCTTTCAGTCCATCCATTTAGTTTACTCCCACTCTCTGAAACAACTACTGTGCTGATTGTTGTTCAGCCATTGAGTGTTTTTTTGTTTGTTCAGGTGTTGTTCTTTGGTTTTAACACATTCCTGTGTCCATCTATTTTCTAAACCTGTTTTCTGGACGGTTCTTAGCAGTCACGTTAAAAGAATACGCATGTAGGAGCTATTACTCCGCTGTTATTTATGATGCTTCTTTTTGTATTTGTTAACTTAAGTTTCTTGCTGTGTCATGAATTATATAAATATTTTGTATGGTAAAATCCTTATTACTCCTGCTAAAACAGTCTCCCAAAAGCCTCCATATATGCTTTTATCAATAAACTCATGTTCCAGTTTTACATTAAGTTGGGGAAATGCAAAATGTATCTTCCACATTCTATGCAATGTTATCAATCTAGTTAGTATATTTTTTAAATTATGCTAGAGAAGACATGGATCTATTGTAAATTGACTTTGTAAAGAACATATTTAGCAGATACATTTTTTTATAGATTACTTTTATATTGGTCATCGAACTAAATTTAGAACCAGAGTTCCATATCTATGTCCATATTCTAATTAATCTGATCCAGTAGCTTTATTGAAGACTTATTGAAATAAGTTTACCGTGAATTGTGCTAAGTTCTATTGATTTGGCTGGCCCGAATTTTACCCAAAAACATACTTAATGGGCATGAAGTTTAAATTATGATCGCACCATCTTCATTATCGTTCTTGATCATTAGGGTTTGAATATAAGATCTGTCCTGCCATGTTGAATTTCTGATTCAGTTATTTCATATTTTGATGCCCCTCTGATGTTCAAAACCTCAAACGTGTATGATGTTTGCCTAAATGATTGGATCATTGATAGGAGTTAAAGACCATGAGGACAAGATTGAATTGAAGTACGACGTTTGTCCATTCTATATGTGTGGCTCTCCCTGGCAAATAAATTATTCCACAATGATGCGTCGTCACTATGTTACTATGAGATCAAAATGTCACATGTTGTTAGTATCACTTCTGAAACAAATATATCTTCAAATTGATAGGAGTAGAAATCAGTTGCTGTTATTAGGGAGAAATCAGTTGTTGCAGAAATGTTTTGGCCTTACAAGGTCTACCATGTATTTTGCTTTTTGTCATCACGTTTTCCTTTATTAAAATGTTCTAGGAAAAAATTGCAAAATATATTGCATTCCAGTACATGATAAGTAGAGTTTAGGATGTCATATTTGTGTTACTCTACTCTCTTTTGACATGTGCAGTTTTACGTTTCTTAATAAAACACAGAACTTTTCTAGAAAATTCCAAACTTTCGTGTATATTACATAATAATGTGCTACAGCTGAACATGGAATGTACTGTTTTCTCCATCTCAGGTAAGGAGTAACAATTTGGTTCAGTTCTAGTAGCTTGAAAAGGTCCCCCTTTTGAAGTAGTTAGGGCCCTTTGCAGTTGCAATTGCAGTGGTGTGCAATTAAATTAGTTAAAGCTTTTTGAAATTCTTGTCAGATTTTGTTGTTCCAACATCAATTTTTTTCACTCAGCTATCTGATGCAACCAAAGATAGAAACATGTTTTTTTTTAAAAAAACAACACACTGGTGAATGGATATTTAGTATTATGCCTCTTCTAGGTTGGTTGGATCTTTCGTTCTAAATTATATGTTATTGATTAGGGTTAAATGGTTTTCTTAAGAGAGCGTACTTACATGTTTGTGTGTTTTTACCGTAAATTTTCGAAAGGCCAGGATTGTTTAGCCTACTTGGTATCAGCTTTTTAACCTTTGAGGTCCTGCGAGACTTCACGATGCTCCATGTATCTGCACAAAGATTGTACTGTCAACGTTTGATATATCTGAATGAGATGGCCCTCCATTATTTGGAGCATTGTGTTAAAGCTTCCTATGCATTCCTACACTTTCAAATTGGTGTTAGAGGTGCTGGGTGGACAGCCTCTGCTTGCCCACCACCTAGATACAGTTAACACTGGCGTTAACCGTATCTGTCTGGAAAGCATTTCTGAGGATATCCCCTTACAAGCAGATTTGTTCTTCCCTCTGAGTTTAATTTGATCTGTTGTTCTTGATGCTCAGTTTTTTTGTTCCCACACGTATGTTGAAATGCAGAACCATCAATCTTACCATCTGGTTTAGACGTTTGTACTGATGTTTTTATAGTCGAAACTCGAAAGGATGTTTCTGCTGGCATATTTGTGTTGCCTCTCTGTATACGAGGCACGACATTTGCCGTACCTACTTATGTTGTGTATCATGCACTTTAGCACTTATCTATATATAAATTATAGACGGTAGTAATAGATGGTGCTGAAAAATGTCGAGAAACCTAATATACACGGAGAAAACAAACCCATGATTATTTTTGGAAAGTAGAAATCACAGCGCTGATCATAATAATCAATACTCCCCGCTTGAAAAATGAAATATTTTAATTTTATCTTAAGCTATTTTTTCCAACTTAAATATAATTTATGTAAATTATATTAACACCTATAATACCAAATTAATACATTATCAATATACATATTATGATCGATTTAATGGATTTAATGCTGTATATGTTGGTATATTCTCTTTACAAACTCAGTCAAAATCAGAGGAAGTTGACTTAACAAAACTAAAAAAATTGAATTTTGAAATGGATATAATATAATTACGTCGGTGTTGCAAACAGAGGAAACACTTATTATAGCACACCATACAATCATACATCATCGTGTTAAAGAAAAAGAGAAAGTCTACGTAACCTCCAACATATCGAAGGTTGACGTATCTCAATTATAAAATTGGATATTTAGTAATTCCTAAAATTTGGGAAATTATTGAAATAACCCTCTTTAGGTGATTTTGCCGCGCTGGTGGACCGATTGACATGTGATCCCTAGCTTCTAAATGGGCCGGTGGTAATTTTGTATGGGATCAAAAACTTAAGAATTTTATGGAGAAATAGTATATAAATTTTGTATACGGGGCCACCGTACATGTAGTCATAGTTGGTGCAGCGATGCATCTCATCTGCCTGATGACGATGGTCCTCGTGTTCAATGTTGCGGTTGAGTCTAGGAGCTCTGTAGTCACGGTCGTACTCGGTGCAGCGGCGGAGCTCAGCCTCTTCACGCTCATAGTGGCAGTTATTGAGGTTGGGACGGATGTCAATTGCTGGTGAAGGTCGCGCAGCTCTTCACGAAGATCATGTTGCCGTTCTAGTTAGCCACGATCGCCATCATCGCCTCTCGCACAGCGACGGCGATTGTCATTATTGTCGTGGTGACGGCCGTTGTTGGCGTTGTCGTTAGCAGGAGGGTTGACGTTGTTGTTGACTGGTGGGTGGGCTGGTGGGTGGGCATTCTGGTCCACCACTTCTTCACGAATTGGCTTCAGCCGACCTCCCGCGCGGTCACCTCGTCGATGGTCGGATCTGCTATGCCTGGATCGGCTCTGAGAATGCCTGGAGGTTGTGGATCAAGAGTGGGCTTGTCGATTGATCTGAGTCTCGATCTAGGTGTTGGTGACCTGGAGTCGAGCCTGGATCCTTCGGATTTGGTCGGATTCTGGGAGATTTTCTAGCTATGACAACCCACTTATCTTGCACACATAAATTAAGTGTTATCCTTAAAAAAATGATGCAAGCGTTATATTTCTCCGCATCACCTTACTAATTGATGAATCTATAAGGATCTTGAACCCTTTACAAATAAATATTATGAAATATTTTTCTAAAATTATACATTAAGATATTCCATGTGCAATACTAATTTTAACGGCACCAGACAGAGCATCTGGATTTAGAACCATAATGTCAGAACATGTGTTGGTTTATTAAAGTGGAGCGATATGTAAAAAGAAGCATATAAAGTAGGCGGCAGCCGTGCACGGGTCACCAGAGAAGACGATGAGGAAGATGAGGAGGCCGAACGTGCACAGCGGATCCATCAGCGGTGGATGGCGCGCGGTTGTCGAGTGTCGACCGTGGCGACTTGTTAGGGCACGAGTAGGCGAGCGACGGGGGCTAGGATTAGAACCATGAACTTGTCAATTTTGAAATGGTGGAGCGGCTTATATCTTGAGGCAAGAACAAAAGTAACGTGCATTGCCAAAGACTGTTACCAATGATGTGCGAATTAGTAACGGGCTTCGGTGAAGAATGGAGTAAATGAAGGGGTTCTGGGATTCCTGAATGGTGGTGAGATGCCAGAGGTTGTTAAACAAAACCTTGCTAGAGTTGAAAATTGGCAATTTGGGTCTAATGATCTTTCAAATAGTTTCGATATAACCAGGTGGACAAGGACTCTAATACCGTCAGGCGTTCTGAGGTGTTATCAGGGATACTGGAAACAATCGGATGAGTATAGTATAGACAAAATTTGCAAGTTGTCTGTGGTTAACAGAGACGTGTAAAGTACTTTTGTTTGTGCTCAAGAACCAAAGAGGCCTCATGTATGTGCTCTCCCGAGACTCTCAGACGAATTAGCACCCTTCGTTCTCCATGTCGATGCCAGGTTTATTTTTTTTTAGGAAGATGCCAAGTTAATTATGGAGGAAGCTGATCAAGTGATGATTGCTGCACAGGATCGAGGAGCTTGCCGGGAACTGTGAACGTTATCCACGTCGGCGGGCACGTTCAGAGCCCCACCCTCTGTCTGGCCTCTTCCAAAGGAGCCATCTCCGGAGGCCAGGCCGCGTTGTTGTAACCCGGCATCACCCCTCGACGGAGAGGTCTAAGATCACTTCTTGCCGCGGTCACCCCTTTATGCTCTGTACTCTGTTCTTCTTCACCACCGCCGGCGCAGTTGGAGGTTGAGGCAAACTCGCCCCTACTGCAGGAGAAGCGGTCCTTGAGGAAACTGAAGCGGCCGACCAACTTCGTCACCAAAAGCATCAAGCCACTTGTGCAACTTCTGCTAGTCTGCTGCCGCTTCATCAGCAGCCGGAGCGGCGAACGGCACCACGCAGGAAGAGTGCAAAGGCTGGCTGCCATTGTCTGGCTGGCCACGCGGGGAGTCGCACTCTCGCAGACCCGTGGTCATCACATCAGGTGCTGATGAAGAAGCTCGGCGTCACGCAGGAAGAAGATGCCCTGCGTCGTGTCGTCGACTCGTCGGCTGCAACTACATCCGTGGGTGCTGCCAAAGCCCTTCAGTCTGCCGATGGTTTACCTCCTGCCATCTGTGTCATCTGCATCACGAAGGATGAAACTACTTGCTTGCGTTCTGTCTTCTCCCTGTCATCTCTTGCCTCTTGGGCTCAGCTGTTTTGCTTATGGAACAACGTAATTGCAACATTCTCAATTGGAACGTTAGGGGCCTCAACGACGGAGCAAGACGCGACTCCGTGTTTGATCTGGTACGTGACACTGGCAGCACTTATGTCTACAAGAAACCAACTTAGCAACCACCGTCACCGATTAGGCAACGGTGCTGAGAACTTTGGGTCCAGAATTCTTAAATAACCATGCAGCCCTCCCAGCCCCGCAAAGTCGCAAACCAGAGGAGGCATTCTGCTCGCAGTATCCGAGGATTACTTCTCCTTATCAAATGTCAACCTTGCAATTCATGTCACACGATCACAGCCAAGGTCACAATGCGAGCGGACAACACGGATTGGTGGATTACAGTGGTTTATGGTCCCCTAGGCCCTAACGGATGCATAACAATGGCTGGCATGCAGCCGCAAAAGAACATCATAGTCGTTCGCATATTAGATCAGTAGAATAGACGTTGGATCCAGCAGACCAGCACCATTTGGAGCTCAATATTCTGTCAAATCTGTATGGAAGATTCAATTGTAAAAGATAAATATTACGGCCTCAGCTCAAGCAGTTATCTCAATTTCTTAAAGGACTGACATGACAAAAAAATCAGTTTAAATATACCTGCCATAGGAATGGAGACAATGCAGTTGCAACTGGAAAAGAAGGCACATGCCTCTTCCTGCCACCACGTCTGACACAGACACAGTAAACAACATAACCTGAAGAAAAGAACAAACAATCAGGAAAAATCATTTTTGATCATGGATAGAGGCGCAGCCCACCGCTACACAACATTTTCATCAGATTTCCAAGTAAATTATCATCAGTAGAGCAACCAGACAACTGAGTTAGAAAAGGTTATGGTTGTTTCAAAGTAACTGACAAGTAAAACTATGATATGCAGATGATATGATCCGGATGGCAGTAGTATGCCAAGTAGTCATACTGTCTGAGGCATTAAGAAATTTAAATTGCAAAATGCAAATTACGACGGGTGTCATAATGTTGTGTACAAGAGTCACCTTCAGAGCAAGGGCTGCAGTAGGAGTGTACAGGAGCTGCAACTGTGGGATTACAACATGGAGAGGGAACAGGGAAGCAGCAGCTTCAGGCCTTCACGCAGTAGGCTCGCCGCTTGACATTAAATCACAATGTGGGCAATTACCGTGATTTGTTCTCGACTGCCGCCATGAAAGGAGTCGTCCCCGTAGTACTGGAGCTGCCGCCCGCAGTCGTGGCCCCCGGGGGAGGTTGAGAGTGGGAACTCGGCTGCTTAGGGGCTCCGATGATCTTCAGGTGCGGGTTACCCATCGTCCACCTTTGAAAATAATAACCATTTCTATAAGGGGGTGATGCCATCACCACCTGTTGCCCAAAATAATTTATAGGAGCTGATGTGGGTCCTTGTGTCCTCGTGATGTCTCCAGCCCATAGGTCATCAAATCGTCGCTCTGTTTGCTCGAAAGTTTGAGGCTTTTGACAAATCCATCGTCAAGATCAAACAAACCATCCCATATACGATAGCACATTAAGTTCAAATCCAGGAAGACGTATGCATGAACTATAACACGAGATCATGTAGCTAAGAACGTACGCAATCCCATTTGTCGGCCAAACAAACAAGTTAAGCATTTAACAAGTGGATGATGAGCTCAGTTTACATCCTACATCCAAAGTTCATCATAGTTTAAAGAGAGAGATCCCAATTTCATGATCATGGTGACAATAAGAGTTCAAAGATGTTTTTTCAACACGACACGTTGAGCATCATTATTTTGTATCTCATTTGATGATGATATACATTGTTTTACTGAGTTTCACACCTAAGATCCTGAGGATGGAGTTGGGACTTTTGGAGTTGACAGGCTTGTAAATTGTAGTGTTGTCAGAAACAGCAAGAATTTGTATCTTCACTTCAAAACAAAAGATATGCCGCCCTGCAGAACTTACGACCCAGATCCCATGTTCGGAAGGTGCAAGCTTCCGTTTCGATAAGGTGTTTCTAAGGACGAACTTGACACCCAAGCTCCCATGTTCTGGGGGGAGGGGGGGCATGATGCCAAACTGAAACGATCTTTGTAACACTTCATCTTGAGAAGCAGCGTTTCGTACTTCAAATGATGATATCCCTAGTTTTTCTTGTAAAGCTTCTACCTCCAAAACTTCATTGGTTACAACCAGGCCAAGCTTCGCAGAAAGTGACTGCATGTCTACAAGATGATCAGCTGCATAAACAGATTATATAACTCCATATAGAGTGCAATTCTAAAAATATAACCCCAGAAATATAATCGAGAGTAAACAAATGCAAATTTATCCACTTCGTAGCCTCTAAGATACAAAAAGGGAAATACTGGAAATTAGAGGGGTACTAACAACTCAGATACCCTTATCTGGTGGCTCAGGAAAGCTGATAGCTTGGCCATTCGCTCCAATTGCTTGTTTCGGGTCGAACAGCCTTCGTCCTCACCACCTTTCTTTTCTGTAGCTTTGTCAACGTTACACTCTTCATTAACTCCATAAGAGATACCAGAATCTTGAATTTTGATGATAGAAGAAGCATGTTTGACTTCATATAGAATTTGAATAGGAGAGACTATGCAGTCTTTAGCACTGGTAATCAAGAATTAGTGTTACTCGATAAACAACTAAAATAATACCAAAATAAAAGACCGCAACCCATGGGAAGATAGCCCAACAATACATTTAAAACTAAAATAATACACAAACAGAGACTTCAGGAGACTCACATTTTTTCAATTTCTAGGTCCTGCCCAATGGTTCTTCCAAAAGGTCGAACAACATATCAGCAACAAAGTCACCAAATATATCAGGGATCAACAATTCAGTGCCATCATCATCTTTATACTCTTTTTGGTCATCAACCTATTCTAGAAGTACAGATGCAATAGACGTTTCTAATTTATAGTTCAAAGTTCACATAAAAAAGTATAAAAAGTAAAACTGAGGCACATAACACATTGTTTCTCGATACATGGGTAACAAAGTTCCTAATTAGGAAGAAGGTATAACCAGTCAAGTCAGAGGACATCATTTTCTTAACAAGGTTCCGTCCGTGAGCATCATCTTTGACTTCATGTCCCCATAACAATACCTTCTTGAATATGTCAACCTTCGCAACTTTGTTTGTCCAATTTCTATCGATCATGCATTCACTCAACAAATTGAAGAAGTCAACTTTCTTGCATGATAGGAAACCATCAAACTTAATCTTGATTTGGTACATGACATTCACTCGCCCCATTGATGATTTAAAGTAGCAATGGGTATCTCAACCCAATCTGTAGGATGTCATGAGAGGTCCATCCGGTATATTCTGTAATTTGTTAACAAGATGCAAAAGATATGGCGGGTAGTTCCCACCCGAATTGAAGATAGTCAATATATATTGTGCAAGGTGATTGCCATCAAGTTTCTTTTCGCCACTTTGTGCTAGTGGTGGATTGGGTTTTTTGACTCTCAAAAAGAGTTCAGTTTACATCCTACATCCAAACATCATCATAGTTTCAAAACAGAGAGAAGGATCCCAATTTCATGATCATGGTGCCAATAAGAGTTGAAAGATCTTTTTTCAACACGACACGTTGAGCACCATTATTTAGTATCTCATTTGATGATGATATACATTGTTTTACTGAGTTTCACACCCAAGATCCTGAGGGTGGAGTTGGGAGTTTTGGAGCTGACAGGCTTGTAAATTGTAGTGTTGTCAGAAACAGCAAGAATTTGTGTCTTCGCTTTAAAATAAAAGACATGCCGTCCTGCAGAACTTACGACCCAGATCCCATGTTCGGAGGGTGCAAGCTTCCGTTTTGATAAGGTGTTTCTAAGGACGAACTTGACACCTAAGCTCCCATGTTCTGGGGAGGGGCATGATGCCAAACTGAAGCGATCTTTGTGACACTTCATCTTGAGCAGCAGCGTTTCGTACTTCAGATGACGATATCCATAGTTTTTCTTGTAAAGCTTCTACCTCCAAAACTTCATTGGTTACATCCAGGCCAAGCTTCACAGAAAGTGACTGCAGGTATACAAGATGATTAGCTGCATAAACAGACTATAGAACTCCATATAGAGTGCAATTCTAGAAATATAACCCTAGACATATTATCGAGAGTAAATAAATGCAAATTTATCCACTTCGTAGCCTCTAGATACAAAAAGGGAAATACTGGAAATTAGAGGGGTATTAACAACTCTGATACCGTTATCTGGTGGCTCAGGAAAGCTGATAGCTTGGCCATTCGCTCGAATTGCTTGTCTCGGGTCGAACTGCATTGGTCCTCACCACCTCTCTCTCCTATAGCTTTGTTAACGTGACACTCTTCATTAACTCCATAAGAGGTACTAGAATCTTGCATTTTGATGATAGAAGAAGCATTTTTGACTTCATATAGAATTTGAATAGGAGAGACCATGCAGTCTTTAGCACTAGTAACCAAGAATTAGTGTTACTCCATAAACAACTAAAATAATACCAAAAAAAGACCGCAACCCATGGGGAAGATAGCCCAACAATACATTTAAAACTAAAATAATACACACACAGAGACTTTAGGAGACTCACATTTTTTCAACTGCCCAATAGTATCTTCCAAAAGGTCGAACAGCATATCAGCAACAAAATCACCAAATGTATTTGGGATCAACAATTCAGTGCCATCATCATCTTTATACTCTTTTTTGTCATCAACCTATTCCAGAAGTACAGATGCATTAGACGTTTCCAATTTATAGTTTAGAGTTCAGATAACAACGCATAAAAAGTAAAAACTGAGGCACATACCCCATTATTTCTCGATACATGGGTACCAAATTTCCTAATTAGAAAGAAGGCATAACCAGTCAAGTCAGAGGACAACATTTTCTTAACAAGGTTCCGTCCGTGAGCATCATCTTCGACTTCATGTCCCCGTAACAATATCTTCTTGAATATGTCAACCTTCTCAACTTTGTTTATCCAATTTCTATCGATCATGCATTCACTCAACGAATTGAAGAAGTCAACTTTCTTGCATGATAGGAAACCATCAAACTTAATCTTGATTTGGTACATGACATTCACTCGCCCCATTGATGATTTAAAGCAGCAATGGGTATCTCAACCCAATCTGTAGGATGTCATGAGAGGTCCATCCGGTATATTCTGTAATTTGTTAACAAGATGCAAAAGATATGGCGGGTAGTTCCCACCCGAATTGAAGATAGTCAATATATATTGTGCAAGGTGATTGCCATCAAGTTTCTTTTCGCCACTTTGTGCTAGTGGTGGATTGGGTTTTTTGACTCTCAAAAAGAGTTCAGTTTACATCCTACATCCAAACATCATCATAGTTTCAAAACAGAGAGAAGGATCCCAATTTCATGATCATGGTGCCAATAAGAGTTGAAAGATCTTTTTTCAACACGACACGTTGAGCACCATTATTTAGTATCTCATTTGATGATGATATACATTGTTTTACTGAGTTTCACACCCAAGATCCTGAGGGTGGAGTTGGGAGTTTTGGAGCTGACAGGCTTGTAAATTGTAGTGTTGTCAGAAACAGCAAGAATTTGTGTCTTCGCTTTAAAATAAAAGACATGCCGTCCTGCAGAACTTACGACCCAGATCCCATGTTCGGAGGGTGCAAGCTTCCGTTTTGATAAGGTGTTTCTAAGGACGAACTTGACACCTAAGCTCCCATGTTCTGGGGGGGGCATGATGCCAAAGTGAAGCGATCTTTGTGACACTTCATCTTGAGCAGCAGCGTTTCGTTCAAATGACGATATCCATAGTTTTTCTTGTAAAGCTTCTACCTCCAAAACTTCATTGGTTACATCCAGGCCAAGCTTCACAGAAAGTGACTGCAGGTATACAAGATGATTAGCTGCATAAACAGACTATAGAACTCCATATAGAGTGCAATTCTAGAAATATAACCCTAGACATATTATCGAGAGTAAATAAATGCAAATTTATCCACTTCGTAGCCTCTAGATACAAAAAGGGAAATACTGGAAATTAGAGGGGTATTAACAACTCTGATACCGTTATCTGGTGGCTCAGGAAAGCTGATAGCTTGGCCATTCGCTCGAATTGCTTGTCTCGGGTCGAACTGCATTGGTCCTCACCACCTCTCTCTCCTATAGCTTTGTTAACGTGACACTCTTCATTAACTCCATAAGAGGTACTAGAATCTTGCATTTTGATGATAGAAGAAGCATTTTTGACTTCATATAGAATTTGAATAGGAGAGACCATGCAGTCTTTAGCACTAGTAACCAAGAATTAGTGTTACTCCATAAACAACTAAAATAATACCAAAAAAAGACCGCAACCCATGGGGAAGATAGCCCAACAATACATTTAAAACTAAAATAATACACACACAGAGACTTTAGGAGACTCACATTTTTTCAACTGCCCAATAGTATCTTCCAAAAGGTCGAACAGCATATCAGCAACAAAATCACCAAATGTATTTGGGATCAACAATTCAGTGCCATCATCATCTTTATACTCTTTTTTGTCATCAACCTATTCCAGAAGTACAGATGCATTAGACGTTTCTAATTTATAGTTTAGAGTTCAGATAACAACGCATAAAAAGTAAAAACTGAGGCACATACCCCATTATTTCTCGATACATGGGTACCAAATTTCCTAATTAGAAAGAAGGCATAACCAGTCAAGTCAGAGGACAACATTTTCTTAACAAGGTTCCGTCCGTGAGCATCATCTTCGACTTCATGTCCCCGTAACAATATCTTCTTGAATATGTCAACCTTCTCAACTTTGTTTATCCAATTTCTATCGATCATGCATTCACTCAACGAATTGAAGAAGTCAACTTTCTTGCATGATAGGAAACCATCAAACTTAATCTTGATTTGGTACATGACATTCACTCGCCCCATTGATAATTTAAAGCAGCAATGGGTATCTGAATCCAATCTGTAGGATGTCATAAGAGGCCCATTTGGTATATTCTTTAATTTGTTAACAACATGCAAAAGATATGGTGGGTAGTTCCCATCCGAATTGAAGATAGTCAATATATATTGTGCAAGGTGTTTGCCATCAAGTTTCTTTTCGCCACTTTGTGCTAGCGGTGGATTACATTTTTTGACTCTAAAAAAGAGTTAAGTTTACATCCTACATCCAAACTTCATCATAGTTTAAAAGGAGAGAGAAAGAGAGAGATCCCAATTTCATTATCGTGGTGCCAATAAGAGTTAAAAGATATTTTTTCAACACGACACGTTGAGCACCATTATTTTGTATCTCATTTGATGACGATATATATTATTTTACTGAGTTTCATACCCAAGATCTTTAGGATGGAGTTGGGAGTTTTGGAGCTGACAGGCTTGTAAATTGTAGTGTTGTCAGAAATAGCAAGAATTTGTGTGTTCGCTTCAACACAAAAGACGTGCCGTCCTGCAGAACTTACGACCCAGATCTCATGTTCAGAGGATGCAAGCTTCCGTTTCGATAAGATGTTTCTAAGGACGAAATTGACACCCAAGCTCCCATGTCCTCGGGGGGGGGGGGGGGGGGGCATATGTCCTCGGGGGGGGGGGGGGGGCATGATGCCAAACTGAAGCGATCTTTGTGACACTTCATCTTGGGCAGCAGTATTTCGTACTTCAAATGATGATATCCCTAGTTTTTCTTGTAAAGCTTCTACCTCCAAAACTTCATTAGTTACATCCAGGACAAGCTTCACAGAAAGTGATTGCTTGTTTACAAGATGATCAGCTGCATAAACAGACTATAGAACTCCATATAGAGTGCAATTCTAGAAATATAACCCCAGAAATATAATCGAGAGTAAATAAATGCAAATTTATCCACTTCGTACCCTCTAAGATACAAAAAGGGAAATACTGGAAATAATAGGGGTATTAAAAACTCTGATACCCTTATCTAGTGGCTGAGGAAAGCTGATAGCTTGGCCATTAGCTCCAATTGCTTGTCTCGGGTCCAACTGCCTTGGTCCTCACCATCCCTCTCTTCTGTAGCTTTGTCAACGTTACACTCTTCATTAACTCCATAAGAGGTACCAGAATCTTGCATTTTGATGATAGAAGAAGCATTTTTTACTTCATATAGAATTTGAATAGGGGAGACCATGCAGTCTTTAGCACTAATAACCAAGAATTAGCGTTACTCCATAAACAACTAAAAGAATACCAAAAGAAAGACCACAACCCATGGGGAAGATAGCCCAACAATACATTTAAAACTAAAATAATACACAAACAGAGACTTCAGAAGACTCACATTTTTTCAATTTCTAGGTCCTACCCAATAGGATCTTCCAAAAGGTCGAACAGCATATCAGCAACTAAGTCACCAAATGTATCACGGATCAACAATTTAGTGCCATCATCATCTTTATACTCTTTTTTGTCATCAACCTATTCCAGAAGTATAGATGCATTAGACGTTTCTGATTTATAGTTCAGAGTTCATATAAAAAAGCATAAAAAGTAAAAACTGAGGCACATACCACATTGTTTCTCGATACATGGGAACCAAAGTTCCTAATTAGAAAGAAGGCATAACCAGTCAAGTCAGGGAGGACAATATTTTCTTAACAAGGTTCCGTCCGTGAGCATCATCTTTGACTTCATGTCCCCATAACAATATCTTCTTGAATATGTCAACCTTCTCAACTTTGTTTGTCCAATTTCTATCGATCATGCATTCACTCAACGAATTGAAGAAGTCAACTTTCTTGCATGATAGGAAACCATCAAACTTAATCTTGATTTGGTACATGACATTCACTCGCCCCATTGATGATTTAAAGCAGCAATGGGTATCTGAACCCAATCTGTAGGATGTCATGAGAGGCCCATCTGGTATATTCTTTAATTTGTTAACAAGATGCAAAAGATATGGTGGGTAGTTCCCATCCGAATTGAAGATAGTCAATATATATTGTGCAAGGTGTTTGCCATCAAGTTTCTTTTCGCCACTTTGTGCTAGCGGTGGATTACGTTTTTTGACTCTAAAAAGGAGTTCAGTTTACATCCTACATCCAAACTTCATCATAGTTTAAAAAGAGAGAGAAAGAGAGAGATCCCAATTTTATGATCGTGGTGCCAATAAGAGTTAAAAGATGTTTTTTCAACACGACATGTTGAGCACCATTATTTTGTATCTCATTTGATGACGATATATATTATTTTACTGAGTTTCACACCCAAGATCTTGAGGGCGGAGTTGGGAGTTTTGGAGCTGACAGGCTTGTAAATTGTAGTGTTGTCAGAAATAGCAAGAATTTGTGTCTTCGCTTCAAAACAAAAGATGTGCCGTCCTGCAGAACTTACGACCCAGATCCCATGTTCAGAGGGTGCAAGCTTCCGTTTCGATAAGATGTTTCTAAGGATGAACTTGACACCCAAGCTCCCATGTCCTCGTGGGGGGGCATATGTCCTCGGGTGGGGGCATGATGCCAAACTGAAGCGATCTTTGTGACACTTCATCTTGGGCAGCAGTATTTCGTACTTCAAATGATGATATCCCTAGTTTTTCTTGTAAAGCTTCTACCTCCAAAACTTCATTGGTTACATCCAGGACAAGCTTCACAGAAAGTGACTGCATGTTTACAAGATGATCAGCTACATAAACAGACTATAGAACTCCATATAGAGTGCAATTCTAGAAATATAACCCCAGAAATATTGGTGGCTCAGGAAAGCTGATAGCTTGGCCATTAGCTCCAATTGCTTGTCTCGGGTGGAACTGCCTTGGTCCTCACCACCTCTCTCTTCTGTAGCTTTGTCAACGTTACACTCTTCATTAACTCCATAAGAGGTACCAGAATCTTGCATTTTGATGATAGAAGAAGCATTTTTTACTTCATATAGAATTTGAATAGGAGAGACCATGCAGTCTTTAGCACTAGTAACCAAGAATTAGTGTTAATCCATAAACAACTAAAAGAATACCAAAAAAAAGACCGCAACCCTTGGGGAAGATAGCCCAACAATACATTTAAAACTAAAATAATACACAAACAGAGACTTCAGAAGACTCATATTTTTTCAATTTCTAGGTCCTGCCCAATAGGATTTTCCAAAAGGTCGAACAGCATATCAGTAACAAAGTCACCAAATGTATCAGGGATCAACAATTTAGTGCCATCATCATCTTTATACTCTTTTTTGTCATCAACCTTTTCCAGAAGTACAGATGCATTAGACGTTTCTAATTTATAGTTCAGAGTTCAGAAAAAAAAGCATAAAAAGTAAAAACTGAGGTACATACCACATTGTTTCTCGATACATGGGTACCAAAGTTCCTAATTAGAAAGAAGGCATAACCAGTCAAGTCAGAGGACAGCATTTTCTTAACAAGGTTCCGTCCGTGAGCATCATCTTTGACTTCATTTCCCCATAACAATATCTTCTTGAATATGTCAACCTTCTCAACTTTGTTGGTCCAATTTCTATCGATCATGCATTCACTCAACGAATTGAAAAAGTCAACTTTCTTGCATGATAGGGAACCATCAAACTTAATCTTGATTTGGTACATCACATTCACTCGTCCCATTGATGATTTAAAGCAGCAATGGGTATCTGAACCCAATCTGTAGGATGTCATGAGAGGCCCATCTGGTATATTCTTTAATTTGTTAACAACATGCAAAAGATATGGTGGGTAGTTCCCATCCGAATTGAAGATAGTCAATATATATTGTGCAAGGTGTTTGCCATCAAGTTTCTTTTCGCCACTTTGTGCTAGCGGTGGATTACGTTTTTTGACTCTAAAAAAGAGTTCAGTTTACATCCTACATCCAAACTTCATCATAGTTTAAAAAGAGAGAGAAAGAGAGAGATCCCAATTTCATGATCGTGGTGCCAATAAGAGTTAAAAGATGTTTTTTCAACACGACACGTTGAGCACCATTATTTTGTATCTCATTTGATGACGATATATATTATTTTACTGAGTTTCACATTCAAGATCTTGATGGTGGAGTTGGGAGTTTTGGAGCTGACAGGCTTGTAAATTGTAGTGTTGTCAGAAATAGCAAGAATTTGTGTGTTCGCTTCAAAACAAAAGACGTGCCGTCCTGTAGAACTTACGACCCAGATCCCATGTTCAGAGGGTGGAAGCTTCTCTTTCGATAAGGTGTTTCTAAGGATGAACTTGACACCCAAGCTCCTATGTCCTCGTGGGGGGGGGGGGGGGCATATGTCCTCGGGTGGGGGCATGATGCCAAACTGAAGCGATCTTTTTGACACTTCATCTTGGGCAGCAGTATTTCGTACTTCAAATGATGATATCCCTAGTTTTTCTTGTAAAGCTTCTAACTCCAAAACTTCATTGGTTACATCCAGGACAAGCTTCACAGAAAGTGATTGCATGTTTACAAGATGACCAGCTGCATAAACAGACTATAGAACTCCATATAGAGTGCAATTCTAGAAATATAACCCCAGAAATATAATTGAGAGTAAATAAATGCATATTTATCCATTTCATAGCCTCTTAGATACAAAAAGGGAAATACTGGATATTAGGGGGGTATTAACAACTCTGATACCCTTATCTGGTGGCTCAGGAAAGCTAATAGCTTGGCCATTAGCTCCAATTGCTTGTCTCGGGTCGAACTGCCTTTGTCCTCACCATCCCTCTCTTCTGTACCTTTGTCGACGTTACACTCTTCATTAACTCCATAAGAGGTACCAGAATCTTGCATTTTGATGATAGAAGAAGCATTTTTTACTTCATATAGAATTTGAATAGGAGAGACCATGCAGTCTTTAGCACTAGTAACCAAGAATTAGTGTTACTCCATAAACAACTAAAAGAATACCAAAAGAAAGACCGCAACCCATGGGGAAGATAGCCCAACAATACATTTAAAACTAAAATAATACACAAACAGAGACTTCAGAAGACTCACATTTTTTCAATTTCTAGGTCCTGCCCAATAGGATCTTCCAAAAGGTCGAACAGCATATCAGCAACAAAGTCACCAAATGTATCAGGGATCAACAATTTAGTGCCATCATCATCTTTATACTCTTTTTTGGCATCAACCTATTCTAGAAGTACAGATGCATTAGACGTTTCTGTTTATAGTTCAGAGTTCAGATAAAAAAGCATAAAAAGTAAAAACTGAGGCACATACCACATTGTTTCTCGATACATGGGTACCAAAGTTCCTAATTAGAAAGAAGGCATAACCAGTCAACTCAGAGAAAAGCATTTTCTTAACAAGGTTCCGTCCGTGAGCATCATCTTTGACTTCATTTCCCCATAACAATATCTTCTTGAATATGTCAACCTTCTCAACTTTGTTTGTTCAATTTCTATCGATCATGCATTCACTCAACGAATTGAAGAAGTCAACTTTCTTGCATGATAGGAAACCATCAAACTTAATCTTGATTTGGTACATGACATTCACTCACCCCATTGATGAGTTAAAGCAGCAATGGGTATCTGAACCCAATCTGTAGGATGTCATGAGAGGCCCATCTGGTATATTCTTTAATTTGTTAACAACATGCAAAAGATATGGTGGGTAGTTCCCATCCGAATTGAAGATAGTCAATATATATTGTGCAAGGTGTTTGCCATCAAGTTTCTTTTCGCCACTTTGTGCTAGCGGTGGATTACGTTTTTTGACTCTAAAAAAGAGTTCAGTTTACATCCTACATCCAAACTTCATCATAGTTTAAAAAGAGAGAGAAAGAGAGAGATCCCAATTTCATGATCGTGGTGCCAATAAGAGTTAAAAGATGTTTTTTCAACACGACACGTTGAGCACCATTATTTTGTATCTCATTTGATGATGATATATATTATTAGTACTGAGTTTCACACACAAGATCTTAAGGGTGGAGTTGGGAGTTTTGGAGCTGACAGCCTTGTAAATTGTAGTGTTGTCAGAAATAGCAAGAATTTGTGTCTTCGCTTCAAAACAAAAGACGTGCCGTCCTGCAGAACTTACGACCCAGATCCCATGTTCAGAGGGTGCAAGCTTCCGTTTCGATAAGGTGTTTCTAAGGATGAACTTGACACCCAAGCTCCCATGTCCTTGGGGGGGCATATGTCCTCGGGGGGGGGGGGGGGCATGATGCCAAACTGAAGCGATCTTCTTGACACTTCATCTTGGGCAGCAGTATTTCGTACTTCAAATGATGATATCCCTAGTTTTTCTTGTAAAGCTTCTACCTCCAAAACTTCATTGGTTACATCCAGGACAAGCTTCACAGAAAGTGACTGCATGTTTACAAGATGATCAGCTGCATAAACAGACTATAGAACTCCATATAGAGTGCAATTCTAGAAATATAACCCCAGAAATACTGGTGGCTCAGGAAAGCTGATAGCTTGGCCATTAGCTCCAATTGCTTGTCTCGGGTGGAACTGCCTTGGTCCTCACCACCTCTCTTTTCTGTAGCTTTGTCAACGTTACACTCTTCATTAACTCCATAAGAGGTACCAGAATCTTGCATTTTGATGATAGAAGAAGCATTTTTTACTTCATATAGAATTTGAATAGGAGAGACCATGCAGTCTTTAGCACTAGTAACCAAGAATTAGTGTTACTCCATAAACAACTAAAAGAATACCAAAAAAAAGACCGCAACCCATGGGGAAGATAGCCCAACAATACATTTAAAACTAAAATAATACACAAACAGAGACTTCAGAAGACTCACATTTTTTCAATTTCTAGGTCCTGCCCAATAGGATCTTCCAAAAGGTCGAACAGCATATCAGAAATAAAGTCACCAAATGTATCAGGGATCAACAATTTAGTGCCATCATCATCTTTATACTCTTTTTTGTCATCAACCTATTCCAGAAGTACAGATGCATTAGACGTTTCTAATTTATAGTTCAGAGTTCAGATTAAAAGAGCATAAAAAGTAAAAAATGAGGCACATACCACATTATTTCTCGATACATGGTTACCAAAGTTCCTAATTAGGAAGAAGGCATAACCAGTCAAGTCAGAGGATAGCATTTTCTTAACAAGGTTCCGTCCGTGAGCATCATCTTTGACTTCATGTCCCCATAACAATATCTTCTTGAATATGTCAACCTTCCCAAGTTTGTTTGTCCAATTTCTATCGATCATGCATTCACTCAACAAATTGAAGAAGTCAACTTTCTTGCATGATAGAAAACCATGAAACTTAATCTTGATTTGGTACATGACATTCACTCACCCCATTGATGATTTAAAGCAGCAATGGTTATCTAAACCCAATCTGTAGGATGTCATGAGAGACCCATCTGGTATATTCTGTAATTTGTTAACAAGATGCAAAATATATGGAGGTTAGTTCCCATCCAAATTTAAGATAGTCAATATATATTGTGCAAGGTGTTTACCATCAAGTTTGTTTTCGCCACTTTGTGCTAGCTGTGGATTGGGTTTTTTGAGTGCATATACTTGGCCTCTCAAAAGAATAAAATGACTCAAATTGAATTTTCCATTCCAACTATGATCAGAGGCGAGGACAGCTGTGAAACATTGCACCCAGCTGCTTAGCACAGCACATGCTTCATCGGTCACCTTCAGCTTTTTTGTTTCCTTTTCAGGCAGTTTAACATATTTAAGGAGCCTGTTGCCAATTTTGTCTTGAGTTGATTTAGCTTCACGGAAGTATTCTTGTAGTGAAATTGCTGTTAACAAAAAAATAGTATGAGACTGTGCCTTTTTCTATATCTATTATTACAGCATTAATGAATAGTTCAAAAAAGAAAAAGGTAGACCAAATGTAACCGTAACTCTAGTAAAATGAACAATAATGTGGATAAAGAGCATTGAAGCATGTGTGGACCTAGCATGACTCACAGGTATTCCTAGGAATCAAAATCAGTATGTATCAGGAATATACATGTGTATGTCTCAGAGGACACAGCAAAGCTTGGTTTTGCAATCGCACGGTTGCAGCAAGGCATGCTTATCACTTTATCAGTGCCTCTGTTGCATACGACCCACACTTGGGAGTTTAGGAGTATGTAAATTTTCATGTATGAAAACAAGTGCTATGAATTAGAATAACACTAAAGTGTGTTAATTACAATTGCAGCCATTTAAGATTTTGAATTCCTTATAGCAAATGTTGGTTGGAAATCCTCCCAAAGCTATATAACCACACTGTGGGGATTGCCCTCTCATTTAAGAAGAAACTCGTGCCTTGCGCGCTAAGTAGTGAATCTTATGATGGGATGCAGATGGTTAATTTCCAACTGATTCTCTTTACACACTGAAGCTATTATTTTGAATTTTTTTCTTAATTATTTGAGGTATCTACATTATGAACAATTTGTATTTTAGTTCATGCTACCGTGGACATTTCACATTCTTTTATTTGAATCTTTAAAGGAATTCCCAAGTGCCACATCCTAGGTCTGCTACTGTATTGAAGTCATGGAGAAAATAAGTGGTAAGTCATTAACAATAACCTTCTTTGCAGAAAAATGCTGCATCCACGATGCCTAAAAGCTTATCTGCTAATTTAGAGAGTTTCTCATGCAGCAAAGACAGAGCAGTAGAATCTGGAAATGAAGGGTCTAATGACTCAGGCAGTGGAGGCTCGCGTTTCCCGATCAGAACAATCCTCGGCACAATTTTCCGGGGATGGTACCCGTAAGCAAGCGCTGCTGATTGAGTCAGCGATATGAGATGTGCTCCTCCTTCAAAACACGCACCTGCTGTTATGTCACCCTGTCGATTGGAACAGATATTTCAATTAAAACAGCACATCATAAAACGATTTCAGCCTATATTCATAACCTTAAGGCCTTAAGCTAGGAAATAGGCATGCTTCCTTGCACCAAAACTCAACTAATACACAAAGAATGCTGATTAGTCTCATGATTTCAGTTTAATTTACTGCCTGACCCAATGGAAGTATCCATACATTTGGAAACCAAGCACTTGTAGGAATAAATAGTGTACATTGAAGGATGGCAGTTCAATGAAAAAATTGCCCAAAAGATAAAGTGGTAGGACTGAAGAGAAGTAAATGAATGAGATACTCCATGCAATACCTACGAAAGGAACCCTTTACAGAGCAATATGGATCATATGCCTTACCAAGAACATTTAAATTAACCAGTTTACATGTGAAATGTGTAGCTCAAACATAACACAACGCTCCTCAGCAACAATAAAACGTTTCCAGAGCCAAAAATCATCATTCATCTATCAGCATAACCTAATTACCAAGGGATTATATGGTTTATTTATCATGCTGATACACACCAATGACCAGCCATATGAATTGAATTGCATTATATGAAATCAATACCAAATTACCAATGACAGTTCTAAATTAAGTTTAATTACAGCTGAATTTTCACCTGCTCATCTCTCCCATCCAATTTCTTCAAACTGGGGATCAACTGGAAGATATTTTGTCGGTACCCGAGGAAGTTGGTGATGGGGCAACCGTTGAGATCGAGCGACGGAGCGAGTCGATAGCAACGTCGGCTAGTGGAGTGAGCTCATCCAACTCAGTGTACAGGTTGTCACCAATGTTCAGCAAACGAAGCGTGGCGCCACAGGATCCCCGGATGGCGTCGAGGGAGGTGGCGCCCGACAAGCGATTACGGGGGAGGTACAAGCGAAGGAGCTTCGGTAGTAGGGGCAGGCCGGCGAGAGAGGTAAGACCTGAGTTGGCGATGGATAGCTCGACGAGGGATCCAGCGACGCAACTGAAGAGACTCGGACTGGGGAGGCGGCCCGTGGAGGACTTGACGGTCCCGTCGAGGACTAGCGTCGTGGCCGCGGAGGTCGAGGTACTCGCGGAGGCGGCGTCCGCGATGGCGCTCCTCCACGCCGCTTCATCCTCTTCGCCGGCGGCGGCCATTCTGCGGCGGCGGTCGGAGGCACAACCCTAACAAAACCCCGAGTTGGAGGTACGGCGTGCGGAAGTGGATGTGCCTGGCGGTGGGTGACTGGGTGATGCGGGGGTGTACAAGGCTGTGCAAACGGCGGCAGGAACGTCGCCTCCAGCTGGCTTAGCAAGGAGTGGATGCCTGGTGGACCCACCTTAGGATGTAAGGCAAGAAAAGAGATGGAACTGGCGTATGTTTCGCTCCTTCCTCTCAAATGCCCCAGTATATACCTCGTCTAAAAAAAGTTAGCGAGGCTTCTCTGCAGGAAAACTGGAGGGGAAAGATTGCCACCCTTTCGAGAGTTTTTCCTTTTCATTTTTGACCCGACAATCAATCATAACGGTTTGAATCGCGTAGATCATTTTGGCAGCTCCCAAAATCTTTTCCAAAACCTTCATCTATTTATCAAGAGTTATCTTTGTTCTCTGGGACTATATTGGACGCGTTCGGTTATGCTAGCTGCAGCTGCAGCTGCGAGCAGCCGCTACAGCAACTGCAGCCAGCCAACAAACGCTGCTACCAAAGAACAGCTCCTGCAGCCATCCAACAATAGCTGCAGCGCTGCTGCTTATTTGAACAGCATTTCAAAAATGGCGGGAATTTGACAACAGAACCGTCCAAGACTCAACACAGAAATGAAAAAAAAAATAACATCCATATTGCACTCAAGCTTAGCTCGCAGCAACAGCTCACTGCTAACTCAAACCCCAAATTAGGCATAAGGTGATGGTTACATCCATAACAAAATATCCACCAGGTAGACCAGTACACCACACATCGTCCAATTCTGATGGTGAAATCAGATTACAAATCATGTTAAATCATACAGTCCAACTGCAATCCAATCATGGAGACTAACAATATTGTCATTAGCTATAGCTGCTAACCAATCCTGCCATCCGAAGACAAGAATGATGGTAGTTACAAACTTCATTTAAACTTTGACGGCCTTTGATATCAAACTCCTTCAAATAGTACCTACTATTGCGACATGGTGCCATATAACCCTCATATATTGGGTAACCAGAATCCACCAAGTAGTAGGTCAACATTCAGGCACAGTAATTTAGATATGTCAAACCCATATGTTAGTTATGCATACAGTCAAAATATGCTGACCTGGTTACTGTAGTCAACAATGTAATCTAATCAATGCAAATCATATAGTCCAGCTGCAATCCAATCGCGGACTTTACTAATATCATCGTTGACAGTAGCGGCTAACCAATCTGATGCAGGGTCATTTTCATCACCAGTCCTAATAAGGTAGGTGCCATGACCAAACATGTCATAGCAACCATTCCAGGTCCGTTGTTGTCCAATGCAAAATTGTGCAGTGCAAAGCATACAACAATAATCTTTGATTGCTTCTCCATACTATATAACGGTATCTCGCTTAGAATCTGCCACTTATTCTTTAGCACTCCAAAAGACCGTTCCACAACATTCTGAAAGCACGAATGATGGTAGTTAAAAATTTCATTCAAATTCTTGAAACCTTTGGATAACACAATGAAGAATAAACATTGATATATTGTGAGTGTGAGATTATGAACCTTTACCGTACTGATTATCCTTTACTACTTCATTTTCTCTTTATGCCTACGGCCATCCATCTTGGGAATGAGTAAAAAAAGAATATGCACAGTATGCAACAACCATTATCATGAGTTACCATTACAATTTTGCATTTGCTAAAAAACAGAATAGATCGAAAAAGCTATCAGGACTCTTCCGGTGTGATTCTGACTTACGAAGTAAGAACACTAGTGTAGCTAACAAAATTGAAACGTTAGAATTTCTGACGTCGGAAACTGAACCATGTCAAAAGTAAAAAAGAAAAAACGTAAGATAAATCCCTAATCAATTTCGCACGATATAAGAGCTTACGGCCTAATCAAAGGCACAGCTTACGGTCTAATCAAAGGCACACGAGATCTTATCCCAGCTTATGTGTTCAGATGCACGAAATCTAGTAGCATACAAACGTGCATATCGAGAATGGAGAGGATCGGAGATTGGAGGGATACTCACGTTGGCGGGTTGCCTCGATCTGCAGTCACTGGTGGGCGGAGATGCGGTAGTGCAAGGTCGACGCCGGCTCCAGCAAGATCCCGTTGCTGGTGAGGGAACGGATCAAGGTGGCGTCGAGAACTTGATTTGGAGCCCTCCTAGCACCTATGACCTTCACGGGGGGAGGTGACGGGCGGCAGCCGGCCTCAAAACCCTACCTTCTCTCGAGTTCGATGGGAGGCGACTAGGGGAACCCGAGACGAGAGTTGACCAGATGGGAACCGGAGGACGTGAGATAAGCCTGTAACTGTTCAGCTGGGCTGCTGGCTATTGCTATTTAGGCTGTAGCCGAACGGCTGGGCTGTACAGCCATAGCTGCAGTTGGCCAAATTCGGTGGGAGGTGACTGGGGAACCGGAGATGGGAGTTGACCAGATGAGACCTAAAGAACGTGAGATAAGTCTACAGCTGCGTGAGATAAGCTTGCAGCTATTCGGCTGGGCTTCTACAGCTGTGTGAGATAAGCCTGCAGCTATTCAGCTGGGCTGCTGACTGTTGCTGTTTGGGCCGCACTAAGGCCACAGCTGAAGCGGGCTAAAAATCAGCCGCCAACGGACCCATTGTAGATGTCAATTTCATGTTTAAAATTTCTGTTTGTTATGGCTATTTCGGCTTGTATTGATGTTTCGGCAACAAGGAGACACAGTACCCGAGGCAGTAGTCTATCTTGATTGTTAGCACCGAATTGTCTTGATAAACAAACTTTGCAAGCTATTACAATAGTTTTGTTTACGCTATAATTTTGTGCCATGGTCACCATTTTAGATAAGAGTTACAAAACCACTTCCACGCTCAAATGTTGAACCATATTGACAAAAAAAAAGAAGTGATCCCGTGATACGTGATACGATTAGTGTAGGTCATCAGTATTGGGGAAAATAAATGATTCTTAAAAATGATAAAGCCATAATTCTAAGTTTCTAACATAGGATAATTCCTCTTCAAAACTAGTGTCATTATGCCGTAGTACATTGCTATTTTCTACAGATCCTAGCACTAGTTTCCCGCCAAAATGTTCTGCTTCTTGGGCCTGGGAGGCTGGGAGTGCAGCCCACAAAGTAGCCAGGAGCTATCACCTAGAGGCCCAACTGAACAAGCTGAAGCCGTTTAGTTAGGCTCCAGGCTCCTCTGACGAAAAATGTAAAACAACCCAAGCTATACTGACCATCCAATTAAGATACAAAGTTATCAGAAAATCATCCATAAATTTCTTACTCGTACAACTGGCAGAGGCTATTTTGATTACATCCAAGCTGCAAAAGCAAATCATTCTGCAAGACCTGTAAATGTATTAAGCCTGAACTGCTGAAGCGCTGATCAGTTGCCGCCAGCAAGCGAATGCTGAACTGCTAACCCACTGAAAGCCTGAAACAATGTGATTCCAGAAATCTCTTGCTGCAGATAACAAGTCCAAGTAAGTTAAACAATTAAGCATCAACCTTTTTATAACTTCTTAAAAAAAACCTTTTTATAGGAAAAGATGATACATTATCTTCCAACCAACACAACTCGTAGTTCTATGTGATGGTTGGTCCTTGGCACTTGGCACATGATGATTGAGCTGAGTTCTACGGCCGCGCTGCAATGTTCCCAAAATTCGAGTGCAAGCAAGTCCCACAGAAAGAAAAAGGATTAAACTTGTTTCAGGTTAATTTCCCCTAAAATGAGAGCTCCAACAAATTACCATCCCTTACCTTCTTATGTGTAAGACACCTCTGACAGTTGATTTTTAAGAAACCTGAGAATCCAATAGGAAACGTTAGGACCTGTTTGAATAATCATAGACACAACAGAACAATTAGTGAAACTTCAAAACTTTGACTAAAATTAGTCAAAATATGCACATGCTTAGTATATAAAGTTGTATCAATAGATAGTCTAAGAAGTGCATGTAAGACAGCAATGCTTTGACTAAAAATGTAACTAGCATTTTTTGTTTCATAGAAACACCAAGGACCCAACCCATGGAAAACTTGTGTTAAGAGACAAGAGAACACACAAGGTGGGTATTTATCCTCGACCAGCTTGTCAACTTGGAGGGAGCGCTAACTTCTAAAATCCTCCTGTTCGCTTCAAAACAAAAAACAAGAAGGATGCACACAAGGAACTTGTATATTCAATTAAAAGCCTAGAAGGAGAACACAGAGAAGTACCCCAACACACATAACCAAAAACTACCATCTACCATTACGCCACATTGGTGTCCCCTAAAAGCTAATATTGGACAGTAAAATCATAACCAGTTGTTAATAGCTAATTGGCTGCAAAGTAACCCTGATTGATATTATTTTTCCAAGTCATATTATTGTGTAGATAGTCTAAGAGGTGCATGTAAGGCAGAGCGATGCAAAAGGATGGACACTGGAACAGACGACAAATTGGATATACAAAACAAGAAGCATTAGCGGAGGGAGAGTACATGAAGATAAGATGATACCTAGCAGGGGCGGATCCAGGGCCCGGGCTGCAGCCCGGGGCGAGACCATGAAGTCCCTTTAACCTATGTGCTGTTTAGCCTAACAAAATGAGGCTTAGGAGACAAAATTAGACTATTTTAGGTGTGATTCAACAGCTCAGCCCGGGGCGCAGCCCCGTTCTGGATCCGCCCCTTACCTGGTACACTTCATCTCGTCAAGTATCCATTTGAATGAACCAGAACATCTGCCAGTCTTGTTTCTAGCACCTTCTTGCCTGAAAGAGGTTGCCACTCAATCATTTGTACAATAGTAGAGAAATGAAACTTCCACAATACATTGAACGCAAAATACAGTAGCAGCATGGAATGAATTCTCTTCATTCAAATACAAGTTCTAAGGTAGTGAATAAAACTGATCACATAGGGCAGGTTACAAAGAATTGAGCATAGCATGATTATACCTTGTGACAAAAACAGGAATAAAAATTGTTCTGGATAACGTTTAGCAGACAGTCTTATATGCGATGCAGCAACATAAAGATACCAGATTTGCTACGAATAGTCTCCTTTGCTAATATTTCGTCAATTGGTCCAGGGTTTATACTGTAAGTAACATAGTACTTGACTAGCCAGACAAATAAATAAGTGTAGAGAATGCTTAAATGGGCATAACCCCATATAGATCCTATGTTTTTTAAAAAAACATGTAATTCCCTACCGATTGCTTAATTGATAAATAATTGCAACCGTGTCACTTGTAAAGAAATAGGAGGAAATATTGTTTAGTTCACTATTGCTCATAATCAGTTACTCATAAATAATAATATTGCATAACGCAATACATCATAATGATGACAGGGCTAGAAATATGAAACATTTAATACCTAGATATCCAGATACCCAATTTAAAGTTTGTGATAAGTCGCTTCAGCCCACAGGTGACGTGGCTTAATCTCAGCCCTCCATTGTCGATCCGATGGTGAGAGTGCGCCACCTCATAGGGTGGGCAGCTGGCCCTATGCTCATAAAATCCACTCTCTAAGTTATACCATGCTGTTAAAAAAAACAATAATGAGCAGTGTTGATTCAAGGTCATGAGTACAATACAATAACTTTTATTTTACTCTTGCACAGTGAATCTTTTGCCTACAAAACTGCAGCAAAATAATAGTCCAGGTATCATGCTTAATCGAGACAGACATCATGGAAAATGGATATATGGTCTGTCATGATTCAGAATAGACATCAGAAGTGAGGACAGCAAAATATTTAGGAACTGGAATCATTAAGTCAAGATCGCAGTATCCATAACCGCTTGTGAAGAGGCTTTTAATTTCCTTTCAAGGTACTGGGTTAATTCGCTAATTTTTGCTACCTCCTCTTGAGATAGGAGTGCTGAAACATCATCAGAAGGTAGAACTTTTGCAACCTCTTAAATACCCTCAAAAAAAGCTAATTTGAAAATCTACTAAACAACTACTATTGGAGATGATCCACAAAACAAACAAATCATACTACTATGAACAAATTTGAAGGATAAGTAAAAAGAAAAATATGGATCTAAATTGCAATATGTGTAATCAACATGCATATAGAAGAAAACATATGAAATTTAATCACCTGGAGATGGGATATGGCTTGATTCAAGCCACGATTGGAGCACACATGGTTTAAGGAAGTCAGGGGTATGATTGGTTCTCTTCCCTGGGAGCTTGGCTCGCACCAGGAACCACCGGAGCGGATGCAAATGGGTCGCGTTTGGTTGTAGTTTCAGTTGAACCCGGCCGCGAGGATACGATGATTGGTTGCACGTACGAACCTGGAATTTAAAAAATAAGATGCTGTTTGGTTGGTCGCGTACAGGCTGTTACAGTCACCACTTGCATTCAACCGGTGGAATACCAATCCTAGTGCTAGTCAAAAGAGGAAACTACACTTTGTAACTAAACTAAAATTACTTAGACTTTGAAACTAAAACCACAATTATTACACTTGAACTAAGATAATTAAAGCCTCTAACAACATTAAGACATCTTTACAGTCCCATTGGGCATTCTTGATAATAGATCTAGCTTGCGCCGGTACCTCTGTAGCTTCAAATTTTGCACCATGAAAAGCTTGCATCGCTTCCTCTTTGGTCTTGTACTTCTTGTAGCATGCTCCCCTGAATCCATTCACTTGATCATGGTAAGCCTCCCAGCTGGAGTACACTCCAGTTTGACGACCAACACTGACAACGTACCAAGACATCTCTTCTAAAAAAATAAGCAAAAGAAAGTATCATTGACCTTACAAATAATTTGACAAGAAATGCTTAGAATAAGAAGAGATGCATAAAACAACTGAAATGAACATATCATTGGCAAAGGGCAAATGCTTAGATTCAGAAAGAGATGAAAGCATATAGCAAAATGACAGAAATTAGCAAATAATTGAGATGACATGAAAACAACAGGAATGAACTTATCATTTGCAAAGGGCATAAGCTCAGATTCTGAATGAGATGAAAGCATGTAGCAAAATGACAGAAATTATGACAGAATTGAGATAAAATGAAAACAACAGAGTTGAACATATCATTGGCATTGGGTATATGCTCAGAATAACATTAGAACAACACAAGAAGTAAAATGACAGATCAGGAGCCATATGCTCAGACAGGCAATAACATGAAAGCAACAAGCAACAGAAGCATCATTGGCAATGGGCATATGCTCAAAATGACAAGGACAACAAAGCAACAAGTTTAATGACAGATCAGGAGGCATATGCTCAAACAAGCAATGAGATGAACACATCAACCAACACAAGCATCATTGGCAATAGGCAAATGCTCAGTCATCACCAGTCAGTCATCATATCAGATAACTCAAAGTTCAGTTACTAATCAGCTACCAGGAGGCTACCAACAGAAGAGGATCAGGCTGACTGCACAAAAGTGAAGGAGTGGACCAGGAGGTTGATGCACAAAAAAAGCCACCATCTGATCAGCAGTCACTGCACAAAAGAATTGTCACTGCACAAAAGAAGGTCTCTGCATGATAAAGAGCCTCACTGCACGTAGTAGTGCTTTGCCAAGTAGGTCCTCAACCACAGGACTCTATGAGAACCATTCATCTTCACAAAAGCAGCACCATGAGCCTTGTTGCCAAGCAGGTGTTCATAGGCAGCCATGAGTTCTTCATCAGAGAAACCAGGCATGAACATGATAGCATCATAGAGATCAGGGTGCACATCCTCTACCTTAGTCTGAATAATGGCATTGGCAACATTGTTGACAGTACCAGTCATCCCAGTCATCACCAAAATATCCCCCTCACTAAGCATGGACCTCTTCCTCTTGTTGGCTGGTGTTGAACCAACAGGACCACCATCTTGACACTTTCCTGCCATATCATCCAGCTTGATATGGTCATGCTCTGAATCTGCAAAGTCAGAAGGGGACCCCAAAGGTTCACTATATCCCATGGCAACTTTCCCTGTTGCCAAGCCATTCCCAAAGATCACCTCCATCTGCTGGTAGTTCTCAATGGGCTTGTTCAAATTCAGCATCCTTTGGGTGTGCCTGAAATCCAAACAAGTAACAGATGGTTAGCTTACAACAAGCTGGGTAGCTTACAAAACAGATGAGGTAGTTGAACAAACTTACCTTCACATGGCCCTTGTAGTGCTCATCCTCCAAAGTGATCATGAAGTTGTCATCATCTCATAGTGCACCACTCAGTTCTCTCAGCTTAATCACCCTGACCCACCTCTGTCTCCATTTTCTCAAATGGTTGTAGACCTGGGTCCCTGTGACCTCAGTCCCTGAGAACTCATTGACACCCTTGGCAACTTGGTTCAAGTGCACTTCCTTGAACCCCTTGTCAGTTCTCACACCAGTAGAGATTAGTTGACAGAAGCAGCGAAGCACAAATGCAGATATCACATTGGTCCACCTCATAGCAGTCCTGGGTTGCTGCCTAGCACCACCAACAGCTGCAACCTGGCCTCCAGCAGCTGCGGCAGCCTGGCCAGCAGCTTGAGGTGCAGCCTGGTCACCAGCAGCTGCAGCCTGGGCACCAGCTTGATGGATGGTAGCTTGGGCAACAACCTCAGCAGCCTGAAGTTCCTCCACCAAGTCAAAGTGACCATTCACTTGTGCCATGTCCTAGTAAACATCATTGCATATTGCCCATTGCCTCAGGAAATAGTAAAACATCATTGCATATAGCCCAATACCTCATGTAAGTGAAATAAGCAAACATCATTGCATTATGCCCATTGCCTCATGTAAGTGAAGTAAACAAACATCATTGCATTATGCCCAAAGCCTCATGAAAATAAATAGAATGCACATATCATCATTGCACACTTGTACATTGATTCAAGTTGAATTGGTTGTCTAATATCTCAGAGTGAGAAAGAAATAGGAATAACAGATCATCATAGCATAGGTGTCCAATGCCTCAAAGTGAGAAAGAAACAGGAATAACAGATCATCATAGCATAGGTGTTTAATGCCTCAAGGTGAGAAACAAATAGGAATAACAGATCATCATAGCATAGTTATCCAATACCTCAAAGTGAGAAAGAAACAGTACAAATAGATCATCATAGCATTGTTGTTCAATGTCTGAAGGTACAAAAGGAACAGAAACATTACATCATCACAGCACAGGAGTCCAATGTCTCATGGTAGGAAAAGGAACAAAAACATTACAACAACATAGCAAAGTTGTCCAATGGATTTGCATTACCTCTACTAGCCCACATTAGATTAGCCCATTCATCTCTAACAGTAGCCGAAGCTGCATTGTCATCCACAGGGACCCATGGCCATTAACAGAATTAGGCTCCCATGTGGACTCAAGAGGAATAACCTCATCAGTGCCATGCCCCAGAATCCAATTATGTAAAATGCAACATGCAAGGACCAACTTCACTTGTGTCTTGAATGGATGAAAAGGTTTGTTGTCAATAATGCGGAATCTATTTTTTAAAGCCCCAAAAGCCCTTTCAACCGTAACACGCAGACTAGAATGCCTCAAATTGAATAGCTCCCTTGGATTGGTTGGGTAATTTCTACCACCAAACTCATTAAGATGATATCTAGTACCCCTGTAAGGAGGTAGGAATCCAGGATGACATGCATATCCAACATCTACCACATAGAATTTTCCTAGAAAGATTAGAAACAGGTATTAGTCCTAGTGTCAACTAGTTTGTAACTTGGTTTATGGAACTAATTTAATTCATTACCTTATGGAACCCTTAACCCATCATCTCTCTCTAGTGCATCTGCTAGAATGGTGGCATCATGTGCAGAACCCTCCCAGCCAGCCAACACATAAGTGAATTTCAAGTCAAAGTCCACTGCGGCTAGCACATTTTGAGTTGTATAGTGTTTCCTACCCCTAAATGCTGATTGCATCTTAGCTGGGACTCTAGCATAGATGTGAGTGCCATCTATAACCCCAACACAATCCTACATAAACCCAACAACACTTTATTACATAATTTTTACTCAATTATGCATTATTTGTCTCATATGGATACTATTGTGTTAGCTTGAAATATGGGTACCATCTTGAGCTGTTTGTAATCTTAAGAGGTGTCTCACTTGATGGAGCCTTAATCATCTCATGCCTAAGTTCACCAATTGCATACAACACCTCCTTGAAATGTCTACTTACTGTCTCTACAGATCTCCTCCAACTTTTGTGGATAACTTCAAACCTTTGGTTATGCCCAACAACATGAAGAAACATTGCAAGTTGCTCTTCTACACTGCTATGTATGGTATCTCTAAGCAAGTCCTTGCCCCTAAGCAAATTACATAGCCTAAAGAAAGGGGCTCTTCTCATGCGAAGCATGTTTACACACTCTACATCGTTACAATTATAAATTTTATCCAAGTTTTTTTTTGCCTTTCCTCATCCTAGCACTCATTGGGGCATAACTAATCTGAGGATGTGAGGTTTAAGTCATCGTAAGCCTATTCAGGAAGAATGCATACATGGCAGTCACTAGAGCAGCTGCATGAATAATAAGCATGCGTCTCTTATCTTCAAGAGCCATCTATATGAATAACATGCAAAACAAGGATCACTGACATGGGCAACAATGCTCAGATCAATATATAAACACATCACTGGCATGGAAAATAAGGTTGAGATTAATATATATAACAACCTCACGCTGCTTTTCGCTTCGCTGGGAACGCTGTCGGAGCGGCGTGCGCTGCTCTAGACCATTCCCGTTCTGGGCCCAGATGCAGTGTGACTGTCCACTAGGATTAGTCTAGGAACTGCTCGGGAGCTATGGGTAAAAAGTTGGCACCGTCCTTTGCTCATTTTGAACGCCGCGTTGTGATTGGCTGTTGTACCGGTCCGACGTCACCAGTTTCCCGCCAAAATGCTCAGGCCCTTGGGCTGCTTGGGCTTGGAATCGCGAGTGGACATGGGTTGAGGCCCAATTAACCAGAACAACTGAAGGCGCGGGAGAGTGAATTGAGTTCATGACGCTGCTGTTCCCAAAATCCCAATAGCGTGAATTTAAAAGAAAAAAAACAATGGCGTTCAGGAAAAAAAAACTTAATGCCAAGACTTTTCCCCCAAGCAATGAGCCATGACAGGGCATGTAAATTGCACGAATCGTTAATGAGGCTTGGCATTGATTCTCACAATATGAAGCATGAACCACAGCTAAAAAGGAGCAAAACACTTCATCAAATCAAATTACAAATTTCCCGACAGCAACAAGAAAATCGGGATGTTCCAGTGCCACCCAACATCAGAGAGTTTCTCGAATAAGCTGGTGTCGGCAGAAGAAATCGTAGCTAGTCAGATATGTTCCAGTTCATTATAGAAAAGAATTGACCATACTACAGCAAAAAGACCGACGAGTGAAAGCACGGAGTGCAGTTTTTGAAAAAAAAATCAATAGACATGAAGCATGGACCAAAAAAATGAATTTGCTGCCAATTGGCTCCGCAAGTGGCCAAGGGCTGAAGTTCATGGATGTTTCTTTCTTTACTGCTTGAACAGAAAATAAAAGTCTTAGCTCATATTACAAACAACAAATCCCAACCTTTGAGGTTTGTAAAAAGTATCTACTCCATCCTAAATTGTAGGTCGTTTTAACTTTTCTAATACATGAAATAGCAAAGGTTTGTAAAAAGTACCTACTCCATCCTAAATTGTAGGTCGTTTTAACTTTTCTAATACATGAAATTTGCTATGTACTTAGACATAACGTATATCTAGGTGCATAATAAAAACTATAAACCTAGAAAATCAAAACTACTTACAATTTAAATCAGAGGAAGTAAGAGATGAAGCCACCATGCAAACCAGATCGTAGTGCATTGCACAAGCCTCCAACAACATTTTGGTGAGCTCATGCACATTGGATGCTAAAGTGTTACTACAAAATTGGAGAATACAGCTACTATTCAAGTAGCATGCTTAACTGAAGGGTTTATTTTTGTAAACTAATCTCATCTGCCATGATCTGGAGTACAGATTTCTAAAACAGCGACACCAGCATATCGGTAGTGAAGTGTAACAAGACAAGATTGGTAACATAGCAAAGCAACGAGACGATATTTATTACTCAAGTAACCATCAGCTAGAGATATTAATACGTTGAGACAATCTGATCATATATATGAACATATCTCTTACTGCAGAGGACAAGTAAATAGAGATACCCAGATAAAGTTGCAGCTAAATTGTTAAAAAAAACTAAGCAACCTTTTCATAAGAAATGATCGATATATTGGCTTGCAAGTAAACATAGCACATAATATGTTACTTGCGATGATCTCATAACATGCTAATTTAACATAGTAAATACTGGAGTGCTCTCCATTAGTGTGCTTGCAAAAGCCCCCCCAAAAAAACTGAAATATCTTCCAGGTTTTTCCAAAGAGAAGAAAGTTTTGTAACCACCAACCCCCTAAAACCCCAAACTTCCCCTAGAGTTTCTCCAAAATGAAAGCTTTGGCAGACTATCACAATCAGCTTCCTAATTGATTAAAACAGCGCTATCAGTTGACTTTTCCATGAGACCTGAAAAATAGAATGTGGAATATTACTGATGTGTTTGAATAATCTTATAAAGAGAATAGAGAACGGGTAATATGGGAAACAACAATTTTCTGGTTTTAGCATAAAACCGACTAAACAGTCGCACTATTATAATCTATCTAGTCACTCTGCTAATGTATTGTAGAGGATAATACTATTCATCATGTTCTGTCCATGTTTTAGTTGCAGTCATGATTCTTATTATGAAACAGCAACTTCACCTCAGGCTTGATCAGAAGATGATAATGTTTTAAACAAAAGTAAGACAGTGTCTCCACGTGATACAAGGCCGGGCATCTTTCGGTTTCCTGAATATTATGACTGGCATATTTATGGTTTGCACTTAATCATGTTTGCTGATTCAGAAAATAGAAAAGCGCTTGGATGATATGCCCACCCTTGAACAAAAAGTGAGAATTGTCAGAGGCACTATTCTGTCACTTCTATGGCATGAGTGTAATGGGTGGGAGAGCAGGTGAAAGAATGGGAATAACTAGGCACCCTAATACTAATCCGGGTGGTGACAGCAAAGCACCTCCCCACAACTGAGTTCACCTCAGTTCCTTCGAAGTTGGAATAATAAGCAGCATGCTTCTTTGAAAGTGATCAACCATAATTTGTGTACAGGCCTAACCAATGACAACGACTAGCATAATAGCATAAACAGCCTGGAAACTTAACTTTCACTGTAACACCAACATGGAACTAGAAAATTTTGTATTTTGATGAGGTGTCTATTTAGCCTCTGAGCATGTCCACTTGTGACAAGCCTTGTAACTTTTAATTCCTGTTCACTTCAATGAAGGAAAAGGAGCACAAGCAAACAGAAACTGTATGTTTACATTTTATACTCCATCTCTTTATTGTGGAAAAAATGACAGTATCACTTGTCAAGAAACAGGAAGCAATGTCAACAGCAACTCACAATGACAAATTGACAACAAGACTTTATAGGATAACTATTTACATTTTCATAACTGATAGTTTTTACTGGTGACAAATGCGAGCTTTGTATCAGGTGATAACTTGCAGCTCAAACCACGACCAAGGCTGCACCGATGAAAGGTCTAGAGAAAGAGATGGTTGACAGCTTAAAACCTAAGTAGCCATATTTCAAAAGTGATATGCCACGATCTGAGGTATTAAATTCAGAAATGATTACATGAACATATATGGGTGGCAAAAAGCAATTAGTCACAACTCACAACTAAGGCTTCCTTTACACAGGAAAGAATGGAAACGATGATGAATTAAACAAGAATAGCTGAAGAAAGTACCAAACGAATTAACTTCTCCACCTCAATTCTTCTTGTCTCTGTCTGCACGAACCAGTATGTCTGACAAAGTCTTGCTTCTTGTATTGTCCTTGTTGCTCGAAAGAGTTCCTTCAGTTATAGAACTTGAACAATTATACAACAAAAATAGAAACACGCAATTCTGTACTTTTAATACACTAGTTCAATTGTCAAACAAAAAGAAGGTACATATAACATCCCTATGTCGGATATGCACCTTGTTTACCAAGCAAGAGCAAAACATTCTCATATGAAATGTACTCAAAAGAGAAACACCAGTTAGCCTACTGGCTACTGATACCACATTTCCATTCTGATTTAATTTTGAGGAAGCACTCTGAAAATTTATCCATGATTATACTGCTAATATTCACAGATTATGGGATAGCAGCTTAACACAATTATCTGCCAAGGCCTTAATATGCCTACTTTTTCAGTCTGATGTTTGCACAAAGTAAACATAAGAGATGATCCACAGTACAAATCATACTGCCAGGCTGTACTGGAACATCATGTGAAATTACAAATGAGATGTAAAATGAAAATGTATGGATTTGTGGAATCTAACAATTCTAATACACATAACCACATCCCATGAATCAAACATGTGAAAGATGATTACCTGCAGAAGGGATCCTGCTCGATCTAAGCCACGGTGGGAGCACACATGGTTTAAGGAACAAGGTGCTGGCAACTGCTCCCGGTTCATCTATTAAAGACCCACGGACCAACACCCTGCCCATGTCAACAGCCAAAGCAAGGTTGCCGATTGTGACATACATCAAGCTTGAGTTCAATGGGTCAACAACGCCAATCCGTGGGTAGTGCTCCTCAGGCGGTGGGTCTATTTTCTCCCAGAGTACGCCAAGTGCCATTTGGTGCTCCAGCGTCCAGCTCCTGCCATCTTCATCAAGGACAAATGAGCTGAGCAGGAAAGGCATCTTCTGGGACAGCTCCACATAGCGCAGCCTCCCCTCGCTGACCCCCAAGCGCCGGTACACTCCCTGCACCTCTCGTGCCGCATCATACTCTGCAATGGTGCTGGGCACTGGCAGCACGCTGGCACTCGGAAGCTCGACAAAGCTGAGCTCAGGTCGGTCGCTGAACGGGTCGGCGGAGACGGCACCCCAGCTCAGATCAACCCACCACAGCCGTCCGGCGAAGGCAAGCACCTCGTGGTATATGTCCATCCGCCGCGGGAGCGGAAGCGGGGACGGCAAGCCCACCAGCTTCTCCCACACCCCAGTTTCGGGGAAAAAACGCCGCATGACGAAGCTCCCCTCCTCCGCGTCGCGGTCGTCTCTGAGCTCGGCAACGACGTACCTGTCAGGCGGCCCGTGCCCGTGTGCGGACCGGGTGAGGATGCCGAAGTTGTTGCTGGACGCGGTCTTCTTCGTGCCGTCGATGTCCGGGAGGCGGAGCAGCTGGCCGCTGAGCGGGTTGCAGACGAAGCGCGTCACGTCGGGGTCCAAGTCGAGTCCGATCAACTTGCGGCACCGGCCGCCGGGCGTGTCGACGATGGGAGCCGTGCCGCGGGCATCCGTGAAATCGAGGAGGAGGAGGCCGTCGCCGCTCGTGGCAGAGACCATGCCGCCTTGGAAGGCTACGATGTCGCTGTCGGGGTCGGGGCAGGGCCGTAGATCGACGAGGTGGTCGGGGACGAAGAGGGTGGAGGCGCGGGGGGGGGGGGGGGGGGGGGGGGGGGGGGGGGGGGGGGCGGGGGCGCCAAGCTGGATCGACGTGCCCGGAGCCGGAGATTTGACCAGCTCGGTGCGGTAAATCATCGCCCACGGAGGGTGCGATGCGGCCGTGGAGAGGCCGCGGCGAAGGCGGCCGGAGACGGTGGCGGAGAGGCCAAGGATGCGCCGGAATAGCATCTCGGAGAAGCCAATGCGGCGCTGTGAGCAAGGGGAAAGGGGGAAAAGCGGTGGTGCCTGCCGAGTGCCGAGAGGAGTGGGGTTTTGCGATTGATAGGCCTGAAGGCTCTGGAACTGTTCGCGAGGACCGAGGAGAAAATAGCGTGGAACTGTTCCACCAGCTGACGTAGGAGGCGTTCCAGCTACTTATTTTTTTTAGCACACTCACATCAAATGTTTATATACTAATTAGAAGTATTAAACGTAAACTATTTACAAAACTTATTGCACGTATGGAGGCTAAACGGCGAGATAAATCTATTAAGCTTAATTAGTTCATAATTTGACAATATGCTGCTACAGTAAACATTTGCTAATGATGGATTAATTAGGCTTAATAAATTCGTCTTTCCGTCTAGCCTCCCTCTATGCAATTAGTTTTATAATTAACTCATATTTAGTCCTCCTAATTAATCTTCGAATATTCGATGTGACATGGACTAAACTTTAGCTCGAGGAACCAAACACCTTCGTAGTCTACTCCTGCGTTGGACCCCGGAGGCAGCCTACGCAATCTATGAACACACTAAGGCCTTGTTTGTTTATTTAGAAGTTCGTATCACATTGGATATTTAGATACTAAATTAGGAGTATTAAACATAGACTAATTATAAAACTAATTGCACAAATGGAGACTAATTTGCGAGACGAATCTATTAAGCCTAATTAGTCCATGATTTGACAATATGGTGCTACAGTAAACATGTGCTAATGATGGATTAATTAAGCTTAATAGATTCATCTCGAGAATTAGCCTCCATATGTGTAGTTAGTTTTATAATTAGCTCATATTTGATCCTCCTAATTAGCCTCCGAATATTCGATGTGACATGAATTTTAGTCTAGATTAAAGATCTAAACACCCCCTAAGGGTTTGTTTGGCAGAGCTCTGACTCCAGCTAAAACGGTTCTAGCTCTAGCTCCTTCGGTGAACCGACTTCTTTATTGGAGTTGAAGTCGTTTTGAAAATCGTCTAGCAAAACAGCTTCTCCTGTTTTTCATTAATGGATGAAAGATGTCAAATGTCCAATTTACCCTTTCCTTTTCTCTTCAATATATAGTATGATTTCATATGAGTAAGAATGATTAATGAATATACTTGTATACCGATTCATGATTTCTTTTTTCCTTTGTCTTTTCACATATTTTTTTCCATCCTTATCCGCCCTCTCCCTTGCCCACTCATTTTCTTTCTCATCCATTCGCAACAGGCCAACAGCCCCTCGGGTCCCTTCTCCTCACCGGCCTTTTTCTGGGCCTGTTGCTCCCCACCGCCCCTTCCCAGCCTACTGCTCCAACGCCATTGATGCTCCTCCGTGCTGATGCTCCTTTATCGCTGATGCTTTGCCGTTGCTGCTGCCCGTGCCTGTCGGCTGTCGTTGCTACTGCTTGCCCGAGTCCTAGAGGAGCCGCGGGCGACATGGCTATGGCCGCGCTGGCGCCGGCCGAAGCAGGACTAGAGGGCCCACGCGCCTGTGCCGGCTTCCGTCACTACTCCAAGCCTGCACAGGGAGCATGGGACTTGGGTGGTAATTCATGTGTGATTTTGATGAATATAGAGGTAGTTTCGTATTCACTGATGTGAGGTGGAGGAAACGGGAGGAGCTGCTTTTTGCTCCTTCTGCGCAGTTCATTTTCCTTCCGTGCAGTTCATTTTTCAAACGGCTCCAGCCCGACTTCTTCCCTGAAGCTGTTTTATCTTTGTGTATTTGGTAGAGCTCCGGATGGAACCAACAGTGGAGCCATTTTTGAGCCTTGCCAGAGGGGCTCTAACATCTAGCCGGTGAAAATTTTACTGCCCTCCTTCCTACAGAAGGAGGTTCATTTTGAACGCCACGTTGTGATTGGTTGATCTACTGCTCCACGTCACCATTTTCCCGCCAAAATGTTTAGGCCCTGTGCTGCTTGGGCTTGGGAAGTCATCGGTGGGATATGGGCTACCACCCACTAAATCGCAAGGCCCAACTGCAATCCAATTCAATAATCGGACTCTCTCTCGCCTCCCCCAAAATCTTCTGATAATTTTTCCAGACTAGCCTTTAGAGACAAAAAAAAAAGGCTAATGCAAAAGACATAACTTTTCCAGGTGTTGACAGCATGCAAACTGCACGAATCACACAGCCAAAAGGTGTCAATGTCAACTGTCAAACACATCAACATATTACAAGTTTCCCTACATCAACCAGACAATCACACCCGGAATGCTATGTTAACAGACAGCTCTGAATCTTCCCAAAAAACAGCATCAAACGACAGAGCTTTTACCAGATTCCTGCCAAGTGGGGGCTCTTACAATCTGCTGCATTTGGAGAACCCGAAGCTCAAACTCACCTCGTGCCTCTCTGTTCGGTTGGTTTAAAAGTTCAGGTGTTCAAAAAACCTCAAACTTCAGCCTTCAGCAAACGTTTCCACCAAAATGAGAATTCCCCTCGCAGAAAGAAAGAAAGAAAACTTCCTAACCCATCAAAAGCTCAGAGCAGATTTCGCCTGTAAAATTCCATAATCCTGGAAAGCAAATCGTAAACATTAGGGACGTCTCATTGATCATGCAAAGGGAAAGAGAGTGAGTGATATGACAAAGAACTGATTTTTCTTGGTTCACTACTAACAAAGGCGAACAGAAATAAAAGTAAGCCCCGTATACCTATTTGCATTCCTAATAGAAATGAGCATTGCACATTCACTTTCTATAAACCATTTCTTTGTTCTGGCAGAACACAGGACAACTTGCACAAGAAACAGGAAGCAATATAGACAAAAGCTAAAGATGCTAGCAAGATTATAGGCTCTATTCCAAATTTTCATACTTGACAAATTTCAATTCGGTGGACCAATATGCTGCTGTTATTAAGTCATAAATAACAGAACTTCAAATCACAATAGCTAATCTGTAGAGCAGCTGATACAAGGTCTAGAGTAAAACACGAAAGAGATAATTGTTAGCATGCTCCTGCACAGTGAATTCTAAACTGCTACTACAAGGCTAGTCACTGATTGCGCCGAAACTGAAGTAGCCATTTGGTCGAACTAGTGCGCCCTAATTTGCCGTACAACTTTACGAATGAAGATACAACCATATGTAAGCAGCAAAAATTGAGAATTCAATTATTCATAAATATGATCTCATTAACACAGGAAAAAATGAAATAGATGATGAATTAAACAAGAATAGAAAAAGAAAGTATCAAATGACGCTGAGCCTCTGCACCTCAATTTTTCTTGCACCTATCTACACGAACTAATATGTCCGACAAAGTCTTGCTTTTGAAATTTGACTTGGTGCTTGCATGAGTTCCTACATGGAGGGAGTATAGCAATCAACGAGAAATATAAGTAGAAGATTCTCAAATTTAACAACTATCCCATGAGAATTGAAGTAAAAGATTAGCATATCGAATGCAAGAGCACAGCCTCCTCATATCTTAACATACTCAAAAAGACAAACCATGTTTCTACTTTGTCTCGCATTTGAGAAGACATTTTTTCCTTTACTTTCTTGCAGTCTTCCCACATTGGATTAGCAGAGATCAGTATACCACAAGTCACAGAGCACACTTATCTACAAACATAATCAAATGGCTTTGCATGTTGACTAAAATTAGAGTATTTCAGGCACTTCGACATTAAAATTACTTTTTTTTGCGAGATCTGACATGTCTTATCTAAATTTCCAGATTAGAACCACAAATTGTACACTTGGAGGACCTACCTAAAAGGAAATATTTAGATTACAACACGAGAAAGACGTTCACCTGCAGAAGGGATCAGGGTAGATCCAAGCCACGGTGGAAGAATGCATGGTGTAGGAAACTGGAGAAATGTGGAAGTCGACATGCACCACCACGTATCAGCGAACAACCAAGTACCTTACCCCTGTCCATGTCTACAGAGATAGCATAGCTGCCGATTGTGAGAATCATGATGCTTGCATTGAGTGGATCGATAACGCCAATACAGGGTGCGTCCTCCTCCTGCCCTGGGTGTCCTCCATCCGCCCAGTCCCTGAGTCTGTTGAGTGCCAACCAGTGCTCCAGCGTCCAGCAGCTGCCGTGGTCTTCAGGGGCAAAGGAACTGAGCACAAAAGGCTTCTTCTGGGACACCTCGGCGTAACGCATCCTCCCGTCGCTGACACCCATGAGGCGGCACGTCCCCAATTTCGGCAGCCCCTGCTCGGGCTCCGTCACGCTGCCCCTCGGCAGCTCGACAAAGCGGAGCTCTGGTCTGTCGCTGAATGGATCGACGGAGACGGTACCCCAGGTCACGTCGATCCACCACAGCCGGCCGGCGAAGGCCACCACGTCGTGGTTGATGACCATCTGCCGCGCGAGCGGGAGCGGGGACGGCAAACCCACCAGCTTGTCCCATTCCCCAGTTTGCGAGAGAAACCGCCGCATGACGAAGCTCCCCACCACCCGTCGAGCCAAGCGACGGCGTACCTGTCGGGCGGCCCGTTCGGGCTTTCTGATTGGGTGAGGATGCCGAGATATTGGCATTCGGAGGTCTTCTTCGTGCCGTCGATGTCGGGGAGGCGGAGCAGCTGGCCGCTGAGGGGGTTGCAGACGAAGCGCGTCCTGTCGGGGTCCGTGTCGAAGCCAATGAGCCGGCGCGCCCGAGCGGTGCCGACCCTGCCGACGATAGGAGCCGTGGCGCGGGCGTCCATGAAGTCGAGGAGGAGGAGGCCGTCGCCGCTCGCGGCGCGGACGCCGCCGCCGACGAGGGGCATGATGTCGCTGTTGGGGTCGGGACGGGGCCGCGGGTCGATGAGGTGCTCGGGGACGCGGAGGCGGGAGGGGCACGGGGGCTCGGCGAGCTGGAACGACGCGCGCAGCGCCGGCGACCTGACCAGCTCCTCCATGTCGTAGATCATCGCCCACGGAGGGCGCGAGGCGGCCGGACGCGGCGGCGGAGAGAGAGCGGCGGAGCAGGAGCCGCATTCTGGCGGAGGCCGGTGGTGGGAAGGGAAGGGGAGATGAGGGGTTGGCCGGTGGGCGGAGACGGGGAGGGCGAGAGGCGTTCCCTGCCGGAGAAGGCGAGGAGCCGAGGAGTGGGTGGGCTGGTGCACGAGGACTTGGTTCACGTGGAGGCGTGGAGGTGACATAGGTGGCAGAGGGCAAAGGGCTATCCGTCCGTGGGCGTGGTCTACTGGTGCTAGGTCTTGTGCATCGTTTGGGTTTTCAAATTGCGAGGCCCGGTGCACGAAGACTACGCTCGCGCAGGCGCAGCTCCGATGACGCAGGCAAGCAGAGAGGAGGAGGAAAACACGAAGCGGAGCGGGCTGGACTGGCTGGTTCCACCGTGGTGTACCAGAGGGTCACAGACGAGACGAGGCGGGACGGGACGGAGCGAGTCACGCCTTTGATTTGAAGATAAATGGGAGGTGAATATCCCTTCCTTAATATCGATAACTTGTCCATCCAAAATGAGCGGACGGGGTCATCCCACGTCGCGCCCGTCTCACTCCATTCTCCTCTATCGTCGAGCGAGACTGGCAAGCGTTAAAGCGGGTGGGCTGCGAATGGAGAGGGCGAGAGATGAAGCTAGAAGACCGGCGAGGCGGAGCACCAGCGGAGCTCGGGCGAGACTGGTAGAGCTCCTCCATGGTAGACCGGCAGCCACCGGCAGAGCTCGGGCGAGCCACCAGCGCGGGTCAGCTCCGTCGCGGCCGGTGGCGGGGTGAGCTCAGGCGGCAGCGGAGGGGGCAAGCTTACCCGGCGGGGAGGCGTAGGAGGCAGCCACATGAAGAAGAGATAAGGCTAGGCTGACGGAAGAAGAGATAAGACCAGGCCAACAGAAGAAGAGATAAGATCAGGCCAACAGAAGAAGGTCGTGTAGGGAAGAAGTAAAAAGGAGGATGACATGCGGGTCCCACAACTGACAAGTAGGTCCATACAAAATTGTACCGAACGGTGTGAAATGAGCATCCATACCATCATTTTCGATCCCTAGTAAAAAAAACTAGGAAAATCCATCCCTCTCAATCAAATACGAAATAGGACAGTCTAGATGGGACCATCCCATCCCATATCGTCTCCGAACTGAACACAGGCTCTCGGAATCTACATGTCAGGGCATTAACCTGCCTTTGACGACGTGTCTTGTGCTATCGTTTCCTGCATAAGGCAAAACTGTTTCTTTTTCACCTAAACAAACTGTTTTTTTCCTGCTGAAGGCAAAACTGTTTCTTTTTCACCTAAACAAACTGTTTTTTTTTTACCGAGGATATTCCTATCTGAAATAGGTTATAGGTACATGGATGATACTGATGATGATAAAATAGCATTGAATTTATGCAAGTTTATAATTGACGGAAAAGCTTATGTTTTTTACTGATGAACAAAACGATATATGGGAAACGGATACGGTAGACTCCACCAAGTTTCATCGGCAACGGATGGGATCATGGGAGCGTGGAGAAGATTTTTTTTTAAAAAAAAAGGTGACAGTAAACTTCAACGGTTATATTACTTATCGAGAAATAATTCAAATGCTTTTAGAAAACAATTCAAAATATACTCTTTCTGATTAGTTAGTTTGTTCTAGATATCATTTATATATGAAAACGGATAGAGTATACTATAAGTTCATTCTATATTTTTCAGGGCAACTACGGGCGGCTGCCACCAACCAGACACTAGTTTCCCGCCAAAGTGTTCTAGTACTTGGGCCTGAGATGCCACAAGCGGCCATGGGCTATCATCCATTCACACAATCACACCGTCGAGGCCCTTTTGAGTTAACCAAAACGTCGACGATTGTGCAGCCATCAGACATTTATCAAATTTCTCACGAGTACAAGTGGAAGAGGGTCCGCTGTCCGCTCAAGTGGCCATTTTCAGACTACGTATATACGCACAAAGTGCTCCTGAATATATGCTGAGAAACTGAGAAGGAAAAAAGGTACAGTGAACAACCAAGCAAGATGAAGTACTGCTACAAACGAAAGCAAACGTTGTTCGGGTATGCATATCAACTCAAAAGTGACTCGATTGAAAAGAAACCTGACTTGGCGGTCATTTTCCACTTCATGGATATCGTTTTAGCCCTCTGATCAACAGCAAGCAAAAAATATATTGAGGAGGTATCTCCAGAAATTGAGTAAACAGAGGTGCACAAGCACAAATTAGATTTCTGGCGCCATTTTCATGGGAAAACTTGAGCCCACTGGCTTGCAAGGAACACAACATGGACAGTGTCACTGTTACGTGATGGCAGTTATATGCTGATTGAACTGAGTCATCTGGATACGCGTGCAAGCAAAGCTCCCCGCTCGCTCAAAAAAGAAGAGCTCCATAAAACCAAAACCTCTTCCAAACTTTCTGAAATAAGACAAATAGCTAAACTGCTAGGGCCAATAGACCCCACTTCTCCAGAGTTTCCCCAGTTGAGAGTTCTGCAAGCTACCATCCATCACCTTCCTAGTTCGTTAAAACACCTCTGTCAGTTGATTTCTACGGAACCTGGATCAAATAGGAAATATTAATCATCTGAAGAGAAAATAACGACAGTCCATGTAGCCCTTTTATTCATGCAAATGGAAAGATACCATGTTTATGCTTTATCCATGCCTTGATTAAGTACACCACATGATCCTTGTTATCAAATAGCAAGCCTCATTTCAGGCTTGATGTGTAGGTGATATGATTTTAGGTTCTAGGACAAAAGAAAGGCAGTGGCTCATCATGATGGCATGGCTAGCATCCTTTAACCTCTTACACATTATTGTGTTCTATATATAGAATTCCTAGTTTTCACTTAACCATGTCTGATGATTCAATATATTCACAAACAAACAGAAATACTAGCAGTCTTGCACAAGCCCATGTACTTCTTTGTGCTTTTTTTTTAAAAAAAAAGCAATGCACGTTATGCTTACTTTCTTTCAATTTCTTGATCCATAAAACAGCAAAAAAAAGATCACTTCTGAAGAAACAGGAATATCTTAATTAATTGCTCATAATATTATACTCGCTTTACATTAAAAAAAAATTATACATACAGGAGACAAATAAATCACAACGATGACCCACCAAACATTTTAAGGGCTCTATACATAGTTGGTATATTTTCTTTGCCCAGTTTGGAGTTTTTAATAATTTATGCAATGATGTTCGTATAATAACTATAATCTGAAAGACTCGAAAGTAGAATATGATGGTGATAATGTTTAGTGTATTCTACCCTCAAAATGTAGTGCCTAAAGTGCCACTACAACACCTAACAAAAGCAATTGTTGTTCAAGTTCACGCTTAACCAAAATAGCCATTTTATAAACTGATCACTCATGATTCGGAATATGCACTTCAATAATGATGGTATGAAGTCATGAACACAAACAGGCAGTGAACAGTAACTAGTCACCAAGCAGTATCCTTGAGATGAAAAGGAATGAATATGACAATAATTGAGAGACAGATTCAGGGAGTACCAAGTAACCCGTTCGATGTTTCATTTCAATTCTTCTTGACCCTGTCTACACGAACTAAAATGTCCGATAAACTCTTGCTTTTAACATTGTCCTTGTTCCTCGAAAGCGTTCCTTCAATCATATATAGAAGGACTTGAATAATTTTATTACTACATAAAAATAAATGGAAGTATACAGTTCCCTATGCTGCATATAATAGTTGAAGTGACAAATAAAACTGATACATTTGAACAGAAGGATAATCAATTAATTTTACTACAGAACAAAATGATACTGCTATGCACAAGCCTTCAACTAGCAAGATGCAAAATTAAAAGGCATTATTGTAGCATAAGAATATCTATGTACCAAACATGAATCATGTGAAAGACAATAACCTGCAGAGGGGATCTGGCTTGATTGAAGCCACTGTGGGAGCACACACGGTTTAAGGAGCTCAAACTCCGCTCGGCGGTGATCATCTTCACCTATCAGCGTGCACCCAAGCGAATTCCACGTGCCCATGTCCAAGGAGAGACACTGCTTGCCAACTGTTAGATGCATGACGCTTGCGTTCAGTGGGTCAACAACAGCAATCTGCGGCTTGTTCTTACACAGGTCTTCATGCGGCCATAGTCGGCGTAGTGCCACCCGGTGCTCCAGCGTCCAGCAGCTGCCGTCGTCGTCAAGAGCAAACGAGCTGAGCAGGAAAGGCTCTTCCTGTGACACCTCTGCATAGCGCATCCTCCCTTCGCTGACGCCCATGCGCCGGTACCTGCACAAGTCCCGTCGCTTCTTACAGTCCGCGTGCTCTGTGACGCTGCCTTTGGGCAGCTCGACAAAACGGAGCTCCGGCCGGTCGCTGAACGGGTCGACGGAGAGTGCGCCGCGGGCCACGTCGACCCACCACAGCCGGCCGGCGAAGGCCACCACCTCTTGGGCTATGTACATGTCCATCGGGCGCGCGAGCTGGAGTGGGGACGGCAAACCCACCATCTTGTCCCATTTTCCTGTTTGCGAGAGAAACCGTCGCAGGACGAAGCTCCGGTCCTGGCCATTGCTGAGCACAGCGACGGCGTACTTGTCAGGTGGCTGATCCGGGAGCTCGGATTGGGTCAGGATGCCAATGTCCGAGTACCACAATGTCTTCGTCGTGCCGTCGATGTCCGGAAGGCGGACCAGCTGGCCATTGAAGGGGTTGCAGACGAAGCGCGTGACTTCGGGTTCCTCGGCGACTTCAGTCAGCATCCGTCCCCGGATGCCGCCGGGCATGACGACTCCGGGGACGACGGGGGCCGTGGCGGGGAAATCATAGAAGGTGAGGAGGAGGAGGCCGTCGCCGCTCGCGGCACTGACGATACCGGCGAAGGCCGCGTATATGGTGTCACCTGGGGGGTCGAGGTCGCGCGGCGGGCGGACGAGGTGGGCGGGGACGACAAGGCGGGAGGCGCACGGGGGCTCGGCGAGCCGGAGCGACGCGCGCGGACCCGGCGCCGGCATGTTCAGCGCCGCGGCATGCTGGACCATGGCCCACGGAGGGCGCCAGGAGGCAGCGGAGAATCCGCGGCGGAGGCGGCCGGAGGCGGCGGCGGAGAGGCCAAGGAGGCGCCGGAGCGGCATCTCTGAGGAGCCGCCGCGGCGCTGCGCTTGGGGGCTGCGGTGGTGGGTGGGTGGGGCGGTGGGCTCTGGGCTGGGTGCGTCGCGAGAAGGGGAATTTTGCAATTGCAATGCGAAAGACGGTGGCGTCCGTGGAGGCGTCTGCAGCGTGGGCTTGTTCCACTAGGTGGTGTACGCCTGTTTTCTTCTGGGTCCAGGAGGAGGCGTCTGCAGCGTGGGCTTGTTCCACTAGGTGGTGTACGCCTGTTTTCTTCTGGGTCCAGGAGCAGTACTATGGTCTAGTGAGATAAGTCTAGAAACCGATTTAATCGGCGACAGCTACTGGGGAAAAAGTTCACCACCTTTTTGCCACGTTGCTAGCCTGCCATTGGCTGTTCTCTACTTCCGCTCCCGTCACCAGTTTCCCGCCAAAATGGTCTGTTAACTGGGCTATTTAGGCCTGGGCCCTTAGGAACCACGGCTTAGGGCCCAACTGAATCCCTCCAGTTTTTCTTTTTTTTTTCGCACAAATTCGTACATTCCTCAAATACCTTTTCAATGCGACGAGAAGCGAGCGAGTTAAAAAGCGACGCGTGCAAAAAATCACACTACCGAAGCTGTCAAGGTACTTAGTACGCTAACAAATTACAAATCTCCAAGAAGTCCTTAGCTGATCACGGTGTCCCCTACGGCCCTACCGCCCTACCATTCCACTTTCATAAGTTCATCACCTCGTATAACAGTATAGTCACCCACACGGTCTTTCACAATTACACAAGCCGTGCATCCGGAAAGTTGTGCTTACAAGCTGCGAGCGCGGCTTGCAATAGAGATCAACATCAAAGTTACCATCCAAAGAACGAGTAACCAGAGATGCCTAAATAAGATTCCTGGCAAGTCATAGAACTATGCATCGGCATTTTTCATTTGAAACGATGCGGGTGCTATCTTGCGGTGAATACATCATCTCATCAATATGTTCTCTCAAAAACAAAACACACATCATCAATAGTCTTGTGATGACCAGTTACATGCTGACTGAACTCACTCGTTCTACTGCAATTGCAATGTTCCTAGTTCTAATATGCGTGCAACTAAAAGCCCCACCCCACAGAAAAGCGCAAACAAACAAAGACCAATTCGTGACTTCTCCCAAAATTGGACAAAATATATAGGTAAACTACGAGGGTTCTGCAAGCTACCATCCATCAGCTTGCCGATTCGTTAGAACGCCCAGTCCAGTTGATTTTGTCGAAACCTGAATCAGATGGGAGACATTAGGACACGTTTGAATATCATATGAAGATAATGAGTGGTGTGGAAAAAAATAGAATTTATTTCATTCAGCGTAAACACAAGTAGTAGACAGGAAGCTGTGATAGTGCATCTAGTCCCTTGACTTGTGAAAAAAAAAAATAAAGATAGCATGTTTCTGTTTCACTTATGCCAGATTCAGAAGAAGATTCCACCATGATCCTTGTTATGAAATAGCAAGCTGTCTTAGGCTTGATCAGTTGCTCATAATATTGTAGGAAAGGGATTACAGTGGCTCATCATGATGATACATACAGCTCATAAACACAACTTATAGCTGGCATTTTATCGTTTTTGCTGGTTTCAGTATAATGTATAAACAGAAACGCTGTCATAACCCCAAATGCCTATTTGTATATATTTTTTTAAAAAAATATACATGGTGTGCTTACTTTCCGTGTCCTGTGATCACGTGGCTACTTACAAGTTACAACAGGATCACGTGGCAAGGAACAGGAAGTAATACAGTTTAGTTCAGTTCCATCAAAAGATACAATTTATTTCAGTGTTGCTCTTCAATATTTGTCCAGAGTATTCTAGGAGACAATAAACCATAAAAATGACAACACTACACATCTTTTAGGCTTTAATAGTTTCATGCTTTGTTACTTGCTTTATCATTGACCCAATTTGAAGTTCCTACTGTTTCACCCCCCAAAAAGTTGAAATTTTGAACAACTATAACATGCACAGCTGCTGTAAAGTAGGGAGTTAAACATGATACTGATAAACTCTAGTGTTCTCTACCCTAAGTATAAATTTATACTTCGCTCCTGCACATTGAATCCCAATAAACATTACAAGATTGCAGGAAAAAAAATATTCCTCAACTGCTTAACTGATATGTGATAGCCAGTTTCTGGCCTGTTATGATTCGGAGTATGCATTTTAGAAACGATGACATGAACACAAAACACATATAGGCAGTGAAAGGTAAGAAGCCACAAAAGCATTATTTGGAAACGAAATGAAATAGATAACAGATTGAACATAGGAGTTACCTTAAGAACAAACCAAGTGATTAGTTTGCTTCTGCACCTCAATTCTTCTTGTCTCTGTCTACACGGACCAATACGTCTGATAAAGTCTTGCTTTTGGCATCAGTATTGGTGCTTGAAAAAGTTCCTTTAATTGAGAGATTTGACAAATTAGACCACAAAAAAATATATTTTTCTACATTGCATGTTATAGTTGAAGACTTCAACTGCCAAACCAAACAAAGAGATTGAGCAAGAGCATATCATTCTCATATCGAACATTCTAAAAGGAGATATACACCCTTACTAATACCGTGGTTTCTGATTATGTAAATTTAGCTTAGTTTGCTCGAAATATGTAATTCACATTCATCTAGAAACAGAGTCGGATGGCGAATAGACTATGCACATTGACTGCAATTTAAATGGATTTCATGCACTAGACAATAAGCATTTCTTTTTTTTCAATATCCAACATGCCAGATTACAACAATAATTCTACCCTTTGAGAACTTGTAAGTAATTGACATCGGAGAGTTTAAGGACATGCGAAATGAAGAGTACGGATCTGACAACTCTAATGTACATAAACAAACCTCATGTATCAAGCATACATCTTAGAAGATAACAAGTGAAAAGACCAGTACCTGCAGAAGGGATCCGGCTTGATCCAAGCCATGGGGGGAGCACACATGGTAGGCCTGTACCTTCACCTCTCACCGAACACGCAAGCATCTTACCCCTGTCCATGTCTACCGAGAACGCCTGTTTGGCGACTGTGAGATGCATGACGCTTGCGTTCAGTGGGTCAACAGCGCCGATCTGTGGCGTGTCCTCCCCTGACAAGTGATCTCCATGCGGGAAGACTCGGCTAAGCGCCACCCGGTGCTCCAGCGTCCAGCCGCTGTCATCATCATCAAGGGCAAAGGAACTGAGCATGAAAGGCTTCTCCCGGGACACCTCGGCGTAGCGCAGCCTCCCCTCGCTGACCCCCATGTGGCGGTACCTGCTCTGTACCCGCTGGTCCTCCCAACCCTCCACGGGCTCTGTCACGCTGCCCGTCGGCAGCTCGATGAAGCGGAGGTCCGGTTGGTCGCTGAACGGGTCGGAGGAGACGACGCCCCAGCTCACATCGACCCACCAGAGCCGGCCGGCCAAGGCCAGCACCTCGCGGTCTATATTCATCCGCCGCGCGAGCGGGAGCGGGGACGGCAATCCCACCAGCTTCTCCCACTCCCCCGTTTGCGAGAGAAACCGCCGCATGACGAACCTCCCCTCCTGCCCGTCGCGGTCCTCGCTGAGCACGGCGACAGCGTACCTGTCAGGCGGCCGGTCCGGGCGTTCAGATTGGGTGAGGATGCCCATCTCCGAGAACCTCGCCGTCTTCTTCGTGCCGTCGATATCCGGGAGGCGGAACATCTGGCCACTGAGGGGGTTGCAGACGAATCGCCTCATGTCGACGTCCAGGTCGACGCCAGTCAGCTTGCGCTCCTGAGTGCCGCCGTGCGTGGCGACGATGGGGGCGGTGCCGCTTATATCCATGAAGGCGAGGAGGAGGAGGCCGTCGCCGCTCGAGGTTTTGAGGACGCCGCCGTAGATTATGGTTACGTCTTCGCCGCGGGGGTCGCGGCTGGGCGGGTCGGCGAGGTGGGCGGGGATGATGAGGTGGGAGAGGCACGGGGGCTCGGCGAACCGGAGCGACGCGCGCGGCGCCGTCGATTCTGCCAGCCTCGCGAGCGGATGCATCATAGCCCACGCAGGGCGCGAGGCGGACGAGGAGAAGCCGCGGCGGAGGCGGCCGGAGACGGAGGCGGAGAGGCCAAGGATGCGCCGGAGCGGCACCTCGGAGAAGCGGGCGAGCGGCGCTAGGCGTTGTGCTTGGCTTCTGCGAGAAGGGGATTTGCGGCTGTGATTGGGAAGGCCCGGTGCATGGACACGGTGCGCGCAAGCGCAGCTCGAGCGGCGTCGGCAGCGTGGGGTAGTTCCACCGGGTGATGTAGGCCGATCTTCCTCTGGGCCCAGACGCAGTCGCTATGGTCTATTGAGGTTGGTCTAGGGACAGCTTTGGGAGCGGCTGGCTGGGAGGGGAAAGTTTGCCACCCTTTTGCTCACAAGACGACGAAGAAGTGATTTCGATTTTGAACGACCTGCCCAGCAGACCATTGAGTGTTCCACGACTTCTCCACATCGCCGGTTTCCCGCCGAAATGACCTAGTCCTGGGCTGCTTGGGCCTAGTGAGGTCTTACCAATCACTTGCGGCCCAACTGCATCAGTGAAGGCCTCCGGCAGCGCACTTTACCATTTCGCTAATGTAAAATTAACGGGCTTTCTAACCAAGTAACGCAAACACGTTATCATTTCCGGCTTTGCGTCTGATCGAACTATCGAAGCCAATCAGCACACTTTATCCATGCGAACACAAGTGATCATACGCGATGCATGAAAAGGTCACACTCCAGCATATTACAAATGTCCCAGAAGTTATCAGGCGATCATAATGCCCCCCAACATTCCAGCGGCATATGTATGTTTCATAACGGTTGATCATCGTGTGTCAGGTACTCAGGCGACCCATTATAGCCATACATCCGGAAGTTGTGTTTACAGAAAAGCTGTGCAGCTTCAATAGATCAACAACTGAATTCTGAAAGTTACCGTCTACTCAATACCTAAATAGCAACAGACGAAAATGTGGCATTCTGAGCTTTGATTTCTGGGATCATCAAGTAAATGTTTTCCCCAGATTCCTCCCAAATGGCGACTCGGGCAATCTGCTGCCGATGAGATCACGCAGCTCAAACTCACTTGGGAACCTCTGCTCAGTCAATTTTGAGAATACCTGAAAATCAGCAGTAGTTTTGGTAAAAGAAACAACAATGAGGTTTAATATCACTATACTTACTCTAGTCAAACACGCAAATCAAGCATATTCCTACAAAAGGGTGTTCTCTAGAAAGCGAAAGGATGGATAGGGAAGAAAATGAGGAAAACAGACATTCTAGAGCTTCAACGCTCTACCCATTGCGTACATGACCAACAAGAAATAACTGAATCCAGATATAACTCTGATGGGAGTAAAGTAATCCTAAAAGTTGGCCCAATTCATTGTTTCATACTAGCAAGCACATCGGGCTGTAGAAATGCAATCCACAAGTCAACAGAAAGGAAAACGGAAGGCATACCAGCTCTCCATTGCAGTAAACTTCAAAGGCGCCGGAGCTTTGTAGGAAGGACTGAGCAAAATTGCCAAATAGCCATATTGTCGCCATAGTTCCAAATCTATTGGCACGTAGCGAGTAGTACCATGGAGGTGGAACCATTCCAAGTCTGGGGAAAATCTGGTCACCAGCCATTATTGTTGCAACGGCTCCAACTTGAACAATTGGGATAGCTTTGCTAAGTACACGCTTGGGGAAGGGTGGAGGATAATTATGCAAGATAACATGGATGCCAGGAAATGAGGTTTCCAGCATGCGCTTCATGGTCATTGCAGTTCCTCTACAATATTGATAAAAAAAAATCAGCATAACATGTAGATGTAAAGTGTGGGTTCAACATGTTGAACCAAATATATATTTTTTACTGCTTCTTTCTGTTTCTGCTAAAAATAGTGAATTAACTAGTTGTTCTTTAGTTACAGAAGTCCTACATCCATATCACAATATAATAATTAAGAGCTACTAGAAGAATTAGTTCTGCACTGCCATATAATGACTCATGTTTAAAATGATACGATTTGATTAGCATGATTCCTTTCACTGCTTATTAAATAGCCCTCCTAAACAAAAGTTAGATAATGATATAATAATTAAGAGCTACTAGAATAATTAGTTCTGCACTGCCATATAATGACTCATGTTTAAAATGATATGATTTGATTAGCATGATTCTTTTCATTGCTTATTAAATAGCCCTCCTAAACAAAAATTAGATAATGAGCTAGCAACAGTACGCGATTACGCGGTCAAAATAACATAGGTCAGAGGCGTTCTGGTCTGGAGGAACAGTAATAGCTCAGTTGTTTGAAAATTTAAGTGAGGCACCAGCAGCCATGCCATACATTAGATTAGGTTTTCTTCCTATGAGAACAAAAGGTCAGTTTCTGATGCATTTCATGTAAAATTGGACACATGTTCAGGAAACAGCCTCTATTTCACCTCCACTCACCATCCTAAAACACTACTCTTATTATGCATGACCAGCCCAAAAATTTTCCATGGCAACTATTGCTTAACCCAATCTGCTGGGCAACAAAATTTCAAAGCCAACTATTGCCTCCACTGCTAAAATCACACTTTCGTAGAATTCATTTTCAACATGGGGAAATTTCCTCAAGTTCCACTAGGGTAGCATGATCCTTTTATAGTGGTCAAGGTCCTTGACCAGATAGGAGACAACTGACAACATAACAGTTCCGATGCTGCAGAGTTATACAGATGAAAAATGCAAGAACGCTGCTGGCATATGCAGATTGCAGAACAAGCCAGCTTTTAATGAGACTTTAGTTTGCTACTTTCCATGATTACCAAACTTTGTAGCATTGAAATTGAGTGGTGCTTGTCTAATTATCAACTCTCCTACTCTCAATCAATGACAATTGACACCATGACCTTACAGGCTTACGCTGATAATCTGGCTTGCCAAATCATCAAGCCTTGCAAAATCACAGGCACAATTTTCCTATCAACTGAATTTGATCCATATACCTTTAAAAACAACAAAGTAAAGCATATAAGATCAGTTGGACTGTTGGAAGAATTATCAAGTGGATAGCCCATGCTATCAAAGCATCATGAAGACATGGTTTTAATAAATTGACTTCGTATTAAGTCACAAAATGAGTAACTGTTGTGTGTAATACCATAATAGTAAGTTAGTAACTATCTATAAATGCATGACAGTCACATATCCATCATCCACTTGTGGTAGTGGTGAATTGGAGCACCAAATAACTACCATCATGCAAGACAAATTGCTCACCGTATGATCATTTACAGCCAGACGCAACATTCCAATGCTCACTGCGCTCTACATCAACTCTACGCTCAAGTTCATCCGATACGCACGCAACAAATAACCTTGGCAATTGAGCAAGCAACCACCAGTAACCCCAAGACACAGTGGACGGACTGGGCTCACCTGTAGGAGCAGGAGGCGCAGAACTGCAGCTCGACTGTAGCGCCGAATCCAGCCCCATCGACGCGTGGCTCCTGCAACCGCATCGAAACAACACATCAGTTCGCCATCCAGATCGGAGATCGGTCGCAATTCGAGCGCAGAGAGTACTCTGGGCACGGGCAGGTAGGGTTCATGACCTACCTGTATGGCTGCCGCGGCGGGGTCGGGGTGGTGATGGTGGTGCGGCGGGTGTGGGTGGTGGTGCGGCGGGTGGGGATGGGGATGGTGCGGAGGGTGCGGGTGGTGGTGGGGCGGATGGGGGTGATGGTGGTGGTGAGGGGGGTGGCGGAGGTGGGGAGGCGGCGGTGCGAAGATGTGGGTGAGGTCCGAGAAGAAGAGCAGGGCCGGGAGGCCGACGAGGAGGAGCTGCGCGCGGTCCATAGCGCCGGCGCCGGGGTGGACGGCTTCGGCCTTCGGTTGCTTGCTCGCTGCCTTCGCGTCTCCGGTCTCCGGCCCTTTCCAAGACGCGGGGTTGTGTGGGGACTGAGGGGAGAGGGATAGACCACAGACCAGGGAGGAAGGCAGGAAACCTCCCGTGTCGCACTGCCAGGTGGGCTCGCCGAATCCAACCGGCAACTTGGGTCCCAGCCGTCAGTGGAGTTCGAAAGGCCGGGCATCTTTGGTGGTGGAGGCTGCTGGGGCGTCGCGTCGGGCTCTCGCGAATGGGGACGGGCGCGATTCGTCGTCGTGTCGAGAATTTTTTTTATTTTACCATTTTGCAAAATAAGGGCCTGTTTGGGAGCACTCCACTTTAGAAAAACCAGCTCCACTCCACCAGCTCCACACTTTCCTAGCTCCACTCCACCAACTCCAAAAAAACATAGAGCTGCTGCACGTGTTTGGCTAATGGCAGTGCTTCAGCTCCAAAAATACGAGCACTTGTTGTGAATGTTCTATTTTACCCTTTGTAAACGGATCCACATGTCATACTCTTCTATTTTCTCCTCTCTTCTTCCTCTCTCTCCTCTCCTCTTCTCTTCTTCCCACGGACGCCACGACGGTAGGCACCTGGCAAGGAACTCGCCCCCGGCCGGCCACGCCACCGCCGCGGGGGAGCTCGCCCCGGCCGCGCCGCCGCCGCGGGGGAGCTCGCCCCGGCTGGCCCGCGCCCCGGCCGGCCACGCCCCCGCCGCAGAGATATTGAGGCAAACAAACCTACATTCCTCAGCTCATAACATGCATTCCAGATGGAACAGAATGGATTCTACATTATGATGCTAGAAGCACAAAATTGATATCCAGATAACACTGTTACAGCAGGACAGAAGCCTGCTGCCAGAATTTGTGACTAAGGAACATTTACCTCAAAGATAATCTAGCTAAAGACTTCGTAAAACTTCTCAATGACAAGCAAACCCGAGTCAATGGATTCAAGGGGATCCTTCCGGAGCCGATGCCTCAAGCAGTTTGGAATGACAGTAGCAATATCCTCCACTGTGACCTTGTCCCTTCCTTTCAATGAGGTCATGGTCGATCTGCACGGCACCAAGGTTAGACCGAGCGGATGAGATCTGGTCCTGGAGCTTCTCCTGCTCCTCTTTGTAGGAGTCACGGAACGCCTTCGGGTCTCTGTCAAAGCGAGCCCTCTCTTCCACGATTTTCACCCTCAGCTCTGCGTCCCTGACGGTACCAACCTGCGCATGAATCCCGAACCTGTCCAGCAGCTGCGGCCGGAGCTCCCCTTCCTCCGGGTTACCGGAGCCGATGAGGATGAACCGGGCAGGGTGGGAAATGGAGATACCCTCACTCTCCACCGTGTTCCACCCCGACGCGGCAGAGTCCGGCAGCACATCCACGAGATGGTCATCCAACAGATTGACCTCGTCTACGTAGAGTATCCCCCTGTTGGCCTTGGCGAGCAGGCCCGGCTCGAAGGCCTTGACGCCCTCGGTGAGCGCCTTCTCGATGTCGATGGTGCCGCAGACGCGGTCCTCGGTGGCGCCGAGGGGCAGGTCGACCATGGTGATCTTGGCGGTGGTGACGGGGAGTCCGGTGTCCCCCTGGAGGACCCGCTCGCGGACCTCGGGGCCCATGACCTCCGGGTCGTCCGGGTCGGAGTTGAAGGGGTCGCCGACTCGCCCCGGCTGGCCCGCGCCCCGGCCGGCCACGCCCCCGCCGCGGGGGAGCTCGCCCCGGCCGCGCCGCCGCCGCCGCGGGGGAGCTCGCCCCGGCCGCGCCGCCGCCGCGGGGAGCTCGCCCCGGCTGGCCCGCGCCCCGGCCGGCCACGCCCCCGCCGCGGGGGAGCTCGCCCCGGCCGGCCACGCCGCCGCCGCGGGGGAGCTCGCCCCGGCCGCGCCGCCGCCGCGGGGAGCTCGCCCCGGCTGGCCCGCGCCCCGGCCGGCCACGCCGCCGCCGCGGGGGAGCTCGCCCCGGCCGCGCCGCCGCCACGGGGAGCTCACCCCGGCTGGCCCGCGCCTCGGCCGCGCCGCCGCCGCGGGGGAGCTCGCCCCCGGCCGGCCTCCGCCCCGGCCGCGCCGCCGCCGCGGGGGAGCTCGCCCCCGGCCGGCCTCCGCCCCGGCCGCGCCCGCCGCGGGGGGAGCTCGCCCCCGGCCGGACGCCCCTGCCGACCTGCGCCCCATGGGAGAGGAAATGAAGATGACGGAGGATATAGAAAAAAGAACCCGAACCGGTAACCTGTGTAACCAGTGGCGGTGGGTAAATAATCCCAACTCTACGAGGAAGTCTGAAAATGAGGTTTTTGGAGCACCTCTTGAGGTACTCCATGAAAAACGTGGATCTACCCCCCTGCTCCACCTTTTTCCTGGAGCCGGAGTTACTGGAGCTAGACGCGTTTGGCTACGAAATTTTTGGAGTTGGTGGAGTGGAGCAATTTTTTGTGGAGTGGAGTGCTCCCAAACACCCCCTAAATAGTCGATCCAGAAATTTGCAGAAAATGGACGCCTACTGCCTTTTCAACCGGCGTCAAGAGAAGTTACCGCCAGATGAAATAGCGGTAGCTATGTAGGTACGTCACGTTAGCGCCAGAAACCGCTTACCGCTGTCAGAAACAGCGGGTGCCACACGGATCGCTGGCGGTTGTGGACCACGGAGTTACCGCCTGATGGGATGGCAGTAGCTCATTACCATTCGATAAAGCGACGGTAACAGAGTGCAGCCGATTCAAACGGCGGGAGCGAGAAGTTACCACCACCTGATTCGAGGATAGACGCCCGCGCCTTTAAAACCCGCGGAGCGGCTGGGGCTGGGGCACGCGCTGGTCATTCGGGACGTAAGAAACCGAGAGAAAGGGAGGAAGGAGAGGAATCGGGAGAGAAGAGGAAGAAAGGAAGGGAGGAGAAGAGAAGGAAAGGGAGGGAGGAGAAGAGAAGGAAAGGGAGGGAGGAGAGGAGCGGAGGGGAAGGGAGAAGATAGTGAGTGGAGTAGGGTGGAGATTGAAGCGAAGCTCTGCCGGATCTTCGCTTGGCTTGAGGTATTATTTGAAATCTCGCAGTTTAGCTTGACTTGTAGTTGGTGCTATATAAATAGTATAGTGTTAAGTATTAGATGAAGTTGATGCAAATCTTTAGGCGGTTAATATCGCCGGTGACTTGATTTGTACCAATCCATGGTGCAAGTGCTCCTACTACCATAACAAGGATCGCTCACCGTCTTCGCCTTCCTCTGAGTGTGCTGGCTACTAGAGGTTGTGCCCTCCTAGCTCTCGCAAAGCTAGTTCTACTAGAAAGTAGAAAGTAGAGATGGCTCTATCCCCGGCTATTTCAATTACCTAAGGCATATTAGGTTTAGCAACGACACATGTTTAGGATAGCATCCGTGCCGCACATGCTACTGCAATTTATAATTAATTGTTCAGTCTAGAGTTGTTGGTGTTCGTATGTTGTGCACGGATTCCGTTTTCATATGTTGTAATTTCGTTGGAAACAACTATGTATTTAATGGCCAGGAGCTAATTCAATTTCAATTATTTTCTTAAAGCGCTCCACCTCTCTCAATTAGAAACAATGACATATTCGAATATTTAGTTCTTCCAACGTAACTTTATATTTTTTTTAACTCAGAAAAAAATTACATGACAACAAAATAATAAAAAATACTCGAAGTTATAGCCAGCTGTTTCAACTGGCTATAGCTGGCTCCATCATCAGCCATCGGCGGAGTCAAACAGCGGTAGCTACCCCTCCACTGCCATATCACCCAACCACCATTTGAACTAGCGGTAACTCCCTTTTATTTTCTTTAACCTACCACCATTTATTTCTACAAATTTTTGAATCGGCTATTTATTTATGCAAAATCGTAAAAGAAAAAATATAAAAATAAAAATATTTCTCGTGCCGATGTGATTGGGTTGTCCCGTGCGACAGATTGTGCGCTGGGCCGGTGGGCTCGATAACGCATGAAAGCCCAATTGAAATTTCCAAAAGACCATGCAGAGAGAGATGGGCTGGCTAGCCGTGCAATTTTATCGCCATGATGAGCCTTGGCCCACCAACCGTGCAACTTCGTATACTTGATGCCCATTTTGCAAGGGGAAAAGGACTCTCCAGTCGAAATGATGAATCTACAGCCGACCGGCGGTTCTCCTCCTTCCAGTCGACGACACGTGCACACGGATATACAATCCGTGCGGACCCACCATCTCCTCCCCACGAGAAGATAAGCCCGTCACCCCACCCATCTCTCTTTCCTTTTTCCCGTGACTCTCTCTCTCTCTCGTTCCTTTTCAGAAGTGGTGGGCGGTGGCGGCCGGTGGCAAGCGGGGGAGTGCGTAGCGGCGGCCCGGCGAGCGGTGGCGCGGGGGGCGGCAGATGCGGAGCGGAGCGCGGTGGCGAGCCCGGCGAGCGGCCACCCTCGGCGACGGCAGGCCAGGCAAGCGGGGGAGGTGGATGCAGGCGCCAGGCGGGGTGCGGCGACGGGTCCGGCGAGCGGTGGCGCGGGAGCAGCAGATGTGGAGCGTGAGCGCGGCGGCGGCCCGGCGAGTGGATGCGCAAGCGCGCGGCATGGGGAGGCGGCGCGGCGTCCTCGCCGGCGAGCGCGCCCGGAGGTGCCGCTCTTTTTTTCTTTTTTTTCAGATTTTGTTGGAAAGAGTTTTCTGCACAAAATTTTCAAAATCTATTCATAACATTTTTTGAATATTTTTTAAAAACTTTTGTCTCAAATTTTTGTTGCAAATTTTTCTGCCAATTTTTTTAAAAAAATTAAACAAAGTTTGCAAGCAAAAGTTTTCGTATAACTTTGTTGTTTATTGAAAATTTAGTTCATTTTTTTTGCTGACAATTTTTTTTCAAAAATTTGTATCCTTAAAATTGTTTTTGTTTTTGAATTTTTTCCCAATTCTTTTCTCCCAAAAGTTTTTTCCTTGATTTTTTTCTTGATTTTCAGTCTTAAAATCTGTGGAGGTGGGCGGCGCGCACAGCACAACAGCAGCCAGGGTGTAACCGCTAATTGTTAGCGGAGTATTAAACATAACGTATTGGAAAGATTCTAATTATCTAAGTAGTCCATTATTTGATAGATTCGTCTCGGTTTAATAGATTCGTCTCGCGAATTAACACAAACTTCTACAATTAATTTAGTTTTATAAATTCGTCTCGCGAATTAACACAAACTTCTACAATTAATTTAGTTTTATAATTAGCTCAGGTACGTGTGGGCTCGTGTTATTGCGTCGGCTCGTGTCCCTACGTTAGCACATGCTGTGAATCAACCGCATATGCTGTGAATCGAACGGATGGAGACTTAAGCTATCAGCACCGCACCGCCTTTAAACTCATCTCTAAATAAGCATAAATAAGCATGGCCCACCTATCAGAGCCAGATTAGACCAACGCAGCTTTTCGCCGCCGTCCCGCCTCTATCCACGTCGGCAAACCAACCGTCTCCTTCCTAACCGTCTCCTTCCTTCTCGACCCGCTCTCTCCACCGCCCTTCACTTCTCCCTCCGCTCCGGCGTGGCGGCCTGACCTTCTTCTTCCTCCGGCGCGACAGCCCGGCCTCCTCCCTCCCCGTTAGGGGAAAATATTAACGACCTGCTTATGCCCCTGAAAACAATAATCATGGAGGTCTAGGCCCGCCTGCGGTAATGACGATTACCGCCGACCTGGTAGGAGCAAGGAGCACCCCGCTCCGTCTCGCCCGACCCAAGGCCTCGGGGTCGGACACGCCCGACCCCTCGATAACGAAACTCCGCCTCGCCGGACCCACGGTCCTAGGCTCGGGTGTGCCCGACCCCTCGTCGCGAGGCTCCGTCTCGCCCGACCCTAGGCGTAGGGGTTCGGACTCATCCGGGCCCACAAGACAAGGGTCCGCCTCGAGCGCAGACCGGGAGACGAGGGCGCGGATCTCGTGGACCCCCCACCGATCTTGCCATAAATGCGCCGCGGCTCTGGCACGCAGCAAGGCGCCCGAGCCCCTCGACGTGACCCGCCACAAGTACCCGGGCGAAACACTTCAGCCACGACCGCACAGGTTACAGTGGCCGCAGCTCCCCCTGATTCGCCATAGGGCACTCATAGCATGCGCCGCCCGGCATAGGAGGGAACGCTGCCCATTCTCGTGCCCAGCCTATGCGGCGCAGGGATGCGACGTCCGTGTTCCACGGGCCGTAAGCAGGACAACAGGGGTCAGCCATCTCCCCCAACGTGTACAGTTGCCACGGTCAAACACCATCATCATGCTTGGCGGCAACGGTCGCCCGGAGGAACGGCGACAAGATCCGACGATAGCCGCCTGTCGGTGTTTTAGACCGGCAACCCGCCTAGGGGGTACCCTAGGTGGTCTTTTGTGCGGTAAGGATTGTCGAGAATCAAGGAATCAATGGTGACGCAAGGAACACGATTTAGACAGGTTCGGGCCGCTAGATCGCGTAATACTCTACATCCTATGTGTTGGTTTCTATTGATGAACTGGAGTTGTTGCTGAGGGGGTCCCTGCCCGCCCTTATATACACGGGGGGCAGGGTTACAAACCTTAAGTCCTAGTCGAGTACTATTACAGAGTTCTACTCGGTAAGATCCGAGTAGTTTTCCATATACATACTTGACTAGTTCGAGTGGGATACGCCTATCCCTTGTTCTGATTGTGTCCGAGTACGCCCCTTAGTGGGCCGTCCAAGGTCTACTTGTGGGCCTGGGGTGCATGCCCGACAAGCTCCCGAGTACTTTGTAGTCGTGCGCCACAGTCTTGGGCATTGCGGGCACTATCCGAGTAGTTCGTCGTAGAGGTCGCAGGCCGAAGTGCTCGAGTACTGTCGCGTGGCTGGAAGGTACTCTTCTTGTTCCTTCGAGTTGCTTCTGTTCCGAGAAATTTTTATATGATAGTGCGATGCCAATCGCACTCCATATGGAGTAGCCCCCGAGCCTTAGCTTGTGTCGAAGAGTCAGGCTTAGGGTCAAACCAGCTTTTTGTCCGTTTTAACCTTGGAAATCTTGAAAAAGAAAAAAACTGACCAACGGGTATGGTACCCGCAGCCCCCGAGCACTTGGACGATTTCTGTCGTTGAAGTGGTCAGCAGTCCGTTGAAAAGAGTAGCCGTTGAGTGTTTAAGGCGATTAATCTGCAATTAATATGTTTAGAATCCATCCGTTGTGTAACTGACGCGTTGAAACCGGAGCTGGCGGAGATAAAACTGGAAGGCCCCCTTTCGGTTGGATTTACGCTGTACGGTAATCAGATCTGTTTTTCTGCCTCCCTTGTTCTCCTGCTCCACATTTGTGCCGCCGCCAGTGGTGCTGCCACCATTGCCGCCCCTTGAGGGAGATCCGAGGTAGAGTGCCATTCTAGCTTTAGGTTGAGTCCGTCGAATGCGCACCAAGAAGATGGGCAAGAAACCCGAGAAGATCTAGGGCAAGGGTCCGGTGACGGGCAAGGTGAAATCCAAGAAGGGGAAAGAACTGGTGCTGCCGGCGCCGAAGGTGGGGCCGACGAACCAAACTGCGCTGCCGCCGCCTGGGGCAACGTGGCAACATTTAGTGATGAAGGAGAAAGCCGTGCAGGCACTAGTCGATGCGAAGCTTCTTCAGCCGAAGGAAATTCTGGAGCGGCGCCCCGCATTTCCATACGCGTGGCAATTTGAGGAACATCGAGGTGAGACAGTGATGCTCGCGCACTTTGTGGAGAGGGGGTTGGCCGTGCCCACCTCCAACTTCTTCAGAGGTATTCTCGAGTATTATAAACTTCAACTTGTGCATTTGAACCCCAATGGTGTACTGCATGTGTCGATTTTCGTACACCTCTGCGAAGTGTATTTGGGAATTCCTCCAAGTCTCGAGTTGTTTAGGAAGCTGTTCCGCTGTAAGCCGCAGCCTAGTGTCCATAGGACAGAAGTCTTTGGAGGCGCCGGGTTTCAACTCAGGAACTCGGGTGCGTATATTGAGTATACGTTAACTGACTCCTATGGGGAGTGGAAAAAGAGGTGGTTCTACATCGGGAATCATGATCCTCGTCTGCCTGTGGTGACTGGTCACGCGCCCAAGCATGCAGAAAACTGGGTGAGCGAACCCAAAGACACCCCCGAGCTTGATCACATGATGCAGCAAATCACCGAGTTGAAGGCACTCGGTCTTACTGGGATCAATGTGGCTGCCAGCTTTCTGAAGAGAAGAGTCCAGTCGCTTCAGAAACGTGCTCACTCGGGAAGTGAGTATACAGGTCTTAATGATCCATCGCGTATGTCCAATGAGGATATATCCGATGATGATGTGGAGGCGCTGCTGGCCAAGTTCTTCAGGAACTATCAGGGAGTACCAGTAATTCCTGCGGCTCTGCGTCAGTATGACGCCTGGTATGAGCTAGAAGTGGTATGTCTTTGCACCTGACTTGTACTTTTTGCCTTGTGTGATATTTGTTGCTAATATCGACTTGTTTTTGGTAGTCTCGGGTTCTTGCCGGCTACTTGGCGCAATCGGAAGAAGAGTCAGAAGCTGTTGCTGATGAGTCAGAGGACGAACCCTCTCCTCCTGTCAAGAAACGCAGAGTAGTCCGCAAGATGTCTGCGGCTAAGTCTGCTTCAACCCCTGAAAAGTCTCGGGGTACCAAGGTATGTAGTCGTGAACTTATCTGTAGCTGATAAATTTGAACTTGCTATTGTTATGACGAATTTGTCTTGTTCATGAAGGCTGTTGAAACGGCGCTTAGTGATGATGAGGCTGCTTCTGAAGAAGTGGCCGTGACCGACCCGGAAGTCGATAATGTATCTGTTGCTATGGTGCCAGAGAGGGTGCCATCGACAGAGGGTGGAGTAGCCCCTGAGCTACCCGCCACGACTCCGCCGGCCGCCGCGCAAACCGTTACTGACCAGGCGATGCTGGGGTTGCCCGCCGAAGTAGCAGGTATTCCAAAGGAAGTGTCACCAGTAGTCGCTACTGGCGCCTTGTTGTCCAGCATGATTGCTAGAGGTAACTTTCTGTCCCGACTAAAATTTCTTATGACTGTAGTCTTGACTTCTGCTTCGTAGGTCTTGACGAGAAGACAACGCCGACAGCTGTCCCTGCGACGCCCGGTATCGGCCGCCTATCGCCAAAAAGAAACGTGTGCGATGTCCGCCACGCTCAACCCGGTGAGTTTTATTGTCTGTTGAATGGCTTTAAGTTGTCTTGAAGTCGTGTAGTGACGTATTTTGATGCAGAGATGCAGAGGAAACTATCCCTGTAGAGACAGGGGTAGAGTCGGATCCCCCGACTACATTATCTGCTCCTTTGGAGGATTTAATTGTTGAGGAGGTACCCGAAGTCGACGCCGGTCGTCTTGGAGCTACTATGTCTATGTTTCAAGACGTCATCCGTTCGGTGGAAGTTCCCGCCGCTGCATCGGGTTCAGGAAGTGCTGCTTTAGCAACATCCACTGGCGGATCGCTAACCGTAGTGGGTGTTGAAAAAACCAAAGAGGCGACTGCTCCAGGTATGCTTCTGTGGTCTTGTTATTGTAGTCATAGCAAGCAGCTGACTGATGATAAATGTTGTAGGTGCCACTTTGGGTACAACTCCTCATCTTGCGGAGAGTACTCAAAGACCAGTGCTCAGCCCGCCATCTGACTTGGAGTTCCAGAGGGCCGTTGATGTTTTCCGGAGCTTCCAGGTGGATTTTCTTTGTCACATAGATCAAGTAGTTGTGAGGCTTTTAACTGACCATAGTACCTTGCATACTCATGCCTTTTCAGGAACGAAGTCATCAATTGGAGCAGGAATGTGCCCGACTGACGGAAGCTCTGAGGGTTCACAAAGTTGGAGCGAAGTGTTTTGCTGTGGAACGTACGGATCACGCAGTCCTGCAGCAAAAACTGGAGAGCCGCTACAAGTCGCTGAACAAAAAGTATCAAGGTGAGTACTTTGTATACTCTGAGTATCTCCCATTATAGTCGGCTGTGGTTGAACTTGTTTTGTCTTGTAGAGCTCAAGAAACAAGAGGCGGCTGCAAGAAGCCAAGTCCTCGACTGGAGAAAAGCGCACGATCGAGTGGCGGATGAATCTGAACTTCTTCGAGTCGCGCTGACGGAAGCACTGGCTGCTTGCGAGCGTCAGCGGTACAGGAAGATGCAGAATGGCGTGATGCTTGCCATGGCCTTGGTGGCATGCAGGGATCATGCCCAGACCATGGGGATGCTCCGAGGCGAACTCCAGGAGCTAACTGTAGCAGCCGAAGACTTGGTGAACGCCATAGCCCCCGTGGAAGAAGGCGTAGGGCCACAATCACTGGTCGAGCGATTGAAGGCTGCCTCGAGTAAAGTGGCGGGACTCTACAAAGCTGTTTGCAAACAGGTCTTTGCAGTCATGAAGTCCTACTACCCGAGGGCAGACTTGGCGGCAGCTGGTGACGGCGTGGCTCGCAACTGTACGGAAGAGGCATATGCACAGTATCTCAAGGAGGCGGAGCCTATCGCGTCGAAGATGTCGGAGTTTGTCTCTCCAGAACAGCCTTCAGCTTTGCATGTACTCTTGAATATGTGTCGAGTACTTTGAACAAAATACTTTTGATAAATGAATACTTGCCCATTGGTTTGTTGCTTGAGGTGATTGTCTTACGAAGAGTAATTTTACACTATGTTGGCTGACCCGAAGTCCTAGGGTCGGCTGAGCCCGACCCTTTGGGGGGGAAACTTTGCCTCGCCCGACCCCAAGTCCTAGGGTCAGTTGCGCCCGACCCCTTGAGGGGGGAAGCTCCGCCTCGCCCGGCCCTAAGTCTTAGGGTCGGGTGTACCCGACCCCTGAGCAGAGGGTCGGAATGTTTCAAACCCCCAAGATAATGGTGTGAGTTTAGGCCGCGCTTGGCTTGGAGTAGTTCCGAGTGTCGAGTAGTCGTGATGCTGTCGAATACTCTGCTTTTGAGGGTACGCAGGTGTACTGCACTCTTTTGTCCTTTGTGGATGCACGGGTATACTGTACTCTTTTGTCCTTTGTGGTATAAGTACCATCACGTGGGCAGAGTCAGGAGTCGTCAGACTCAGTGATCACGGGCGCATAGTAACTCTTGGGCAGGTGGTAGTTGCATCTTTCGGCTATAAATAGAGCCATCCGGAGAGCGAACGAAACCAAGTTTCTGAGTAGCAATGGATTACCTTCGGTTGCTTTTGTTTGAGTATAGAGAGCCATCAAAGATTGCACCGGTGCTAGAAGATTCCTCGTAGATTGAGTTCACCTTCCCTCCACAGACTCCTGCGCTCGTAGGGATAGCCGCGATGCTAGAAGAATCCTCGTAGGAGGTTTCGTCGCACACCTCATCTTGCAGCTCGTGATCCAGTGGGGTACGCGCTGGAACTCGCGGGTGATGGGTTATGAGTGCCGCGGTCTTTATCCCGCTCTCTTAGAGGTGGAGGTGTGGTCGTAGAGTGGGTTGGCTTCGCAGGGCTAGCAAAAGAGTAGCCTTGGTTCCCTCTAGGCGTGTCGCGCGGGATTCATCGTTGGCGCTGTCAAGGCAGTGGCGATGCAGGAGTTCCTGGCGTTGCCTTGAGTAGAGGACCTGGATATGGCTGCGTTTTGCGCAGCTTCCTTGCATGTGGGCCCTTCCCATTGTAGTCGGCAGACCTGAGTGGCCTTGTGATATAGTAAAAGCCTGAGGCTTAAATGCAGCCCGCCAGTAGGCAGTTGCTTGTAGTCCTTGTGTATTCCGAGTATTTGTACTCGTATATAACTTGAAGATGTATCTTTGGTTCCCAGTAAAGAAATACTTAATGGAAATTTTGTACCATGGCAGTGATCCTTGTGGAGTTGATAACTCTTGGCGAAGCTAATGTATCTTGGTAGTCGGACGGTTAGCCCGAGTAGTCATCATGAGTTGCCTTGAAGCGATTACTCGAGTTCTGCTATGGGTAGTAGCGACAAAGGTGTTCTATATTCCAAGAGTTTGGTACTTGTTCTCCAGAAAGTTCTTGGAGTCTGTAAGATCCAGGTCCCGTAACCTTTGATACGATGTAAGGACCTTCCCATGGTGAATTGAGTTTGTGCAACCCTGATGTGTCTTGGATACGCTTGAGGACCATATCGCCCAAGTTGAAAGATCTTTCGTTGACGTTGCGGTCGTGGTAACGCCTTAAACCGTCAAGGTATCTGGCAGATTGCACTAGTGCTGCGCATCTTGTTTCTTCTAGACTGTCTATATCTGTTCGCCTTGTTTCTTCTGCCAGTTCTTCGTCGTATTATTCAACGGATGGTGATTGCCACATGATGTTGGCGGGTAGTTTGGCTTCTGAGCCATAGATGAGGAAATAGGGCGATAGCCCTGTAGTCTTGCATGGTTGGGTACGTAGGCCCCACAGAGCGTTGGGTAACTGTTTGAGCCATTTGCCGTCTTTGGTATTGCCAACATCATGTAGTCTTTTCTTGTTGGAGGTATGCCCTAGAGGCAATCATAGAGATGATGATATTCCATTTGTATCCATGATTTGTATGTTGTGTTCATTGAATATCCATTGAAGGCTGCTTGAATTGATTTGCAATTATGTGAATTGTATGTGAAACTCTTTACTTGTATGGTTATTCTAAAGTTGTCCCTAGTCGGAGTTCATGTGAGGACACACATGAATATTAGACTAGCACATGTATTAGTTGATGACTATGTTTCACAAGTAATGGACATGGAGATGTTGAACTAATAATGTGGACACATGTGGAGACATGTGCTAGGACTGACCCAACACGAGAAGTAGTTCTCTCTTTAAACAACATATACGCTTTATCCTTAGACCTGAGACTGTCGCATATTTTCTAGATGTGGATCGACCTACTTAGGGGCTATCAAACGCTACGCCGTAACAGGGTAGTTATAAAGGTAGCTTTCGGGTTTGTCAAGAAGCATGCTATGAGACATGGTCAGTCAAGATGGGATTTGCCCCTCTCTGATTGAGAGTGATATCTCTGGGCCCCTCGAGTGATCGGATCCGAAAATGCATGGCCATGCTACGTACGGTTAAGAGTTAACCTACAAAGGGATTCCGAATCACAGGATCGAGAAAGAGCGGTCGGCTTGAAGCTAGACCAAATATCGTGAGGCAAAGGGAATAGCATGTATATTATGTTGTGATGGTTCGTCTGATATGATCTTCGTGTGCGTATAGGAGTTGGCACGTCTTGCTAGAGGCCGCTACCGACTATTGGGCCGAGTAGGAGTACTCGGGCCATGTCTATACGTATCCGAACCCATAGGGTCACACACTTAAGGGGCTGGAAGCCCAATTCGGATCTGATCCGAGTTGGATTAGGTTTAGGAGTACTAATGGGCCTCGGATCCAGAGGCCCATCAGGAACCTTTATAAATAGAGGGGTGGGGGCGCCCTAGGGTACACACCTTTTTGGCGAAACACACTTGCCGCGCCTCCCACGCCCTCGCCTGTTGCAACTCGCGGATCTAGCAATCCGGCTTGCGACGCTTTCTCCCTGCACGTGTGGATACCTTGGAGGTGTTGCGCCTGCAGCACTTGGACGAGCCGCCGACGAGCCGCCGACGAGCCACGACGAGCCGACGACGAGCCGCGGTACCGGAGGCGATCTTGCTGCAAGTGGACGAGCTGCTGGACGTGATCGACTACGTTGATCGACTACGTACGACTACGTGATCGTCTTCACTGCATCGACGCATATCTACATCTTCCGCACCAGTAGTGCGTCGAGTGGTAATCCCGTGATCCTTATACGGCAGTTCTTCCTGGTTATACGCGGTAAAATTTTGATTTGCGCTAGTGTAGCCTACCTCGTATCCCAACATTTCTTCAGGGCGTCGAGTATCATGCCATTAGCATGCTCGACTTGTCCATTGGCTCGTGGGTGAGCGACCGAGACATAGCGGACGTCGATGCCACTATTCTCGCAATACTCCAAAAAGTCGTGATTGTTGAAGTTTGACCCTAGGCCTGTGATAATCCTGTTGGGAAAACCGTAGCGGTGTACGATTTCATCTAAGAAGTCGAGGACCCGGTCTGCCTTGGGGCAAGTGACTGGTTTGACCTCGATCCACTTGGTGAATTTGTCGATTGCCACGAGTACTCGGTTGAATCCTCCTGGCGCAGTTGGTAACGGCCCTATCATGTCGAGCCCCCAGCAGGCAAACGACCATGTTGGAGGTATTGTGACTAGCTTGTAGGCCGGTACATGTTGCTATTTTGTGAAGAATTGACAACCTTTGCATTTCTGAACTAGTTATTTAGCGTCAGCCAGAGCCATCGGCCAGTAGAAGTCTGCTCTGAAAGCTTTTCCAACTAGTGTCCTCGAGGAGGCGTGGTTGCCACGGATTCCTCTGTGAATTTCCTCTAAGATTTCTTGGCCGTCTTCTCTGGTAACGCACTTCATGAGCACCCCAGACGATGCACCTTTTCTGTAGAGCTTGTCTCCGACTAGAACGTAATTTTTTACTCGCTGGGAGATTCGCTCAGCCTTATTTTTGTCGGATGGTAATTGGTGATCTTTGATGTAGTCGATGAAGGGTGTTCTCCAGTCGACTTCTATCATCATGATTTCATGAGAGACGTCAGCAGCCGGGACCGCTGGTGGTGTGACTTGGTTAGATATGGACGGCTTGCGCAGTTCGTGTATGAAAATTTCTGCTGGAACCTCTGCACGAGTTGAGCCCATTTTGGATAAGACGTCAGCAGCAACATTGTTGTCGCGGACGATGTAATGAAGTTCCAAGCCTGAGAACTTGTTTTCTAGTTTACGGATTTCTTTGCAGTAAGTGTCCATGTTGTCCTTGTTCCGGTCCCACTCATCATTGACCTGACTTATAACGACTAGAAAATCGCTATACACCTGTAGTCGTTTGATGCCGAGGGAGATTGCAAGGCGAAGGCCATGAAGTAGTGCTTCGTACTCGGCTTCGTTATTAGATGCTTCCCAGAAAATTTGCAGTACGTACTTGAGCTGGTCTCCCCTGGGGGAGATGAGTAATACGCCCGCACCGGCCCCTTCAAGTTTGAGGGACCCGCCAAAGTACATTACCCAATGTTCTGGCCGTTCGATTGGTGTTGGTACTTGATTTTCAATCCATTCAGCTACAAAATCGACCAAAGCTTGGGATTTGATAGCTGTCCTTGGCTTGAAGTGCAAGGTGAGAGCTCCGAGTTCAACTGCACATTTGGAGATTCTACCCGTGGCGTCTCTGTTGTGAAGGATTTCATCGAGCGGGAAGTCGGAGATGACTGTGATGTTGTGCTCTTGGAAGTAATGGCGCAGTTTCTTGGAGGTGAGCAAAATTGCATATCAGAGCTTTTGTATCAGTGAATACCGAGTTTTGGAGTCCGAGAGTACTTCGCTGACGAAGTAGACAGGTTGTTGGACCTTGTAAGCGTGGTCCGGTTCAGACCGTTTGACTACTATTGTCGTGCTGACGACATGAGTAGTAGCTGAGATGTATAGGAGCAAGTCTTCGTTCGGAGAAGGAGCGGTGAGTACAGGAGGCTTTGACAGAAAGTCTTTGAGTTGTGTTGGTGCCGTGTCTGCCCCTTCCGTCCATTTGAAGTTGTCCTGTGGTTTGAGAAGCTTGAAGAAGGGTAGTACCCATTCTCCAAGTTTCGAGATGAACCGGTTGAGAGCGGCTATGCAGCCTGTGAGTTTCTGCACATCCTTAATGCTAGCTGGTGCCTACATGTTTGTGATGGCAGATATTTTTTTTGGGTTGGCCTCAATGCCGCGATGGCTAATGATGAACCCGAGTAGTTTGCCGGAAGGTACTCCAAAGACGCACTTAGTAGGATTGAGTTTCCATCGGAAAGCGCGTAGACTAGAGAAAGTTTCCTCCAAGTCCGCAATGAGTTCCTCCCGATTTTTTGTTTTGACAACTACGTCGTCAACATAAGCTTCAACATTGCGGTGAAGTTGCTTCTCGAAGCACATCTGTATGGCCCTTTGATAAGTTGCCCCTGCATTTTTTAGTCCGAAGGACATTATTTTATAGCAGAAAGCTCCGAAAGGCGTGATGAATGCTGTTTTGGCTTGATCTTCCTCTTTGAGGCTTATTTGATGATAGCCAGAGTAGCAATCGAGAAAGCATAGTAAAACGCACCCAGCGGTGGAAGCAACCACTTGATCGATCCTGGGTAGCCCGAAAGGGTCTTTTGGGCAGTGTTTGTTGAGGTCGGTATAGTCGACACACATTCTCCACTCGTTGTTTTTCTTACGAACGAGCACGGGATTGGCAAACCAGTCAGGGTGAAAGACTTCTTTGATGAACCCTGCCGCGAGTAGCTTGGCTAACTCTTTTTTGATTGCTTCTCGTCTGTCTTGAACAAACCGGCGAAGTCGTTGCCATTTTGGAGTAGCTTTGGGATCGACATTGAGAGAATTCTCAATCAGCTCCTTGGGCACACCTGGCATGTCAGTCGGTTTCCAAGCGAAGATATCGTGGTTAGCCTGAAGGAAGCTGACGAGCGCGGATTCCTATTTAGGATCTAGCCCTGTTCCAATTAGGGCTGTCTTGGAAGGGTCGTCGGTCTGAAGGTCGACTGATTTGAAGTCTTGCTCACTGGCGGGTTTGACCTTTGTGGACCTCAACTTGTTTTCTGGGATCTCTAGTTCGGTTGGGTGCTTGAGTAGTCGCAGCAATTTCCACGGCTTCGGTGTCGCATTTGTAGGATTGTCGTAGATCTCCTCGCAGCGTGAGTTCACCCTTGGGGCCTGGCATTTTGAGTACCAGGTAAACATAATGTGATATGGCCATGAACTTGGCGAGTGCCAGCCTTCCGAGTATAGCGTGGTAAGATATCTCGAAGTCAGCGACTTCAAATCTGATGTACTCGGTACGGTAATGTTCCTTAGTTTCAAAGGTAACTGGAAGGACAACTTGTCCTAGTGGTATAGTCGGATTTCCGGGCACGATGTCGTAGAAAGGTGAATCTGTTGGAGTAAGCATTATAGTGACGTCAAGGCACATCTTCCTCAATGTCTTGGCGAAGATAATGTTGAGTCCGCTTCCGCCGTCGATGAGTACTTTGGTTAATTTTGAGCTTGCCACAACCGGATCAGGTACTAGGGGGAAACGGCCTGATTCTGAGAACTTGGTCCATTGGTCTTTTCTGTTGAAAGAAATGGGCACTTCTGACCATTTTAACGGTGTTGGATCCGATGGTTCAATGGCCATGATCTCCCTGAGTACGAGTGCCTGGAATACCGCCGAAGATGATGTTGATAGTTTTTGAGGCGGTCTGGAAGTCGCCTTCTTCGTCCTCGTCGTTGTGGACTTTGTTCTTGCCCTTATCTTTTTTCTTGGTGTACTCTTCAGGGGGTGGTGGTGCTGGTAAGTCTTGCATGACTCGGCGCATGCTGTAGCAGTCTATTGCCGAGTGCTTGCTAGTCGGGTGCCATGGGCGCTGCTTTTTTAGTAGTGCAGTGAAGGTTGACCCTTCGTCGTTTTTACGGGGTCCCTTTTTTCCAGAGTTGGTCATGGCGGCAACGGTGTTGTCGGGCTTCCTTTTGCGCTTGTGATTACTCGAATAGTTGTTTCGAGTATCATTGTGTCGAGTTCTATCTTGTTCATTGTTGTTGTTGTTGTTGTTGTTGTTGTCACGTCCACGGTTACGGTGGAAGTCGAACCGTTCTCGCTCTTTATCTTCTTCATCTGCCCACTGCTGCACCATGACCTTGAGGTCTTTGACATTAGCTGGTCGTTGGCGACCGAAGTCTTGGTATGTTCGTCGATCGTAGAGTCCATTCTGGAAGCACTCGATGACGTCTGTTTCTGAGATGTCAACTATGGTAGCCTTCTTTTCGAAAAAGCGTCATAAATAGTCGCGTAAGGTCTCACCTTCTTTTTGCTTGATTTGACTTAAGTCAATCTTGTTGCCTGGTCTAGCCATGGAGCCAGCGAAGTTGTTGGTGAAAGCCTTTGTCAGGTCTGCCCAAGAGTCAATGGACTTGGGTTTGAGTGACTCAAGCCAGGTTAGTGGTGCGGGTTCCATGCATACGGGGAAGTGGATAACTTTGGTGTCGTTATGGCCCCCGGCTGCTTGGATGGCTAGGGAGTAGCATCGTAGCCATTGAATTGGATCTTGTTTGCCATCGTACTTGGTGATTCCAGTAGGCTTGAACTTCTCGGGTAGTTTTATTTTCATTACCCGGTTTGTGAAAGCAGGAAAATGGTTATAGTTGTCGACTTCTCGCTCATGCCGACTGTTGAGAATTTCTCGCAGATCACTAAAGTTGGACACTTCGTGGTTCTTCCGAGTAGGGCGAATAATTTTAACCGAGTTGGTGCAGCTGACCTCGCCAACATCCTTATGGCGAGCTGGGGCCTTGTGCTTGCTTGGACCTTGGCTGTGCTGCCGAGATTGGTTGACAACTTCATTGCCATTTCTTGGGGCATCGTTATTGTTTGCAGCTCCGCGACTGCCTTCTTGGTGAGCTGTGATGCGAGGAACAGATGGAATCGGCGATTTTTTGTCGAGTAACTTGTAGGCTTGCTCCGTGAGTTGTGCGATCAGTCCATTGCCGCGCTGCACGAGTTGAGCTGTGGCTTCGTTATCCCTATCTTGAGGCATCAATGTTGTTAAAAGGTTGATTGAGGCGATAGCCGCGAGTGGAGTATTGTGTTCCTAAGCCTGAACTGCATCGAAGGCCCTTTCAAGGTTTGTGATGGGAATATTTGTAGCCATCGACTGCCGTCGCTCGGCTCGAGTAGTGTTGCGCATCCTTGTTTGGTTTCTTTGCTCGGAGGTTTCATTGTGAGGAGCGTCAGCTATAGACTCGTCTTCAGAGATGTTGTCGAGTTGTGCTAATCGCTTAGGGGTTCTGTTCTAGGTAGTACCCGGGTTGTTATTTTGTGTAATAATAAGGATCTCCCTGTCCGGGTAATAGCTTCCGGAGCTTGATGTTGCAATCTCTGTGGAGCTTTCCTCGCGGTTGGAAGTGAGTGGAATGCCTTCTTGATATGGGAGGTTGTTTATAGGAGCGACAAGGCGCGAGTCGTAGTCACGGGCGAGAAGAAAGGGTCGCAATCCTAGCCAGTGGACGAATGTGCCTTGTGATGTTGAAGTTATTACCAATCCTTGGTCTGGACCAGATAACGGTATCTCTGGCGGATAAGACGAGTCAGAGTCAACGTCTTCATCGTGCCCGAGTTCAAGTTGGGTTCGAGTAAAAAAGCCTTGGTGAACTTTGGTTGCGTTGCGGAGTCCGTGCGGGAACCGCTTTGAAGTCGAAACCGACTTGGGCACTGACTGGAACCGACTAGTCCGAAGCGAAGTCGCATCCGATGCGTAGTCGAACTCAAACTCGTCGATTTTGAAATCTTGGTTTTTTCTGATCAGATCTTCTAATTTCTTCTCCTGAGCGTTGACGATCTGGCGTTGGAACGAACCCGAGCCATCGGCGATGCAAAGCTAGGATCCGAAGACGAAGGTGGCGCCCGCTTCGATGAAGAAAACGGGCCTGATGACGACCGTTGCCATTGAGTTCGCGCTGAGAAACTCGACGAGTGCCCCTACCTGGCACGCCAGCTGTCGGTGTTTTAGACCGACAACCCGCCTAGGGGGTACCCTAGGTGGTCTTTTGTGCGGTAAGGATCGTCAAGAATCAAGGAATCAATGGTGACGCAAGGAACACGATTTAGACAGGTTCGGGCAGCTAGATCGCGTAATACCCTACGTCCTGTGTGTTGGTTTGTATTGATGAACTGGAGTTGTTGTTGAGGGGGGTCCCCGCCCGCCTTATATACACGGGGGGGGGGGGGTAGGGTTACAAGTCTTGAGTCCTAGTCGAGTACTATTACAGAGTTCTACTCGATAAGGCCCGAGTAGTTTTCCATATACATACTTGACTAGTCCGAGTGGGATACGCCTATCCCTTGTTCTGATCGTGTCTGAGTACGCCCCTTAGTGGGCCGTCCAAGGTCTACTCATGGGCCTGGGGTGCATGCCCGACACCGCCCTCCCCCGGTGGGCGCGCTGACAGGAGCCGAAGTTCGGAGCAGGAGGCGGCGATCCGGGGACTTGGTCCTTCTCCTTCTATTTTACTTTACTTAGCTTATCTTTTTTTACTTCTCCACACACCCGGCTCACCTGTAACCCTGGTACCCTCCTTGCGCTATAAAAGAAGAACCAGGGGCCCCGAGACAGGAGGACTCTCTAGCCAACAGAACCCACACACTCACCTCACGAGCATCAATGCACACCCAAGAGACTTGGGACTGGCTCCCTCTCTCGTCTGTTTGTAACCCCTACTATAGATCTTGCGTGAGTAACACGAGCTGCTCCTCATACTGGACGTAGGGCTTTCCTTGCCCGAACTAGTCTAACCCCATGTCCTCTCACGCCACACTCCGAAGCCTTACGCGCATAAAAGAAATTTACTAGCCGTAGTCTTGATCCGCTAATCTTGACAACGAGAGTTGGCGCGCCAGGTAGGGGACCTTTGCGCGTACATCACCGGCTTCAGATGGCCAGCCGCGATGCCAGCTTTGCTCCGGGCTCCATCGTCCGCTTCAGGAGCTTGGACTTCCTCGCCACGGGGGAGGAAATCGAGCTGATCCCTCTCCTTGTCTTGCCCGCTCGCCCCGTCATCTCTCGCTCCGCCGCCTGGATAGTGGTGAGCGGCCGGGCGCGCGCCACAGTGCCCCCTTCGAAGGAGTGGCCCTTCGGGCTGCGCAATGCCGCAGCGACCTACGGTCGCCTCCTGGCGCGGTCCATGACCGTGCCGCCTGCGAGCAACGAGCTCGTGGGTGTGGCGAGGACAACCTCCAACGCCGGCTCCAACAACGGGAGCCACCACCCCTCACGCGAGTGTTTCATGGCCGACGCGTACTCTAAGGGATCCAACGATGACGGCACCAAAGGGACGTAGCGCACTCCCCTACCGCGCGCCGCAGCTACGACTGGGGCCCTTGCCAGGCCCCCGGTGCAGCCACGACAGCAGGAGGCATGCGCGGTGCCCCACCAGAAGGTCGAGCGCCCCCGCAACGAAGGCGGGGCATGACAACAGGCACGCGATGTCCACCAATGCATTTGCGCAGACAAAGATCACCCTCAGCTCTTCGCCCACGCCAGCCAAAATATTGCCGTAGCAACGGCCCTGCTCCAACGATTCCCCGAGCCGGCGATGCCCGAGGAGCGTCAGCGGCACCAGGAGGTGGGCAACCTGCTTGAGTGCGTCGCCGTTCATCAGGCAGAGAGCTCTGCGTCCCGGTGACGCGGGCACAACGCCAGCAGGGCAGTGCCCATCGCACCTCCCAAGAGGCGTGGGGAGTCTGTCCACCAGCCTCCCTCCAGGGCGAACCAGGCCGCGCTCGCTCGATGGACACCGCTGCCCGCAGGAGGCGGGGCTCAGTCCGTTCACCGGCGCGTCGGCCCCGTCCGCGACACCCACGACACTCTGGACGCGCGGAGGCGCTCCCGCGCGGACAGAGAAGATGGAGTAGACCACGGCTATCACATCCATCGTGGTGGCTGCTATGACAGTGAAGAAGATCGCAGCCCGAGCCCCGACCCAGCGGGGCCCAGGGCCTTCTCCGCACGCATCCTGAACGCGCCATTCCCGGCGCGCTTCAGGCAGCCCACGATTGTGGCCAAGTACTCCGAGGAGACGAACCCCAGGCTGTGGCTCAGCGACTACCGGCTTGCATGTCAGGCCGGTGGGGCGGACAATGACCTGTTCATCATTCGCAATCTCCGGCTCTTTCTGGCCGACGCGACGCGAGTCTGGCTGGAACACATCCCCTCGGGTCGGATCCGTAGCTGGAACGACCTGAAGGAGATCTTCGTGGGAAACTTACAGGGCACGTACATGCGCCCTGGAAATTCCTGGGACCTCCGGAGTTGCCGCTAGGGGGCGGATGAGTCCCTCCGGGACTACATCCGACGTTTCTCCACGAAGCGCACCGATCTCTCCAATGTCGCGGACGCCGACGTCATCAAAGCGTTTCTGGCAGGAACTTCCTACCAACCCCTGATCCACGAGCTGGGACGCAGGGGTCCGCGGACCACGGAGGAGCTCCTCAACATCGCCACCAGCTTTACCTCAGGCGAAGAGGCTGTCAGGGCGATCTTTGATCGTTCCAAAGGCAAGGTGAAGTGGGAGGAGGATGTCGACGAAGGCACCTCCAACCGCCAGCAAAAGAAGAAGAATAAGTAGCGGTGCGAGGCTCCCCTCGTAGCCGTTGCTGAGCGCAAATGGGGACAGCCGCCCCCTGAGGGCACCCCCCGGCTTCTTCGACAAGCTGCTTGAGGAACTATGCCCGAACCACGAGTTCCCTGCTAAGCAAGCCTACAAAGACTGCAACCTCATGAAGAGGTATTTTTTAGGCAACCCATTGAAGGGCGACCGGAGACGGAAGCCTGAGGAGGAGAAGAAGGACAATGAGGAGAACGAAGACGGCTTTCCCAAGGTGGATGGCTACTTCATGATCTTTAGCTGGCCAGCGGCTTACGACTCCAAGCGCCGCTGGAAGCTGGAGCGCCGCAAGGTCTACGCGGCCGAGCCCGCCACACCGACCTTCCTCGACTGGTCGGGACCCACCATCACCTTCGACCGGTCCGACCACCCGGGGCGCATCCTGCAGCCAGGACACTACCCACTCGTCGTCGACCCCATCGTCGGCACAACGCGCCTCACCAAGGTGCTCATGGACAGAGGCAGCGGCTTGAACATCCTCTACGCCAAGACTCTCGACGCCATGGGAATCGACCGCTCCCGCCTCCGCCCTAGCGAGGCGCCGTTCCGCGGCATCGTGCTGGGGAAACGGGTGATGCCTCTCGGGCAAATCGACCTCCCCGTCACTTTCGGGACTCCTTCCAACTACAGGAAGGAGACCCTCACCTTCGAGGTGGTGGGTTTCCGTGGAACCTACCACGCCATCTTGGGGCGGCCGTGCTACGCCAAGTTCATGGCCATCCCCAACTACACCTACCTCAAGCTCAAGCTGCCGGGGCCCAACAGGGTCATCACCGTCGGCACGTCTTTCCAGAAGGTGTACGAGTGCAACTAGAGTGCTGCGAGTACACCACGGCCATCACCTGTGCGGAGGACCCCGCGGTCCAGCTCGCGGAGAGCGCCGAGGACCTACCCGACTCCAAGCAATCCGACACCTCCTTCGAAGCCACTGAAGGCGTCAAGGAGGTCCCCCTCGACCCGAACAGTTCCGACGGCAGGACCGTATGGATATGTGCTACCCTATCTCCCGAGTAGGAAAGCGCACTCATCGACTTCCTCCACGCGAACAGCGATATTTTCGCGTGGAAACCCTCGGACATGCCCGGCATCCCGAGGTAAGTCGCCGAGCACTCCTTGAACCTCAAGGCCGGCTCCAAACCGGTGAAGCATGGCTTGCAACGCTTCGACGAGGAGAGGCGCAAGGCCATCGGCAAGGAGCTCCTGAAGGTTTTCGCGGCCGGATTCATCAAGGAAGTGTACCACCCCGAGTGGCTAGGTAGTCCTATTCTTGTACAAAAAAAGAATGGGAAGTGGAGGATGTGTGTTGATTATACGGTCTCAACAAGGCGTGTCCAAACGATCCGTTTCCTTTGCCACGTATAGATCAGATAGTCGACTCAACCGCAGGGTGCAAAACCCTTAGCTTCCTTGACGCGTATTTCGGCTACCATCAAATCACGTTGAAAGAGTCCGACCAGCTCGCGACCTCTTTCATCACCCCATTCGGCTCCTATTGCTACGTAAAGATGCCGTTTGGCCTAAAAAACGCGGGGGCTACGTTCCAGCGATGCATGCTTAAGTGTTTTGGGGACCTCATCGGGTGGACCGTTGAGGCTTACGTAGATGACATCGTGGTCAAATCCAAAAAGGGCAACCAACTCATCCCCGACCTCGAACTAGCCTTCGAAAGGCTAAGAGACAAGCGCATCAAACTCAACCCCGAAAGGTGCGTTTTTGGGGTTCCGAGGGGCATGCTGCTGGGCTTCATCATCTCCGTGCGCGGCATCGAAGCCAACCCAGAGAAAATAGTAGCCATCAGCGACATGGGGCCGATATGAAATATAAAGGGAGTTCAGCGCGTCTCGGGATGTCTGGCGGCCCTGAGCCGCTTTATCTCACGCCTCGGCGAACGGGGGCTCCCCCTCTGCCGACTCATGAAGAAGACCGACCGCTTTGTGTGGACCGCCGAGGCCCAGGAGGCGCTTGACCGGCTCAAAAACCTCCTGACGAAGGCCCCGATCCTGGTCCCGCCGACCGACGGGGAGCCACTCTTGCTTTACATCGCAGCGACCACCCAGGTGGTTAGCGCGGCCCTAGTGGTGGAGCGAGAAGCGGAGGGACACACCCTCAAGGTGCAGCGCCCGGTGTACTTCGTTAGCGAGGTCTTGTCTGAGTCCAAGGCCCGCTACCCGCAAATCCAGAAGCTCATCTACGCCGTCCTCATCACGAAGAGGAAGTTGTGCCACTACTTCACCTCCCACCTGGTGATGGTCGTTTTGTCGTTCCCCCTCAGCGAAGTGATCCGGAATTAGGACGCCATGGGACAGATCGCGAAGTGGGCACTCGAGCTCATGGACCAGGGCATCACCTACGCCCCCCGTAAAGCCATCAAGTCCCAAGTGCTCGCCGACTTTGTTGCGGAGTGGACAGAGATCCAGACGCCATCGGCGCCGGAGACGCAGGAGTACTGGATGATGTACTTTGACGGGTCTTTGATGAAGGCTCACGCCGGAGCGGGTCTGGTCTTCGTCCCTCATCTCGGCGTGCGCATCAGGTACATGATTCGCCTCCATTTTCCTGCATCTAACAATGTCGCTGAGTATGATGCTCTCATCAATGGGCTTCGCATCGCCATCGAGCTGGGCATCCAGCGGCTGGACATTCGAGGCGACTCTCAGCTAGTCGTCGAACATGTCATGAAGGAATGGAGCTGCCACGACCCCAAGATGGCGGCATACTGCAACGAAGTCCGCAAACTCGAAAACAAGTTCGACGGTTTAGAGCTCAACCACGTCGCAAGGCGTTTCAACGAGGCAGCTGACGAACTGGCGAAGGCGGCATCTGGCCGAAAGCCCGTCCTCGACGGTGTCTTCATCAGCGACCAATACAAGGCCTCAATCCATTACAAGAAGTCGGGAAGGGTCGGCGACGCGCCACCTGCCCCGGACTTGGGCGCCGACCCGGGAGAGGCCGGCCACACGCCACCTGTCCCGGATTCGGATGCCGACCCTAGAAAGGTCAGTGACTCTCCATCTGGTCTGGACCCAGAGGTTGATCCCTCCGACCCCGAAGTCATGGAGATCGACGCAAACCCAGCAGAGGGGCCCGACCCCCCGCCTGACTTGAGAGTCCCGTACCTCGACTACCTCATCCGCGAGACGCTCCCGACGAACAAGACGGAGGCACGCCGGATTGCACATCGCGCCAAATCGTTCGTCATCATCGACCAGGAGCTCTACAAGCGAAGCCACACTGGCATCCTCCAGCGCTGCATCCCGATCGAGCAGGCGAAGGCGTTGATACAGGACATCCACGCCGGGGCCTACGGCCACCACGCCGCGCCAAGAACCTTTGTTGGGAACGCCTTCCGACAGGGCTTCTACTGGCCGACGGCAGTAGCCGACACCACCCACGTAGTACGCACCTGCAAGGGGTGCCAATTCTTCGCGCGACAAACCCATCTGCCCGCACAGGCGCTTCAGACCATCCCCACCATGTGGCCATTCGTGGTCTGGGGACTGGACCTCATCGGACCCTTCAAGAAGGCGCCCGGGGGCTTCACCCACTTGCTTGTCATCGTTGACAAGTTCTCGAAGTGGATCGAGGCGCGGCCCGTCGCGCAGATCAAACCTGAGCAGGCGGTACAATTCTTCACCGACATCATCCACCGCTTCGGAGTCCCCAACTCCATCATCACGAACAATGGCACGCAGTTCACCGGGAACAAGTTCCTCAAGTTCTGCGACGACCACCACATTCGAGTGGACTGGTTGGCCGTGGCGCATCCCCGCATGAACGGGCAGGTTGAACGGGCCAACGGCATGATACTCCAGGGTCTCAAGCCAAGCATTTTTGACCACCTCAAAAAGTTCGGCGGCCAATGGGTCGCGGAGCTCCCCGCGGTCCTATGGAGTCTGAGGACAACCCCCAGTAGGGCAACTGGCTTCACCCCGTTCTTCATGGTCTACGGGTCTGAGGCAATCCTCCCCACCAACCTGGAGTACGGGTCGCCGAGGGTCAAGGCGTACGATGAACAAGAGAACCAGGCATCGCTCGAGGACGCGCAAGACCAGCTCGATGAAGCGCGCGATGTGGCCCTGCTGCACTCGGCCAAGTACCAGCAGGCCTTACGATGATACCAGAGCCGCAAGGTACGAGGCCAAGCCTTCAACGTCGGCGACCTGGTGCTCCATCTCATCCAGGACAACAGAGGCCAGCACAAGCTGACCCCTCCATGGGAGGGTCCCTTCATCGTCGCGCAAGTACTGCGGTCAGGCACGTACAAGCTGGCGACCCCTGCCGGGCAGATCTTCACCAACGCTTGGAACATAGAGCAGCTAAGACACTTCTACCCTTAGTTATTGTTTCCAAGTTTGTACATACATACTTCTGTAACTTGTTGATTCATGGAAAAAGGCAGTTTTGAGCCGATCTCATTCGAGTTTCGTGCCGAGCTCATAGATATCCGACCCTGGCTTTGCCCCAAGGTCGCATATCCCTCGGGGGCTATCAGGGGCTTCAGCTCAGGTCACTTGGCGTCTTCTCAAAACACCATTTCTTTCCGAACCGACCCTCTTCCTAAGCGTTTGGGCGTGAAAAGGAAAGAGTGCGCGAACAACACTCAGGGAAGACTGATCGGACCGCGAAAAACCTACGCCCAGCAGCTAAGGTGCCTTCGCTCATCAGCACTTATTGACGCGTCCGACCCGCACTCTAATCTTTCAAAACCCAAAAAACAGAAAGAGGATCGAAAACATTTTTTGACAAGTTATAGAAAAGGCCTCGACGGCCATCGCAAAAGCAAGTTCAAAGTTGACTAACATATTTACATATTCTGGGGCATCTAAGCCTGATACAGCTAACTTGTCCCCGGGTCCTCCGGCGGGACGGCCTCATCCTCCAGAAGCTTCGCCAAAGCCTCCCCCATCACGGAAGACAGGGCAGCGCGGACATTTGCAAGCCCGCCCTGCACCGCCGGCCACTTGCCCCACTCCTCGGCGTCATCCAGCATGATGAGGGGTCTCTGCGGGTCATCACGGGACCTTCAGCGTAGGGTAGGCCCACCCCACGCCTTGGGGACTGGATTAACCGGGACATGGGTGGAAGTCGCTCTGGCCGACCCCGGCGCCGCCGCCGGGGCAGGCACTACCGCCCCTGACGCTGCCAGCCTCGTCGACGACCCCGGCACATGCACCACCGTTTCTGTCGAAGTCGCCGCGGCCGTCGTCACCGCCGCCGCGCGTCCCGCTCTATCCGCCGCCGCCACCGTCTCCGTTGCGGCAGCCGGAGCAGGCGTTCCCATTCCCGCCGCCGCCGCGGCTTCCGTCGCGGCCGCTGGGCAGGCGTCCCCACCTCCGTCGCGGCCCCTGGGGCAGGCGTCCCCGCCCTCGCCGCCACCGGCGTCTCCATCGCAGTCGCCGGCGTCTCCATCGCAGCCGCTGGGACAAGTGTCCCTGCCTTCGCCGCCGCCGCTATCCCCGTCGTGGCCGCGGGGGTGGACTTTCCCTCCTCCTCCACCGCCGCTGTCTGCGTCGGGGTCACTGGGGCAACTGCCCCCATCTCCGCCACCGCCATCTCCGCCGTCGCCGTTGGAGCCGCAGGCTCCTCCTCCACCTCATCGTCGAGGTCTATCACCTCGCCGGTCGGAGGGACCCCAGGGGCACCACCCTATCCCGCAGGGTCAGCCATGAAGGCAGAAGGCGAAGCAGGGGTCGGATCCTGCCCCGTGCCCAGCTGCGGCACCCTTCCTCTGGTTGCCGCCGCAGAGGCCGCCTCTGCTGTAGGCTCCGCGGTCTCCCCGGCGACACCACCGCTCGCCGCCGGTGGGGTCGCGGCTCGCCCCGCGGAGGTGGATGACACCCATAGCGCCTTCTTCGGCGCCAACGGCGGGACGAAGTCCCGAGGGGCGGTGCTGTGAAACAACAACAACATCATCAAAAACGGCTTGATGCCGAGAAAAGAACAAGGTGCGCGAGAAATTTCCACTTACACTCCCTCAGCGCGAGGACGACGAGCGCGTTTCGCCTTCGAGCTTGACGCCGACCCCGGGGCATCTGGTAGCGGCCGCTTGCCGCTACTCCTCTGCTCCCGTGAGGCAGGCAGAGGGTCAGGGGTTGGCTCCGTCGACTCCCGAGGCGCGCCCCGCACCGACCCCTGGAGCGCAGCCCCAGAGCCCTGCGAGGTCGAGTCCTGGGCAGGCGGTCCACTCGGCTTGTCCCCCGCGGCCGGTTGAGGGTGCTGCTCCCGGATGACAAGCGCTCTCGGCCGGGGGGCCAGAATATACTCCTCCTCCTCCTCCTCCTCCTCGTCTTCCTCCTCCTCATCCTCATCGCCGTCGTCATCGTCGTCCGACATGACCTTGCCCCGCCACCGCCGTTGGAGCTCCTTGGCGGCCTTCTTCTTCTTCCTCACCGTCTCTTTGTCCTTACGCCTCTTCTGCTTCTCGGCGAGGAGGCGGTTCCGCTACCGCCACTCTGCGTCCTCTGGCATCGGCGGGCATGACTCTACGACCCGGGTCATGTGGCCCTGTAGACACGAGAACTCCGTGTCAGAGCGACAAACCAAGAAATGCAGAAGAGAAAGATGAGAGCGTGAAGTCCTCACCAGCTTGACGAAATTCTCGTCCGGGCGCATCGGGGGGTGACCGGACACCGGGTAATCGGCGTCCTTGTCATCCAGCGCCTCCCGAACTTGCTGCCGGATCTCGGTGTCGGCAAGCACACCCGTCGCAAGGATGGTGCCCTCGGTCGGCGCGCCGGGAACCATGTCGGCAAGTGAGCGAACGCGGAGCATCAGCGGCGCCACCCTCCGAGCGTGGTACGCCCCGATGACTCCGACCCTGGTCAGACCTTTTGCCTTCAGGTGCTCGATGGCCTGAAGCAGACCGGTGATCCGCTTCTTCTCTCCTTCTCGACCGAGCCGTACGACCACATCTCCGGCGCCGCTTCGATGACGCGGCCGGTGAACGCCGGCAAGGGGGAATTGGAGTAGTTCTTCACGTAGAACCACTGCTGATGCCACCCCTTATGGGACACCGCGGTCTTCATCACCATATATTCCTTGGCGCGGTTCTGGCGGAGGTGGATGGCGGCGCACCCTATCGGCACCGCAGTCGTCCGCTGTTGGCTCCCCTTCTTCTAGGTCCTCTGGTACAGGCTGACCGTGAAGAAGTACTTCCAGAGCGAGACCCAGGAACCCTCGCACAACGCGACGAATGCCGCGATGTGTTGGATCCCATTGGGATTGAGATGCTGCAGCTCGAGCCCGTAGTAGTGCAGCAGCTCGGTGGGGTCGCAAATCCCCTCTCGTGGAAGTGCGCGAATGAAACGACGTAGCCGCTGGGCGGATTCGGCACATACTCCCTCTCGGGGAACCGCCATTTGTCCCTCTCAGTCCTCTCGCAGAGGAGGCCTTTCCTCATGAGGCTGTTGGTGCGCGAGGTACCAAAGCTTCAGTGCGTCCAGGACTCCATCGTGAAGGGGAGAAAGGTCCAACGGCGGAGGGCGAGGGAAGCTGTTGCGCTAGGCGGAGGAAGGCGAACGGCGCGCGAGAAGGCAAGGCGGGCGAGAAGGCGAAAAGGCTTGAGAACAGGTGTGGGCGGAACCGGTGAGGCAGACCCCCCGTCTTATAGGGGGCGCGTGAGAAGCGAACAGGCGGCCCCGTCGCAGTTAATGCAGCGCCAGGTTAGCCCCGTCACGCCCGCCTGTTAGGAATTTGTGCGCATAATCTGCTGCAGGAAAACATCCCCTCCGCCCTCGTTTCGCGGGCCGGCACCTTCCGCCACTTCTCCTCCCGGAGAACGCACGCGCACAACCTGCTCCACGACCGGCCCAAGGCCCACCAATAGGTAAGAAAGGGATACGGGGGTGAAAACGCCCCTACGGCCCATTACGGTCTAGGGGTTTGAAGGCTGGCCCACTACGGGTTCAATAGCCGCCCCAGGATAACCCCGAGCGAGGGTTGAGAAGGGACGGGTCCGCTAGAGGCCATCACCCGGGCGCACGACAGCCTAGGGCATCCCGACCTCACGTTCGAGTCCGGACTGGCATCAAAGTTCATGGTTTTTCCCCGAAGAAAGGCAACGAGCCCCCGGATCCGATCAAACGGACTCGGGAACTATATGAACTGGCTGGCTGGAATCTGGGGTACGCCACCAGCTTGGCCCAAGCCGGACCCCCCCCCCCCCGAACGGGGACCGGGACCCCACTCGAATCGACCCGTTTGCAGCTCAACGAGCACCACGGTTCGTCCGGCGAGGATAGCGTGGCATGGCTCACCCCCTCCATCTCAGCGAACGGACGCTTGAGGGGTAGCGATCAAAAGTCGATCTAGGCTCCCGACCGGTCTCTTGCAACGCACGGGGGCTCGAGGGTTAGCATCGCAACCAATGACCACGCGTGTGGTCGCGATCTGAGGTCTCGAGGCGGGAGTACCCTGCGAAACGATAAGGAATCCTCGTGCGCCAAGTCATCCACATGACACCCCGCCTAATCAAACTCCCTATCCCTGATCAGCTGCAGCTCGCAGGGTGAGCAAAGATCCCCGATGAACGACGAAAGCAGCCTCTAGAGGAGCATCCTTTCTCCACCACAGGCTCGGGGGCTATTGTTGGGGGGACATATTAACGACCTCCTTATGCCCCTTAAAACAATAATCATGAAGGCCCAGGCCTGCCTGTGGTAATGACGATCACCGCTGACCCGGCAGGGGCAAGGAGCACCCCGCTCCGTCTCGCTCGACCTAGGGCCCCGGGGTCAGACACGCCCGACCCCTCGATGACGAAACTCTGCCTCACCCGACCCACGGTCCCAGGGTCGGGTGCGCCCGACCCCTCGCCGCGAGGCTCCGTCTCGCCCGACCCTGGGCGTAGGGGGTCGGACTCATCCGGGCCCACAAGACAAGGGTCCACCTCAGGCGCAGACTGGCAGACGAGGGCGCGGATCTCGTGGGCCCCCACCAATCTTGCCATAAATGCGCCGCGGCTCTGGCGCGCAGAAAGGCGCCCGCGCCCCTCAACGTGACCCGCCACAAGTACCCAGGTGGAACACTGTAGCCACGACCGCACAGGCTACAGTGGCCGCGGCTCCCCCTGATTCGCCATAGGGCACTCATAGCATGCGCCGCCTGGCATAGGAGGGAGCGCCGCCCATTCTCGTGCCCGGCCTATCCGGCGACAGGGATGCAACGTTCGTGTTCCACGGGCCGTAAGCAGAATAACAGGGGTCAGCCGTCTCCGCCAACGTGCATAGTTGCCACAGCCAAACACTATCATCATGCTTGGCGGCAACGGTCGCCCGGAGGACCGGCGACAAGATCCGGCGACAGCCGTCCTCCCCCGGTGGCCGCGCTGACAGGAGCCGAAGGCCGGAGCAGGAGGCAGCGATCCGGGGACTTGGTCCTTCTCCTTGTATTTTACTTTACTTAGCTTATCTTTTTTTACTTCTCCAGATACTCGGCTCACCTGTAACCCCGGTACCCTCCTTGCGCTATAAAAGGAGAACAATGGGCCCCAAGACGGGAGGACTCTCTAGCCAACAGAACCCACACACTCACCTCACGAGCATCAGTGCACACCCAAGAGACTTGGGACCGGCTCAATCTCCCATCTGTTTGTAACCCCTACTACAGACCTTGCGTGAGTAACACGAGTTGCTCCTCATACTGGACGTAGGGCTTTCCTTGCCCGAACTAGTCTAACCCCGTGTCCTCTCACGCCACCATCCGAAGCCTTATGCGCATAAAAGAAATTTACTAGCCGTAGTCTTGATCCGCTAATCTTGACAACGACACTCCCCATCGCCCTCCTCGCCCGCTGCTCTCTGCCGCCCCTCTCTCCCTCCTCCCCTCCTCCCGGCCGGCGGCCCGGCGCAGGCAGCCTCCAGATCCGCCCGCAGTGGGAGCTCGAGGACGTCGACCCGGCGACGGGAGCACGGCGGTGAGGCCACGAGGTCGTGGCGGCCGGTGAAGAGGCGAACGGCGGCCCCTATTTCAATCGGCAGGGGCGCGCTCTCCCCCTCCTTCTCTGGCGCGGTGGCCTCTCGGCATGGGCGCGGCGGCCCGCTGCTCTCTGTCGCCGTCCCTCTCTCCTCTCTCCTTCCTCCCTTCTAGCACTGCTCTCCCCTTCTCCCTCCCCGCCGGCCACGCGCAGGACACTTCGCAGGTGGGGTAGGATAGCGTTCGTCCGCTCGAGCGCAAGCGCTGGCTTCGGAGGTTTCCTGTAACGATCGGAGGACAGAGAGTAGCAGTGTGGGAGTTTGGCCGATGTATTTAGCGTTGCGGGAGATTTACAATCCTGCGGTGCGGATAGCCTTAGTCCCCTCATCCCTGCTGATGGCGATCGAGTAGACGGAGTGAAAGGCAATGGTGGTTTGACTGACGCTTTGAGCATACTAGCTTTGTGGAAGTCTAAAAGGTTCTCTAAAGTCTGGTAAGCTACCTTTGGAATTCTTGGCCAGAAGAAGCCTGACCTTTGGAGTTTGGAGTTTGGACCGACCAGGGTGCATTATTCTTCTCCAAAACTGCAAGCTTGTGGCCTAACTTTCTGCAGACCCACGAGGCCTTCGCAACTGAAATCTCTCCCTGCGACTGCGACTATGCTGTCGAAGTGTCGATCACTACTACTACTAAAGGCAAACTGCAGAGTCTGCAGTAAAATCAGGCGTTGTAAAACTGTAAAGTGAAAAACGAACGATGCCCTCGGCTCCTCGCAATGATTCGATCTCGTCTCCACGGAACACATCTGCAGCGCTGCGCCATGCACGGCACTGTGAAACTCCACTCGATTCCGTCCGGGCGTATACGGACCGACACACAATGCACACCTTGCCACCTTGGCACCACGTCAACGCCGGTGCACAGTAGCAGCACTGCAGCAGATAGCCAGCTAGCAGCTTACATCGAAGACGTCACCACGTCAGGCAAATACGGGGCGCCCCTCTTTTGCCGGCCCACGACGTGTGTAACGCAGCGCCGGGGGGGGGGGGGGGGGGGGGGGGGGGGGGGGGGGGGGGGGGGGGGGGGGGGGGGGGGGGGGGGTCCTCTATAGCTTTTTACGTGCGAGACCCTTGCGTTGTTGCATGGGAGCCTCACGCGGGCCACCTGGCCACGTGGACGTGTCGACTCGTCACCGATCGATGTCCCGGCCCAGAACAAGCTGCAAAGCGAGAGACCGTGGAATCGCGACCGTTCGTCAGATCGAAAGATCGATGACCGACGGCGGGTGGCCGTAGCTTGGTAGGCCCGTTGCGTGATCAATGATGAAGAGGCGGGGTCCCCTTTTTTGGCAAAGCTGGGGCCTGGGGGGCACAAGAAACACGGGCGCATGATGGCGCCCAACGTAAAAAGGAGGCGTAAAGCGTCCCCGGCAGGGGCAGCAGCACCGCCATTTTTAAACCATGTCTGGTACGAGCACTGATGATGAGTGATGACTCGTTCTGTCGCTCTTTCACCGTGGCAGTGGCAGCCGAGTGTGTGTCCTCTGTCGCGAGTTCATTAGTTCATAATCAGCCTCACGGCCGAAGTTTGGCGCAGCACGCGACTGCGAAATTTGAGTCCGTGTATCGTTCAGGAATCAGAACGGCCACATAATGCAGTATCTTTCAGCTTGTCAGATGCTGCTACCAAAGTAGTATGAATCGGAGTACAATTCAAGGAGTTTAGCCGAGGAATATTCCACCGTGATCCTTTTAAAACAAGCAGTGACAAGGTGGGTCCCGTCAGTACACTATGCAGGCCGTGTTTCGGAAGTGTTTTTTTCCTTCCCAATGATGATAAATCTGTAAAAAAAACGCGCCGGCTTGTTGGGAAAACAGCATGGGAAAGGATCGTATTTGAGTATTTGGAGTTTTGTACACTGGTCCACGAAAAAAAAGGCAAAGATACAACCATTCTTCGGACCTCCTTCCGATGCAACTTACTATTCGTTTTGGTTTTGGTTTTTCTAGACAAGATTTTTTTGAGGGATATGAATATCCCATGGATCCCCACCGATTAGGATACTGGCCGGCTCTTACAAGTAGGCCCGCCCAGATCGTGCGGGCCAAAGACATGAAGATACTTGGAGCGCAAGTCAAGGAAGCCGGGCGATTCAAATCAGTCCAGATATTGCGAGATAATTGTTGTAATTCGACTCAGATAGCTTTCCATGTAACAACCGACTAGGATTAGATTCAAACTGACTTGTAACCCTAGGTCATCAGTTATATAAGGCGGGCCAAGGGCGCCTCCGGCCACCCAACCGATCTCAACTCTCTACATACTAGCAATACAATCAAGTAAAACACAGGACGTAGAGTATTACTCTCCGGAGGCCCGAACCTGTCTAAACCTTCGTGTTCTTGTGATTACTTTCGAGTTCTTGGTCTCGCAATCCTCCCTGCCTACAAATATACCACTTGAGTAACTCCATGGTGGACTGCCGAGCTACTAAATCGGACAGTTGGCGCGCCAGGTAGTGGTGATTGTGAGATCCTCCCCAGCGAGCTCGATGACATCTCGCTCTGGCGTCATCTTCCTCGAGAGCGTGAAGGACATCCTCGCCAACCTGATCCAGCTTCGCTTCGGGACCATGCCGACGGATTCCGATTCCGCGGCTTCCTTCGTTGACTCGACGTTCATTGGATCTGCAGAACAAGATCTTCCCGAAGACCTTCGTGCCGCTCGCCCAGCAGATCAGTGACCTCTCCCTCTCTGAGAGGATTCCCAACATCCTCATTGCGACTCGCCCATCCATGCCCTCCGACCTGATCGCGGGGCTAGATCGCATCACCAACACCATCGCTAACTGCATCAACCTCTCCGAGACGGCGCTACGCCCAATAAGGTCGGCGTAGGGTTCTTCCCGCGCCCCCTTTGGTCTGAGGAACTCGGCTGCCGCGTTTTCCGCGAAACTCGTGCAGTCTCTTTAGATCCAATTTGAAGACCCACCCGCCTAGTTTCCGGATTGTGGCGAGTTCTAGATCCCCCGCATCGTCCTGACTCCGAACCCCCTATGGATACGATGTTGAGAGCAACCCCACCATGCCAGATCGCGAAGCCTTCGTGATCTCCGCCGACGATCCACCTAGGGATGGTGAAACCTCTTCTCAGGAAGAAGGTCGCAATGCAAGGAATCGGGACTGTGCGGTACGATGCCAACGGGAGCAAGCCGACGCCCAGCAACTGTAACGCCCGCAGAAATCACTAACTAAATTCACCCGTTAAAAACTGTCTTTAAAACCTTTTACCGCTGAGCTCCCGGAAATCAGAAATTTCCCCGGCGGGTTCGCCGTCCCGGTACCCATGCCGACCCCCACCTATCTTTTTATCTGTGCCCATAATTCTCGCTGTGTGCCGTTGTCAGACGCCGCGCGCGTGCTCCGACCGCGTGCCGCGATCGCCGCCGGTCCCTTTCTTTTTCTTTCTCTTTTCCCCTCCCCTTTTTCCTTTCTTTTTCCTTCCTCCTTCTTCCTCTTTCTTCTTTCTTCCTCCTTCCTTATTCTCTCTCCTTCTCTTCCTTCTTCCTGGCGCCATGCCGCCCGGCCTCGCGCGCCAGGGGCACGCCGCCCGGCCTCACACGCTAGGGGCCCGCCGCCCGGCCGACGCCACCACGCCGCCCCTCGGGCCGTGCGCCCGACCCCGGGCCCCGGTTGCCTGCGCCGCCCGCTCCGGCGTCCGGCCGCCCCGGCCTCGCGCGCCGTCCCCTCCACGCCGGCCTCTTCGGCCCCGCGCCACACCTCCCGCTGCCGGCCCCTACCCCCCCTCCTCTCTCGCCCGGCACGGCACCGGTGCCGTGCCGGCCATCGCCGGCCGCCGCCCGGACCCCCACCTCCCGCACGCCTTAGACCGCCCCTCGCCAGCCTATAAAAAGGGGGCGAACGCCCCGGCCACCACCACCACAATCGCCGCATCATCCGCCGCCGCCTCCCTGCACAACCGCCGCCGCATCCCTGCTGCCGCCACCTCCCGCACGGGCGCCGGTGCCCTGCCCCCCTCCTTCGACGACGCCGCCCGAGGTGAGGCAAAATGGGGCCTCCACCCCATCCTCCGCCGCCCCGGCCCTCGGCCGCCGCCGGCGCAGCCCCGCCGGCCGGCCGCCGCCGGCCACTTCCCTCCCTCTCTCTTCCTCTGGTTCCTGGAAGAAGAAAGAGCAAAGTTCCTAAGGATTCCGATCTAACCCCCAAGTTTCCCCAAATTACACATAGGCCCCTCCACCTCTGAAAATAATTGCAAACAGGTCCCTGATTTATTATAAATCAGCCCTAAACCTCCGTTTAAGCCCCTAATCCGTGTTTAACCCGTCATTTCATGCGCCAAACTCTCTCCAATTAATCCCAAATTTCACCACCTCATCCTTTGGGATACTTTCGCCGATCCATACCCAAATTTCCCAGAAATAATCTTTCTACCTATTTTTCGTTCACGTTTCCTGTCCGGAGCTCACGGTTAAAAACCGTTTCCTTTTTATTTATTTGTGTGTCTGTTTGTGTGTGCCGTAGATCGCGGATTGCCCGAGGAGGAGCCCGAGGAGCAGTTTGATCGCGAGCCCGAGCCCGAGGACCAGTACCGCGAGCCGGAACTCCTGGAAGGCTTTGAAGACGGCAAGTCCAATCTCACCCTTTGATGCATACTTAATACCTAGTTTTTCAAACACAACCTATCGGCCTGTTTTACAAAGTGCATATTATTTCCTCGCAAGACATGGTTGGATAGCCACCCCTTGATTGTTATAAACATTCCTTGTTATCCTATGCTTGTCTCTAAATATGACTCGCTCTGTTTAGATGATAACCACTGCTAGAACGCTTAGGAATTCGTTACTCAACTGCAATCATTATTACAATGGTGTATTCGGAAAATAAATGTGTGTGTGTGTCCAAGTAAGAGAAATGGCTTTTGGGTTCGGGGAAAAAGGATGTGTAGACGGGATGGATGGGTGTTCCTTGTGTGGGATGCCATGTTGTTGGGCTCGTACCTGGGTGGTTGAGCAATGTCGGGAGATATCCATCCTGTCGTGATCAAGGACCGAGTTGATGTGTCATCTTGCCTAATTCCACTATCGTGCAACCACTCGACCGTTGTATGGGCAACGGCTTAGCATAAATCCCACTAGCTGAACTGTTAGTCCTCAGGGGTGCTGGTGAGCAACGGGAACCCATGGAAAAGGAGTAAGATCTTGGTGACTTAGGTCCCGGTTACGGTCTCATGGACGAGCCGTGAACCCCTTGGTTGTTTCCGCGAGGGCTAGCCAGTCTTAGCTAAGGTGGGTAATGGCTTTGTTTGGATCCGTACCGTCACTAAGGTGATCGGGATGCGGTACCCTACTTGTGGGAAAAGTGTACACCCTCTGCAGAGTTAAAACCTATCCGGGTAGCCGTGTCCACGGCATTGGACGAATTATGACTTGGTCACATAACTAGCATTTGGGCAAGAATGTGATGTGTGTGTGTGTGTGTGTGTGTGTGTGTGGAATTTCAGAAGAGTCCGGCAGTGGTGCCGTGTGCTATGACGGACGGGGAGTCCGATAGCGATAAAAACTTGGATCCTTTGTGTAGGATCAACCCCACTCAATGTTCCGGGTATTAAAGAAAAACTTTACAAAACCCCCGTTTTGGAACGACCCCCTGCATGTGTTAAAATTTAGCTTTTCCGCAAATAAACTCTAGCCTATCCTTGTTATACTTGTGCATAAACTTGCTTGTATCCCCCTCCGTGGATGGGGTTGGACTTGTTGAGTACGCTTGTACTCACCCTTGCTTCGTTGCTACAGAGGAGGACCCAGACTTCGTCGCCGAGGACCTTGAGTAGAGGTTGTGTCCGCACCCGACGCTGCCTGTGGTGTTGGCCTGCCCAAGATGCTGCTGCTGCCGTGTAGTCCCGAGTGCTGTCTTTTGGCAGTCGCTTGGTTAGCCGCCGTTATTTATTTACTGTTTATCGCTGCGTGGCTTTCACGCCTACTCCCTCGGGAGTTGTACGGTAACTGAACTATCTGTCGAATAAATGTGTTATCAGCCTCCTGGGACTGATATTTGTATCACATTTAGTCTCTACTTATGTGGGGACGCTTCAGCAACGCCAACAACCTGCTGCTAACATGGGAGCTGAGGCAGCAGGCGACCAGCGCCGACCACCGCCCGTCGCCAACGCTAACCTACCGCGCACCAACGATGGTGACAACGCCGACCAGGACGGTGCTCGGGGCAACCAAGGTGCCCTATGCGCGCATGCAATCTACAAGCCGACCTCGAGGAGGCTGGCCACAACGTCCTCACCACACCCTAGGCTAACCTAGGGCTGCCTTCGCCGATCTGGAAAACCTTCCAGACTCGGAGGCACTCCAGCAGATCTGGGCACATATCCATGTCGCCAATGCCTAGATCGAAGGACGGGCCCGGAGCCGGTCAACACACTCCAGGTCCACATCTACCCGGCACTCTCGAAGCTGATCCGCTCATGGTAGATCCGGTCACCACCGAGGCGACCATGGTAACTACGTGGGAGGTCGGCTGGAGCCCGTCCGTGAAGAAGAAGTGGAGCAACTCGCCAACCCACCCACCAACAATGCTCATCAACTCAACAACCACGACAACCGCCGTCATGGCAGGAGATGCGATGGCGAGGACCGTGGCAGACAAGGTCGGCAACATGACCTCCGCGAACAGCTACATGACCGCCGCGACCTCCACGCCGACCTCAACAACCGCCACCAAGAGCGGGAAGAGGCCGAGCTCCGCCGGCGCGCTGAGTACGACCGTGACTACGGCGCTCCTAGCAGGCTAGATCGCAACGCGGAACAGGAAGACCGCCAACACCAAGAAGTGGAGATCTGTCGCTGTGCCAACTACGACCGCATGTACGACGCCCCTGAAGACCCTAGGGCACCACCCGTCGAATACAACCTCGAGGACGACGATGACACGATGATCGATGGTGTCACCGCCTTCATTCCCCACCTCAGGGTCGTTGAGTGGCCTGCGTCGTTCAAGCCGGCTATCACGAAAAGTACGACAGCCGCTCCGACCCTACTATATGGCTCAAAACGTACAGCACCGCAGTGAAAGCCGCCAATGGCACCTACAACCAGATGGCTGCCTACTTCCCTATGGTGATGGGTCCCGCCCCTCTCCTATGGCTAGAGAACCTCCCGCCGAGCAGCATCGACAGCTGGGGTCAACTCGCTAGGGCTTTCACCCAGAACTACCAGGCTACCTACAGCCGACTAGGAAACACGGAGAATCTTGGGCAAGTCCACCAACGGAAGAACGAAACTCTCCGAGAGTACGTGAACTGCTTCTTCGAGAACCGCAACTGGTTGGCCGGCGTCGAGGACCGAAACATTATCCGGTACTTCTGCTCTAGCCTGATGAACTGCAACATGTTCTACAAGTTGTATGAGGCTGCCCCCAAGACAGTCGGGCAGATGATGCAGCTCATCAACCTTCAAGCCGACACAGAGGCGTCGGTGCAAGTACAGTTCCAGGGCAGCAAGCATCGCTAGAACGATGACCATGAAGCGCCAACCTACGAGGAACGCCAAGCACGACCGGAGTCCTCCAGACTTCAAAAAAGGGCCCTCGAGGTCCTCACTGCCGAAGCTGAGCCCACCAGACCAACCACCTTCCTCCGGGAAGAGTTTGATGACACACTGAATGCTCCATGCCCCTTCCATAAGGACGCACGTCACAGTCTCCGGGATTGCACAATCCTCAAGAAAGAGCTCGGTGCCCCGGTGGAGTACAAGCGATCTTGCCGCATCGACTACCGTAGGGATTACAATCGTTGCGACAACCGCCGTCGTGATGACTGTGATAACCATGGCGACCGTCGCGCGAAGATCATCACGACCACCACCATGACGACCGCGACCACCGCCATGATGATCGCGACGATCGTAACCACCACCACGATGACTGCGATGACCGCCGACGCAACGACCGCAACGATTAACACAGGGAGGAGCGCCGTGATCGGCTATACCCAGGCGCCGACCAAAACGGGGAGTTCCAGCGACCGAACCATCAAGTCAAGATCATCGTGGGCGGCCCCAAGGTGTTCTGCAACAACCGTAAACACAAGTTGCACCAGCGAGAGGTGCACTTCCTCTTCATACGATCAGTCCAGTATCTAAGTTGGTTAGAGATGCCCATAACCTTCTCCAGGGAAGATCACTGGCTACACATTCCAGATCCCGAGTCCTATCCGTTGGTGGTCTGCCCGACCATAGACCGGGCTCTCCTCCCCAAAGTGCTAATTGACGGTGGCAGCGGGCTTAACATTATCTTCACTGACCCTGAAGCGCATGGACTTCAATTTTTGCCACCTCCAGCCCTGTGAAGTCCCCTCCTTCTACGGCATCGTGCCCGGCAAAGGATCCTATCCTATCGGTCGAGTTGTTTTCCCAGTCACCTTTGGCACGCCCAATAACTATCGTACGGAGCACTTCACCTTCGAGGTGGCCAACTTCAAAACTTCCTACCATGCCATCTTGGGCAGACCCATGCTCACGAGGTTCATGGCAATTCCGTATCACACCTACCTCGTCCTCAAGATGCCAGCTCCGAACGGTGTCCTCTCCATCTACGGTGATCTTGAGACGTCATACAAGTGCGACACGGAGGCGTTACGGCTTGCTGAAGCCCTAGAGTGCTCGACCAATGCCACCACCATACTCGCTGAGGTCCAGAACCAGCTCACGATCCCAGAGACGGAGCCGACGCCCACAGTGCTACAACCCGATTCAAAGGTCAAGAAGATCTGCCTTGGCCTGGAACACCCCTCCAAGACGACCCTCATAGGGTTCGACCTCTCCCCTAAATAGGAGCTCGCGCTCAACAGTTTCCTCCGGGACAACTCGGACATATTCGCTTGAAAGCCATCCGATATGTCCAGGGTCCCGTGGGAGCTGGTTGAGCACTCCTTGGACTTGAGCAAGACAGCAAGACCGGTCAAGCAAAAGCTTTGCTGTTTCGCCCAAGATCGCAAGAAGGACATTAGGGTAGAACTCAATAAGCTCTTAGCTGCTGGTTTCATCTGTGAATGTAAGCACCCCGACTAGTTTGCAAATCCAATCCTTGTAAAAAAAGAAAACCGGTGAATGGAGAATGCGTATCGATTACACCAACCTCAACAGACATTGCCCTAAGGACCCCTTTCCTCTTCTGCGCATCGACAAGGTCGTAGACTCTACGGCTGGAAGCACCCACTGCGCTTCCTCGACTGTTACTCGGGCTATCACCAGATCGCCCTCAATCCTGTCGACTAGGGCAAAACGGCGTTCATAATTCCCTTCAGCATATACTGCTACAACACCATGACCTTTGGTTTAAAAACGCCGGCGCTGCCTACCAGAAGACAATCCAGGGTTGCCTCGTGAAGCAGCTGTACAGAATATCGAGGCCTACATCGATGACGTGATTGTCAAGACTAAGGATGAGGAGAAATTTATAGCCGACCTCGCAGAAACCTTCAACAGCCACCGGGCCTATTGCTGGAAACTCAATCTGGGTAAATGTGTCTTCGATCTACCATCTGGAAAGGTCCTAGGCTTCATGGTCAGCCAGCGCGGCATCGAAGCCAATCCCATCATGGTTGACACAATCACAAACATGGCAAAGCCAGATGAAGCTTACTGGCATGATGACGGCCCTCAGCCGCTTCATCAGCAAACTTGGCAAAAAGGGACTGCCTTTTTCAAGCTACTCAAAAAGGCAGACATGATCAAATGGGATGACGAAGCCAACAAGGCACTCGAAGAATTCAAAGCCTTCCTTACAATTCCCCCCATCATGACGGCCCCGGCCGACCAAGAAATGCTACAACTCTATATCTCTGCAACAACGCACGTTGTTAGCATCATGCTAGTTGTGGAACGCGAAGAGTCCGGTCGTGCACATATGGTGCAACGACTGGTGTACTGCATTAGCGAGGTCCTCAGTGACTCCAAGGTTCATTACAGACAGGTTCAGAAATTACTTTACGCAGTTCTGATCTCATCTAGAAAGTTGCGCCATTATTTCTAGGTGCACAAGATCCGGGTAGTATCCTCGTACCCAATCGGCGAAATCCTTCACAACAGGGATGTCAACAGTTAAGTTGTCAAGTGGTCTGTAGAGCTCGGCGAGTTCGACCTCAATTTTTGCCCATGTCATGTGATCAAGTCGCAGATCCGAGTCGACTTCATGGTCGAGTGGACAGAGATTCAGAAGCCGCCCTCCCTGGAGAGGCCGGAACACTAGACAATGTATTTTGACAGCGCCCTCAACCTCGAAGGAGCCGGTGCAAGGGGCCTCTTCATATCCCCTAAAGGTGAGCAACTCAAGTACGTTCTCCAAATCCACTACAAGGCCACCAACAATGGCACTGAGTACGAGTCTCTCATCAATGGCCTCCGCATTGCCGTCTCCCTCGAGATCAAGTGCATCCTTGCGTACGGCGACTTCAAGGACGTCATCGAGTAGGTCAATAAGAGCTAGGACTTCAAAACCATGGATGCTTACTGCGTGGAAATCCGCAAACTTGAGGCCCACTTCGATGGTCTCGAGTTCCACCATGTCCCCAGGGAACACAACGTCGCTGCTGACGTCCTGTCAAAGCTCGGTTCCAAGCGTGCACAAGTGTTGGTCGGCGTCTTCGTACAAGATCTCCAAAAACCATCAATCAAGATTCTAGACCCAGACCAGGTCAACGACAATACTGAGGCTCCGACCGACCCAGCTCCACCGACATCATGATGATTGAGGTAGAAGAAGATTGGTGCTCCATTCATAGCCTTGATCATAGGCAAGCTAGTGCCAGGGGACAAGATAGAACATGAGAAACTAGCACAGCGTAGTACAAACTACGTCGTCATTCGGAAGGAGCTCTACAGAAAGGCCGCATCCACAGGCATCTTGATGAAGTGCATTCTACGCAGTGAAGGCATTGACCTCCTTCATGAGATCCATTCAGGCACATGCAAGAACCACGCCGCTTCAGGCACTTTGGTTGGCAAGGTGTTTCGCTCTGACTTCTATTGGCCAACAGCGGTAGCCGACACAAAGGAGCTCGTCCAAAGGTGCAAAAGGTGTCAGTTCTTCTCCAAGCAACAACACCTACCAGCCCAAGCCCTGCACACCATCCCACCATCCTAGCCCTTCGCATGTTGGGGGCTTGATATGGTTGAGCCCTTCGAGACCGCCCGGGCGCCTACATTCATATCTTTGTGTCTATTGACAAATTCAACAAATGGATTAAGGTCAAGGCCGTCAGCAGCATCGAGTCAGCTCAAGCTGCTCAGTTCATGGACGAGATCACACACTGCTTTGGAGTTCCAAACACGATCATCACTGACCTTGGCAAGCAGTTCACAGGCGCCTAGTTTTGGGACTTTTGCCAGGATAACCTCATCGACGTGTACTACTCCTTAGTAACGCACCCACGTTGCAACAGATAGGTCAAACATGCGAATGGGATGGTCCTCTAGTCCCTGAAGTCTCGCATCTTTGATGACGCGTCCAAGTACACCACCAAGTGGCTATACGAGCTACCCCTTGTCATCTAGGGCCTACGGACCAAGAAAAGCCAGACTACCAGCTGCACTCCTTTCTTCATGGTGTACGGCTCAGAGTCCGTCTTGCCGTCCGACGTAGCCTTTGGCGCCCCACGCATCCAGTACTACGAGGAAGGCAAAGTGGAAAAAAGCCAGCGAGTCGACATCGACAACCTTGAGGAACACCGAGTGGCGGCTCTCAGCCATCATGTGCGCCACGAGCAGCAGATACAACGCTACCACGATCAAAATGTTAAAGAACGCCCCTTCAACGTCGACAATTTGGTGCTTCGTTGGATCGAGTCCACCAAGGACACTCACAAGTTGGCAGCTCCCTGGGAGGGCCCCTTCATCATCAAAGAAGTCATCTAGCCAGGCACCTACCGACTCCAATGGGCGGACGATTCAGGCATCCCATGTCCGTGGAACATCGAGCACCTACGACGCTTCTACCCTTAGGACTTAGGAGCTATGTATTCTTTTTTCCCTTTTTATTGAATGAATAAAACCTCTAAGGTTCGTTGCGTACCTACTTCCTTATTGCTCCCTTGTGAGCTGTTCCTAACGCTCAGGGGATGTCCGACCTATTCGATAGACCACTCGCTATCAATGCTCGGGGGCTGTCTGACCTGTTCGACAGACCTCTCGCTTTCAAGCTCGGGGACTTCCCCCAGGCGTCGTCCTCTGGGTCTCTAATTATCCTCCTTCCCAATCTCAAGGCAATACGACTAACTTGTGTGGTCGGCGTCCTAGCTCGTGAAACCTAGATAACATTGCGTTCACCCCTTCTACAAGCTCGAGATCCGCTCTCAGTACAATGCGGGTTAGGCAAGGCTAGACGCTCAGCGGCTACAGGCCTTAGCTACACGTTGTCATGTCGTATACACCAAGGGAGGGACGGAGCCCTTTCTTTCCGCATACGTTAAATAAATTTGATCACTTGTTTTATCACACAATTTGATACACCGCAAGCTTTATTTTACAGGTCCAGCTTCTTAACGACATTTTCCGCTACACTGTTAAACTCCTTGGCCAGCTCCGGAAGCTTCTCTATGTCAAAGTTCGATGCGACCCCCGCCCCAGCACGCTCCAAAGGAATCCGCGAGAAGTGCATCTTCAACACTACCAAGACATTCTTGATGCACTCCACCGTAGTGTACTTCAGCAGTTAGTTCAGCTGACCACGCACTCTTAAGGCGATCGAGAATTGGCGTCGACGCGGTCGGGTCGGCTTCCGGTTCAACCATGTCCATCACATAGCTGGCCGTCCTATGCAGATCCTCCAGCTCCACCTCCAGCCCTGCAATCACCTATTGGTCACGCTGAAGACTTTGCAGTGCAGCTTTTAAGCAGCGGTCAGTATCTTTGCGCAAGCTGGCCTCGTAAGCTAGCTTCTGCGACACATCGTGTTCATGGTGAACCGCCACGTCGTGCTCTTGCTGGAGACAAGCATTTACAGCCTCGCACTCTTTCAGGTGTCTCTTTAGCCTCTGCTCCCTCACTTCGGCATCTGCTCATTCGAACTAGCACACATCAGCACCAAGACTTCAAGGACAGAATCGAGTCAACAGGTCAACACAACGTAACTTTCAACTGTGCAGCGAGGATCTATTTCTGCTCGGCATGCTCCAGGTCTTTCTGCTTAAGTTGCTCCTCCGCGTCTTCTTTGGCCTTCTTGATGTCGGCCTCAAGCTATTGTACCTTAAGGCGATACCCCTTGGCTTACTGAATCATGTCTGCCCTCTTATGAGCACGCGTGGCTAGATTCTGTTCACTCTAAAAATTAGAGCACTGCAAAGAAATGGGATTTCAGATATAGGTTCTCCAGGTTGGTCGGCATACTTACAAATAACAACTCTGAAATCCTGGAGGATGACTGTCGTAGCTCGGCAAGATCTTTCTTATCCTCGACCACGTCCCCAACAAGCTTAGTCCTGGCGAAGTCCAGGGTATTGGGACTATCTCCTCCTCGCATGTTCACACCAGCGTCCCCGGTAGACATCTCCGGCAGCGGATTATCCCTGGGCAAATCTTCCAAGTGAGACTCGGCTCCGACTCTCTCACAAGCCACCTGCTCAGCCCCGGAGCTGACCACAGCAGCGTCCGAAGCAACCGCATTCAAAGAAGCAATATCCCCGACTATGCCTTGCTGCGGCACCGGATTTGGTACAGCTCTTCCTCTAGCACGACTATCTTGATCCCCCAGGCATTCGGAGTCGAGGAAGGTTCAAGGACACGACCGCTCGCCCCTTTGGCATGCGATGAGTCAATAGTCACCTGCGTACCAGATTCATCATCTAGCATGGCCCTCTTGTATCATCAGTGCAAGAGGCAACTTAAGTACGATAGGTAGCCAAAGAACCACAAAACAGATAATATAACCAGATTGTACTTACATGGTGCTCTGCTTCACTCAGAATTTGAGATGCAAGGGCGGTGGTGGCGACAACACACCTTTGCTCGGGCCCCCACGGATTTTTTCCTTCAGTGTCTCCTTGATCCACTCGGCGTCGGCCGCGGTCGTCTCAAGGAGCTCGGCCTTCTTCTTCTTGGTGGCCGGACGCGGCGTGTTTGACTCCTCGTCGGCTTCGCTGGCTGACCTACCTATGGAGGATGTGCTCAGGGCAGCCTTCTCTTTCTTAGCAGCCACCTTCTTCCTCTTGCTGCTTGGCTTTTATGATTTGGAGGTGGGAAGCTTCTTCACGGCCTGCCATGTTCGGCATCCAATTGGTGCAGAGTCCTCGGCCTGGCCGACCTCATCTGGCACATCCTCGTCCGACCCAATGGAGGAGTCCGACTCCCATTCAAGGGTGGCAGGCGGTTGGTCGGACTCGGTGGTCGGGCGGACCTTGGGTCGTTGTTGCTCGGCCCCTTCAGGAAGCGGCGCCGAGCAAAATAAATCAAATTCGTAGCTCTGGTCAATCAACAAGATTATTTAGAGACAACACAAAAGCAAAATAGGAACGTGAAATCCATGAAGTTAAGATCATACCGGGTTGGCTGACCTCTTGAGGGAATACACCTTGGGGCAGCACTTGTTCTTGATGATACCGCCAAAGAACTCGCATACACGATCGCTGACTTCTTCTTTGGTCACCTTTCACTGCACCTCTCAGGTTGGATCTAGTGGTCCTGTGTACTCATATGCCAGATGGACCCTATTCTTGATCTGCTACATTAACCTCTGACAGAAGTTGATGCTTACAGCTTCAGTAGTGAGCCCACGCCTTTTTAGGTCGGCGATTTCCTCCAGGAGCTGCTTCACCTGCACCATCTCTGTGGAGGTCGGCTGGTTTGACCACTCGAGCATGGTCACTAGGGCGTATCCGGTACGCAGTGGGAGCTCGGGCTTCTGATTGGCGACCATAAATCATTCCTTGTGCCAGCCCTTGTTGGATTTCCTCAACTCGAGGTCGAAGTACTCCTACACCCTCTTCGACCGCAGCGAAAATCCACATCCCCTAATCACTCATGGCTTCCCCTTGGTCGACACAAATTTCACTGATATAGGTACTTCCACAGATCAAAATGGGGGGGATGCCAAAGTACGCCCCACATAGATGGATAAAAACTGCAATATCAAGAATGGAGTTGACGTTCAAGTGTACTAGCTCGATCTTGTAGAAGTTTAGCAATCCGCGGAAGAAGTTCCCGCAAGGGATCCCAAATCCGCACTCAAAGAAGGATGCAAAGACCACCGTCTCCATCTTGTCCTCATTGGGGAATTCCTGCTCGACGGTCGCCTTCCATTCGAGCAGTGCCTTGGGTCACATGAGACCCTGGTCGACGAGCGCCTGGATGCGCTCCTCCGTCACCACGGACTTTACCCAGACTGAAGATGGATCTGGTGCCTGTGCTTGGCCATCTCCTCGGTTTTTACTTCCTGGGTCTAATAACTACGAGGTCCTTGATTCGCATACGGCAGCGTGACGGCTTGGGTGGCGGTGGAGGACTGCGCGCGAGCAGATTGGAAAGCACGATGGTGTGACCTAGGGTTCATGGGTGCGACGACAGCAACACGAGTGTGGCGGATGGAAATGAAAATGGAACTGTGCCCCTTCGACTTTTGAAGATGACGGCGTGACCTAGCGACAGAATCTGCAGATTTTCCGTTATTGCGGTGCACGCGTTGGACGAAATCTGCGAGTCTTCTATTATTACGCCGCACGCGCTCGACGGAGTTCGCGGGTTTTCCATTATGTTTTTCACGGCGTGCCTCCGTGGCTCCACCAGTCCTCATGCTTGGGGGCTGGGCGTCTATTTCAAGTCGGCGTGCCTCCATGGCTCCGCCAATCCTCGCGCTCACGCTTGGGGACTAGGCGCTTATTTCAGGTTGCATGCCTCCGTGGCTCTGCTAGTCCTAGCGGTCACGCTCAGGGGTTGGGCGCCTATTTTAGGTCGGCGCGCCTCCGTGGCTCCACCAGTCCTCGTACTTGGGGGTTGGGCGCCTATTCAGGTCGGCGTGCCTCCGTGGCTCCGCCAGTCTTCGCTCTCACGCTCGGGGGTTGGGCGCTTATTTCGGGTCGGTGAGCCTCCGTGGCTTCGCCTATCCTTGTGTTCAAGCACTAGGACATGCTTTTGGGATCCAGTTTTTTCTTCCTTTCTGACCATTGAACCGATTATACTAATCGCTTCAATGCTCGAGGTCTACTCCATATGGAGTGCGTCTTGTGATGCCTCCATGTCCTTCGCTGCGACCTACTGGATGCCTAACATCCATCAGCTCGGCTCTTGACTTCGCTCTACGCATATGGCTCTGCGTTCGCTCAAATTTTCATCTTTTTTTAGCACTATGCAGCCTCTCCGTCACTATGACGTCATCGCATCTTTAGCCGACCACATTCCAAGCCTCGCTGCGATGTCCTCAGGTTCGTGTTCGCCTACATATCGCTCGCGGGCTTGAGGATATGGGTACCCCATGGGTCCCCACCGAACAGGATACTGGTTGGCCCTGACAAGTAGGCCCGCCCGACCAGATCGTGCGGACCAAGGATGTGAAGATACTAGGAGCGCAAGTCAAGAAGGCCGGACGATTCAAATCAGCCCAGATATTGCAGGATACTTGTTGTAATCCAACTCAGATAGCTTTCTATGTAACAACCAAGTAGGATTAGATTCAAACTGACTTGTAACTTTAGGTCGTCAATCTATATAAGACGGCCAAGGGTGCCTCCCAAGGGCATCCCAACCGATCTCAACTCTTCGTATACCAGCAATACAATCCAGCAAAACATATAATGTAGGGTATTACTCTCTTGTAACAACTTGGGTGCTTAAACGGTGTTTTAATCGTAAGAGCAAGTCCCTTGTGCTTAAAGGAAAGCTTTGGCAACTTTTAGGCAAAGTCCAAGCTTTGGGGCTCTCTATCTAGAGGTTTCCAATGTCATCTTGAGCTGAGCCCTATACCAAAGTTTTAGAGCTTCGAGATTTTAACAACTTTGATTTAACGAGCAAGTTTGAAATTTGCCCCAAAAGCCTTTAAATCCAAGTCAAAATCCCTAGTTTGGTCAACTCAGCCTCTTTAGCCATTCCGGCTAAGTCTGGGAATCAGCCTGACCTGGCGCCTTAGGGTGGGTTTATCTTTGGAAAGTTGAATAGAACATCAAGAAACCCCTTTATAGAAGTTGGAGAACGAAGTTCCTACAACAACTTTGCTAATTGGACCTTGGTCCATTTCACATCCGAAGCTTCCCAAATCTGCAGCTCAAATCAGCCTAGAACCCTAAAAACCAGCCAAACCGCCATTTTCCCTAAGTCCTGAAACCGGCGTTCCTTCAAACTTTGGAGCTTTGAATCTCCAAATCCACAGCGTTTTTGAACTCGGTCAAGTTACAAAAGTTGGATCTTGGTCTGTGTACTACAACTCTTGTAAAGGGAGTCAACGTGGCGCAGTTTGAAAATCGGGAGATCAAGAGGCTGGAATATGGGCCCGGCAAAGGATCTCGCAGATCCGTCGGCCAGATAGCACCAGAGCGCGCGTGCGCCGCGCTCAAAGCGCTGCCGCGGCATGGCGTGACCTCACCGGCGAGCGTCGCCTCGCCCAGTCGCCGGCCGTGACAAGATAGATCAGCGCGCCTCTTTCCCATTCGTGCGCAGAAGAGCCCTGCAAATCCCTCCGCCCCGTCTCGTCTCGCCCAAGGCCTCGCCGGCCACGCCAGGCGCCCTGCCCGCAACTCCGCCATCGCCCCAGCCACTCTGCGACTGAAGTCCGACCGCTACCGCACCGGTACCGCCTCGCCTCCCGCACGTATCCGTCTTACCCAGATCCCCGGCCGCGTGCCCCAACGCCTTTCGGCCCTCCCGTCACACCTCAATCGCGGTGCCCGCGCGCGCGACCCGCGGCGCTGCCGTCTTCGCCAACCACCACACAGGCAGTGACAACTCCTTCCCCCGCTTCGCCAGTAGCGTGCCCAGGCAGAGCCGCTAGTCCCGTGCATGCTCACATTACACTACTCGCCCTATCACCTCGCCTGTAGTGCCCTCGCCGGCAGTGCCCTTCCCTCCCTCCTGTCCACCAATGGCGCCGCCTCCATGGATGGCCGCGGCCCCACGCTCGCGCAGACCTAGCAGATCCGTGTGCCCAGCAAACCCGCTTTGCCCCAGTCCCAAATCCTCGCTGCTCAACCTGGGAAAGATTGCATCCAAGCTCGCCAATGGAGGCGCCGACCAATCGCCGCCGCGACAGATCACTCCTTTTCTCCCTCGATCTTATCCTCCCACCGCTCGAGCTCGTTTCCTTCCTCCAAACACTTCTGCGCATCTATAAAAGGGGTACCGAAGCCTCTTACCGGAATTCCCTTCGCCACCACCGCCTTTGCCGCACTACTTGCTCTGTTCTTCTCTACCGCGCTCGCCGCCGCACACTCCTCTGCTTCGTGCTCAAGCACCGCCACCTGAGCTCATCGTGGAGCTCCCCCTTCCACCCAACACCGCGCCTTGCCGACCCCACCAGTCGCTTCGCCATCCTTTCGCGCAGCTTTAGAGCTTGCTTGTTGTCCACCCGAAGCACCACCACCGCTGAAGCGTCGTCGTTCCTCGTTCCACCTCGGCCTGTTTCTTCCCGACCCCGAGACCTCATCAGTGGGACCGGAGGTGAGCTGCCAACCCCCTTCCAACTCGCCCGACTCGCCCGAGTGCTGTCCGCCTTGCCCGACTTGCCCGAGTGCTGTCCACCTCGCTTGACTCGCTCGAGTGCTGTTCGCCTCGCCCAACTCGCCCGAGTGTTGTCCACCTCGCTCGAGGGCTCGGTTGTGTCCTTTTGTTTTGACCGAGGGTATCTGTGTAAAATTCCGAGGACTTCTCTGTGTTAAATTTGAGTACCCCGGTACCGTTATTCCTTAGGTCTAAGGGTCAGATCGTAAATTTTCCCCGATCTGACTCTTTTAACTTGTTCTAAATCGACAGAAGCTTGGAAATTACATCTTAAATCGAGGAAAAATCAGAAAAATGTGAAATCACTTGGGTTGGAATCCTCATTCTGAGTAGAATCCAATAAAGTGGGTTTCGCACCTTTTCCTATAGTTTTGATACAGTTTTTGGGTTAAATCTTTGCAAATGCTGTTGAAATCACTATCTAAGTGTCTCACCCTTGCATTGCATTTCGTGTAGAGCTGAACCTCGCAGACGGCACGTACGAGCTGCACCAGGTGCCTAAAGATGAAGTCGTAGCTGAGCCGCCACATGCAGGAGTCGAGCCCGTGCACACCGAGGATCAGTTTGCTACCGCCCCGCTTGAAGGCAAGCCCCAGAGCATCACCCAGTCTTTTTAAACTTGTGCATGCCTTCTGTTGTTATGTGTGTGCATTTACATTCCAGGAGTTGTTTGAAACCGTAGATGCGTGACTTAGTTTTCCCTTTGATCTGAACACTAGTATGATAGGCCGAGTAGTTGCAATGCTTAAACAGGACTCGGTAAAAGTCGAGTGATTTCCTGTCACTCGCGAGTTATAGGAGTTGCTTGTTCTCCTTTTTGTTACAACTATAAGGACGACGGACGGGGCAGGGCTCTGTGAACTATTTTGGTGGTCGATGGATTGCCCCGTCTGTCTAATTGAAATTGGATTAAGGTCAAAAGGTGATGGTGTTCGTGATCAAGTGTTTGAAAGTACTAATCTCATACCTAGTATGGGATGGGGAAGCCTAGTACCTGATTGAAGCAGGACGTGAGCGGTTCGATCCACTGTCTTTGGAATGAAGTTCCCTTGCGGCCGCATGTGGTGACAAGTGCGGTCATAGAACGGCAGAGGCCGGGTCTGTGGAGCCTTGTACCAAGGGAAGTGGGCCCGACACGGGTCTGGGAATTGATGGGGACGACCGATAAAGGAAGCGACCTTCGTGGTGCACGGATGTCGTGAGATTAGGTTCGCCATGCATGGTTAAGAAGTTCGAATCGATTTGTCTGCCTCTCACAATTTGGGACTAGTTGATCGCTATGCTACACTGAGTAAGAATGGAACTTGATGGTGATGTGAATATGAACGCTTGTCATAAATTGCTTGGAAACTTTTGCTTGTTTAGTATAGCTGCTAATTTAGATTGGTAAATGAACGTAGAACTTGTGGCTAAAATATTGAAAGTAAGAATCTACTGTAGTCGCTTTTGGCAAAACAAACCCCTCAGCCAAAAAGCCTTGCATGTCTAGAAGTTGGTGGATGAAGCGTCCCCACATAAGTAGAGACTAAATGTGATCCCAATTATCAATCCCAGGAGGCTGATAACACATTTATTCAACAGATAGTTCAGAAACCGTACAGCTCCCGAAGGAGCGGGCGGGCAAGCCACACCCAAAGCAAGACTAAAGCGATAACAACACAAATCCAAGTTGTAGTCCAGTCGGACTTCGGGCTGCAATCGGAGCTAAGCGTCAGCGGAAGCATCCTGCAAAAGGGCCAACACCACAGGCAGCGTTGGGTGCAGACGCAACATCCTACTCAAAGTCCTCGGCGACGAAGTCCGGATCCTCCTCTGGAGTAACAACACAAGGGTGAGTACAAAGGTACTCAGCAAGTCCAACCCCATCCACGGAGGGGGATACAACAGAGTATGCACAAGAATAATCAAGGGAATAAGCTATGGTTTATTTGCAGTAAAGCTAAATTTTTGACACATGCAGGATTCCATTTCAAAGAAGTTTCATGAAAACATTTTAATAAACAATATATATCAAGTGGGGTTGATCCTACACAAAGGATCCAAGTTTTATCGCTACCGGACTCCCCGTCCGCCGTAGCGCACGGCACATCTGCCGGACACTTCCAAAATTCCACGCACCCACACACGCAGTACAAAACCAGTCATCCCCAAAAGCTAGTTGTGTGACCGAGCCGTAACTCGTCCAATGCCGTGGACACGGCTACCCGGATAGGTTTTAACTCTGCAGAGGTTGTACACTTTCCCCACAAGTAGGGTACCGTATCGCGATCACCTTAGTGTCGGTACGGATCCTGACAAAGCCATTACCCACCTTAGCCAACACTGACTAGTCCACACAAGAGCGCTCAAGGGGTTAGCAACCCATCCACGGGGCCGTAACCGGGACCTAAGTCACCAAGAGCTTAGTCCTTTTCCAAGGCCTCCTGTTGCTCACCAGCACACCTGATGCCTAGCAGTTTAGCTAGTGGGGTTTATGCTAAGCCGTTGCCCATACAACGGTCGAGTGGTTGTACGATGATGGAATTAGGCAGGATGACACATCAACTCGGTCCTTAGTCATGACAAGATGGATATCTCCCACACTGCTCAACCACTGAGGTACGAGCCTATCAACCCGGCGTTCCACACAAGAAACACCCATCCATCTCATCCACCACCTCTCTTAACACCCGAAAACCCAACTCCTCAATTAAACATACTCACACATTAATTTTCGAGTAATCAAGTGTAGTCAAGTTGAGTTTGGATAATGAGTTCCTAAGCGTTCTAGCAGTATTTATCATCTAAACAGAGCAACTCATATTTAGAGATAAATATGGGACAATCAAGGAATAGTCATAACAATCAAGGGGTGGCTATCCAACCATGTCTTGCGATAAAACAATATGCATGTTATAAAACAGGCCAATAGGTTGTGTCTGAAAAATTGGGTATTAAATATGCATCAAAGGGTGAGATTGGACTTGCCGTTCTCAAAGCCTTCCGGGAGCTCCTGCTCGCGGTACTGGTCCTCAGGCTCGGGCTCGCGGTCGAACTCCTCCTCGCGCTCCTCCTCGGGTACTCCGCGATCTACGGCACACACAAACGAGCACACAATAAATAAAAAGGAAAAAGGGTTTTACCCGATGAGCTCCGAACAGGAAACATGAACGGAAAATAGGTAGGAAGGGTATTTTCGTGGGATTTCGATATGCCTCGGCAGAAATATATGAGAGGAGGCCGTGGTCGAGTTTGGGGTTAATCGGAGGAGGTTTGGCGCATGAAATGACGGGTTAAAGGAGTATTAGGAGCTTTAAAACGGGGTTTAGGACTGAACCGTGAGAGTAGGGGCCTATCTGTAATTATTTTTGGAATGGTGGAAGGACTGGTTCGCGAATCAGGAAAATTTGTGGGTTGGGTCGCGAGGAGAGGGATTTACCCCTTCTTCTTCCTGGAGACAATCAGGAGCTTGAGAGGAAGATGGTCGTCGGCGTTCTGGTGGTGGGAGTGGAGGAAGGCAAGGTGCTCGTGGTGAGGGTGTGGAGGTGAAGGCTCGGCTCCCTCCTTTTATAGGCGGCGCGCGGGCGGGCGAGGGCCGAGGTAATGATGGCGGCCGGACTTTTGACCGGTGGCGTGCCGGAGTGGTGGAGCTCGTGGATGGCGTGGCGGCGTGGTCGACGAGGCCACAGGGGCGGCGACCGGTGACCGGCGACACGACGCGACGCACCGAGCCAAGCGCTAAACGCCAAGGCGTGAGCGGGCGCGGTACGGGCGACGTGACGCGGTGCGGGCGCGGCGCGGCACGGGCTCGGCGCGGCGGCGGCGCGGCGGCGGCGCGGCGGCGGCGCGGCGGCGCGACGGGCGCGACGCGGCGCGGCGCGGGCGCGCGCGCGGGCGCGGGCACGCGGCCCGGCGCGGCGCGGCCCGGCGCGGCGCTGCCCAGCGCGCGTGCGCGCCTCGGCGCGCGTGCCGCGTGGGGAGGGGCACCTGGCGCCTGGCGCAAGTGGGGGGCTGCTAGGGGAGTAAAAGAAGAGAGAGAAGAAAAGGAAAAGGGAGGGGAGGAAGAAAGAGAAGGAAAAAGAGAAGGGAAAGAAAGGGGAGGAAAAAGAAAGAAGAAAGGGAAAGAGAGGGAAGGGAGGGGAAAAAGATGGCGGAAATTTCGGGATTCGACTGCGCGTGGTGACGGATTTGACGGGCACGCGGCGAAAAATACGGGGAGTGGAAATTGGAGAATTGACGGGCCGGGGCCAGGACGGCGGGTCCGACGGAAGAGAAAGGACTTGACGGAGCTCGGCGGGCGGAAAAAATTTTTGGAGAGCGTTTTTAGCGGGTGATTTAACTGGGTGTATTTTACGGGCGTTACAAACCTACCCCACTTAAATTGAATCTCGCCCTCGAGATTCGGCTGAGTCCTGAACAGATGGGGGAATTCCTTCTTCAGCGCATCCTCGCGTTCCCAAGTGGCTTCTTCCTCACCATGCCTACTCCATTGAACTCTGCAAATCCGTACCGCTGAATTCCTTGTCCTTCTGGTGACTGTGTCCAGAATCTTGACGGGTACCTCCTGATATCGCAGATCTTTCTACAAATCTATGGTTTCCACCGGTACTTGCTCTTCTGGTACTCTCAGGCATTTTCTCAGCTGGGATACATGAAACACCGGGTGGATATCCGACATTTCTTCGGGCAACTGGATACGGTAGGCTACCGCTCCAATTCTCTTTAGCACCTTGTATGGTCCGATATACCGAGGGGCCAGCTTTCCTTGCACTTGGAACCTTCGGGTACCTCAGATCGGAGAGACCTTAAGGTACACGAAGTCCCCCTCACTGAAACTCAACTCTCGTCTCCTCTTATCCGAGTAGCTCTTTTGTCTAGACTGTGCTGCTTTCAACTTCTCTCGTATTTCAGCTACTCGCTCTTCTGCTTCCTTAATAAAGGCAGGTCCTACCAGGGTGCGCTCCCCCACTTCTGACCACATCAACGGGGTCCTGCACTTTCTTCCATAGAGAGCCTCAAACGGTGACATGCCTAAGCTGGCTTGGTAACTGTTGTTGTATGAGAACTCTGCATATGGTAGACTCTGCTCCCAATCCTTGCCATAAGTAAGGACACATGCCCTCAACATGTCTTCCATGATCTGATTTACTCTCTCTGTTTGACCATCGGTCTGGGGGTGGTAGGCTGAACTAAAGTCCAGTTTGGTGCCCATAGCCTTATGAAGACTCTTCCAGAATCTAGAGGTAAACTGGGTCCCTCTATCCGAAACAATTCTGCTAGGTACACCATGCAACTTCACTATGTTGTCCACATAGAGTCGAGCTAGCTTCTCTCCCCCATAGGTGGTCCGTACAGGCAAGTAGTGGGCAACCTTAGTGAGTCGGTCCACTATCACCCATATGGAGTCATTCCCTTTCTGAGTCCTGGGCAATCCCACTACAAAATCCATGCCAATCTCATCCCACTTCCAAACTGGAATGGGTAATGGTTGCAGTAACCCGGCTGGCTTCTGATGTTCGGCCTTAACCCTTTGGCAAGTATCGCATTGAGCGACGAACTGGGCTATGTCCGCCTTCATCC